>NC_065920.1:11941329-12545058 GCF_024586455.1 Bactrocera neohumeralis
CCTGGTGCATATTTCTGCTTTAAAGATGTTGCGAATTTTTGGAGCTGTGTGAGATGACTTACAAAGAAAGTGTTATAACCAAGAGCTACAGATTTTGTATAAGCACCCTGATATTGTATAATTGTGGCTGGCCATCTTATTCTCGCCGACGAAAACTATCCTCCTAAACGAATTCTCTGCTGGCAGATGTAGAAATAACAGAAGCAGAAGCAGACCAAGATTTAGATGGATTGATGGAGTAGGCCAGGATGCGCTGGAACTACAGAAATAATTGGAGAACAAAATAACAAATAGCGAAGACAAAGCTAGTTGATGATGATGATTATTATTATTATTATTATCCAAAAGTATAAAGTCCGTATTTCTTGACTTTTCATAGCACTCAATTCGATTGTGGCTAAAAACAAGACTGCTTGGAAAGTACCTTACAGTTGCTGACCAAGAAATGGTATGTTAAGTCAACGATCAAATGACCAAAAGAAGTTGCTACCGACGAAAACATCAAAAAAAGCCACAACATAATTTTGGATGACGGCAAAGCGAAGTTGTTCAAAATAGTAAGCACTCTAAAAATATACTGAATGTATATATAGATCAGATAATTCATTAATATTTGAACATGAGAAAGCTCTGTGCACAGTGGGTGCCGCGCGAGCTCATTTTTGACCAAAAACAACGACGAGTTGATGAAAAGGAGCAGTGTTTGGAGATATTGAAGAGTAATAAGCCCGTTTTTGCATCAATATGTGGCAATGGATGAGACATGGTTACATCATTTTACTCCGAAGTCTAATCGACAGTCATCCGAGTAGAATGCACACAATGAAACCGCTCCAAAGCGTGGAAAAACGCAACAGTCAATTGGCAAGGTTATCGCGTCTGTATTTTGAGATGTGCAAGGAACACTTTTTATTGAGGATTTGGTGCTGTTTCGCAAGGACGAAAATCCATAAACTGACCTTCAAATTGCTTCCGCATCCACTGCATTTTCCAAAACTGGCCCCCAGCGATTAATTCCTGTTCTCAGATCTCAAAAGAATGCTCGCTGAGAAGAAATTATAGTTGAATAAAGAGATGATCGCCGAAAGTGAGACCTATTTCGAAGCAAAGGAGAAAGCATACGACAAAAATTATACCAAAAAGTTGGAGGGTCGCCATAATCAGTGCATCATCCTTGAAGGAAACCATTTTGAATGGGAATGTTGCCAAAAAAAGCTATTTTGCTCTGATAGGACAGAGACTTTTTAATTGACTTGTTACATATCTATACGCATATGACATTTCCTTTAATTTCGGGTGGAGCGCAGGGAAAAATGGTCTTAGTAATTTGTATTTGATTGGGTTGCGCTATATGGCATTAGAAAGTTGCTTATGATCCTGAGACTGAAACAGCCAATCAAAGCTTAATAGCCTTATCGACCGAATTTTCATCTGCGAATGCAAGAAAACCGATACATTCCTGAAGCGTCTAGTTACGGATGATGAGAAATGTGTCACTCATGACTACGTCTAAAGACAACTGTCACGATCGAAACGTAGTCAGTGAATTATAAGAAATATAAATAGAGATGCCTTGTTCTATTTCTACGGAGTACCTTCGAGCTATTAGAAAATGCTCTTCGGTAACTCTCGGTCTTAGCTCAGTGAGGACTTAAAGCATCGAACGTACTAGTAACAAGTAGATTTGAGAACAAAAATGGAAATGATCCACATGCCACAGTTTCAATCAAACTATTACCAATTTTAGAACTTTCTCCTTTTCTCCAACTCATTCTTATTTCAACAACAAAAGTTGCGAAAACTGAAAAAACCTAAGCAATACAGCAGTAACAGGCGGCTTTCAAATATAAACACCAGCTATTAATAGATTATTATTAATCGAATTGCATTCACTTTGCGGCATTTGGCAAATCTGCCTCGGTGTTTTGCTGTCACAAACGCAAAATGACAGCGCAGCCCCAACGCCACCAGCTCGAGCGAACGATGAGCTCATCAATCTATGGCTTCCCTTTCATATTTTGGCGGCTGCACATACGCTCACACGTTTCTACACACTCAGATACCGGCACACCCTGCTGCGCTGCCGTATAAGTCCAGCATCGTACAACAACATGTGTAGCGCAACCGACAAGTTTGAGGCAAAAGCGGTAACGACCTTGCGCGCGGAGCAACGCTGGCAAATCACAACATGCAAAAAACACATATATATATATGTATATAGTGAAATAGCAATAACAATAACAGCATCATGACGACTCCTCAATTAACGCGGGCTCATGCGCTGGCGCATAAATCAATTTGCCCATAGCCGTCGCATAGCTCGACCAGCAGCAGGCGGCCGCTGCACCGCGTGCTGCATCACACCGCCAGCACCACCTGTACGTGCTTGTAATGAATTTGTCATTAATGCAAATAAATATTTTAACTCAATTTTCGAGAAACGCAAGCGCACATGCTGCGGAATATCAATTTGAATACGATTTTCATCTTGATTTTTTCGCTTCTCCTTCCTCAATTCATCATGTGTGCGCGTAAGTATTTTCATAAAATGTCATAATTACACACGACTTATTTGCATTTATGTAAGTAATTATATTTTGTAGAAAAATATAGTAATTACAATCCATTCTATAACCATATGTTGCATTTAATCGCTGACTTGATTGATTTGCCACAAAGCGCTGCGATATTTTTGCAATATTTTTTCTTGAATGAACTGAAAGTACTTTTTTTGTGCTGTAAGTTAACGTGGAAGCTTTATATGTACTACTAGAGAATCCGGCCACGCGTTGCTGTGGTATACATTTTATACTATTACTCATATAATAAACTATTCCATATAGTGAAAATTGTATTTACCAATAAAGGAGAACACATTTTTGTCGGTATAAGAATCCAAGGGATTGTACTTGAGGTTTAATTTTGAATATGTTCATATGAATAAATTTCATTGGAAAAAATAATGAATTTAAGGCTGCTTTCTCAATGTCTGGTTACCAGCATTTCTGTCCAGTTAATAGAGTTGTCCGCTTAATAGATTGTACTTAATAAACATCAACAGTGTGCATGGCTAAGGGAGATGTCCGCTTAATAGGGCGTTCATTTCAGAGAATTTCACCGTATTCTTTTTTTATGAATTATTTTAACAATCCTATCTTCTAAGTTGGTTCGATCTGGACGCAGTGTGCTAAATTTTACTAAAATCGGTTCAGTTGTTTAGAAGTCCATCGCGGACAAACAACGTGACACGTACTTTTTATATATAAAGATATACATATATGGATTGAATTGAAATAACACGAATTTAAAACTTTGGTTTTTATAGTATAATCTTTCCCAAGTATAGTATAATCTATTAAGAAACTCTTAGTTCATAAAATCTCTCAAACCGGTCAACAAAGCATCCAAGATTTATTGAAAACAACAATAAATCATTAATAACCACAAAAATGTATTGAAGGCAATTAAAGGAATTTTCGTAGTAAATTCCACAAAATTTGGTAATGAGTACTCCACTACCCTAAACAAGAAAAAACTTTACCGAAATTATAATATCCCCAACAAATACAAAAGATTCCTCACAAGAAATAGATTTTGTTCGGTTAGTTGTTGTTATTGCAGTCATACAATATGCCTTAGTGATAACCGATGCAATAATCGATGCGAAATTCTTTAAAGGTATATCATATGTAAAAGCTTTTCATACAAGACGTTTAGACTGTTCGTTCAGTTTGTATGGCATACATATGCTAAAGTGGTCCGATATCGGCGGTTCCGAAAAATCGGCGACTTCTTAGAGTGAAAAGAAGGTGCGAAAATTTTCAGATTCTTATTTCAAAAACTGTGGGATTAGTTCGTGATTATACAGATAGACAGGCGAACAGAGTGACGGACCTAGATCTAGAATACTCTGCAGGTAAAGCGAATAAAATCGCAAACGCCTTACCAAGAACGATGGCAAATAAAAGCTGCGTGCGTTCCAGCCGATGATTTTTACTCGCAAAGGTTATGAGTTCGGTTGTGTTATATGCGACTCCAATATGGAGTCAGGCGTTAGGCATTAACGGTCCACAGACCTGTGCTTTGAAGGCAGAACAAATGTTTTTTTTGGCAAAATCAATTTATTTTATTCAAAATAGTCTCCTTCTGCTTATATACAGCTTTTTGTACGGTGCAAAAGCATGTCGAATGAGTGTTTTAGCACGTTGGCGGGTATGGCCGCCAGTATCTCGGTGTAAGCCTTTTGAATGGCCTCTACGTCTGCTAACGCTTTCCTTTCATGGGCAAATACATTTTTCCGAAAAGGAAGAAATCGCACGGTGCCATATCAGGTTAATACGGGGAGTGGTTAATGGTTAAAATGTGATTTTTGGTCAAATAATCGGTCACAAGCGTCGATCATTGATTCCGATTCTGAGCAGTTCTTGGTCGTCAGTCAATTTGTGCGGAAGAAACTGGGCACACACCTTTCGTAAGCCCAAATGTTCGGTCAAAATGCGATAAATCGATATTTTGAAATTGTTTAATTCCATTTCCATGAATTTCAATGATGATTTCGGCTGATTTTTGATAAATTCACGCACAGGAATTTCCAGTGATCATGGATTTTGATTGGACCATATGTTGATCGTCATTTTTGTCCTCACGACCACTTTGAAAACGGGGAAACCACTCGCGGACTTTGCTACGGGATAGGCAATCATCGCCATAAACTTGTTTCATCAATTGAAAAACGTTTCGGTCAAAGTTTTACCAATTTAAAAAAAAATTTAATGTTGGCTCTTTGTTCGAAGCTCATTTTCGCACCGATAACACAAACATACTGACACTTAAAAGACAACAACTTCACTTCCAATTTATGAAATGTCATGAAATTCTCCGTGGACAATCGACAAAAATAGCAGATTCTAACGCATCAGTCGACATATAGATGGCGTCACCAGAGGGCGCTAGACTCAAAAAGTCCTGTTTAAGTTAGAAAGCACATTGTATTTTAGAAGTTAGCACTTCGGCTATCCCAAGTTTCCAAAGTATTCGTTGTCTTGCACATCCGTATTAGGTAGTGACTAGAGATTGACATTACCTCAGAGCTCTAGCACATTTCTGTATAATTCGTTAGTTCAAAGAGTCAATGAAACTTATTGTGAAGACTACACTTTGCCAGCAAATGAAGGTATAACACAACACCTGTGCACTTGACCTGCATGACACCGTTTATTTGCTGGAATGTGTGTGTTGGCATGTGCTAAAAGTCTCTATGTGCCTGCCTGTTGCTTCATTAAATCACTCTTAATTAATGCTTTAAATATTATTTACTTTAAGAGTCAATAACGTTTAACCAACATAACTTAATAATCAACAACAACAATGGGTACAAAGTGTGCATATCACAGCATCCTCATTATCAGTAGCAAAAATCATTAAAGCGCAGCAGCACACACGTGTATGAAATGCACATACACACACATGCATACATACATATTTGAGCTAACTATTGTCTATTTATATATAATATATATGCATATGTGTGTATAGCGTTGATAAAATGTCATTACTTGTCGCCTGTGATTTGCGCGATGCGCCCGCTAAGCCTGCTCGGATCTGACGCCATAACATATTTTTCACATAAATTCATCAATTTTCGCTTAATTATTTGCTATTGTTTACAATTTTGAAATTTTTATAACTTTTATTGCATTTTATAGTTTTTCAATATTTTTATTTTCATTTATTAATAGTTTATGTAAACAATGCAAGTAAAATAATAAAAGTACGCATATTTAATTTCATAATAAAAAGTTACAAACACAACAGACAAACACACATGTATGTATATATGGTTTTGTTATTAGCAACTTATAAATGTTTTCTTAATCTCTATGCTACTGGGTTTGTGCAACTGCAACTGTGCAAACTATTCGCGGCTATTAAATATGAGTAATATGAATATAGCGACGAGCGCCACCAGCAGCTGCCTATATTCACATCCCTACTCATGTGCATCAATCAATTTGATTATGCCTCATTTTATAAATAAATTTTCTTTTATGCTATTTTGGGCGACTTGCATGCAGTGTTATGCAAATGAGCGAGTTATGCAACACACATATGCATATACACATACAAAATATGCAAATGCATTAATATTTATTATAATCACACACTGTCATTCAAACATTATCATTAAATCGCAAATTAAGGTATCATTTACATATGTAATTAAATGAAAAAATGTTTGATTATAAAAATTCTTAGGCTAGCATTTTTTTGTCTCACTAACAAACGCAAAAAAAAACAAACCGTTTCGTTCGCATTTACAGTGAGCGCTTATAATTTAATGAGTATTAAATGGCTTTTACGCTGCAACGTTTGCGAATTTTTATTAAACAAATTATGAAATTCAAGCGATTTGACCTCCAAAATATTACAGCTTACTAAATCAACTATTAAAATTCAATCGAACCAGCAAACATTGAAGTTTTGTTTAACCTAACCTTAATTAAAAGTGTTTAGAAAACATTTTCTCGAATAAAAATAAAAAATATTTTTAGAATATGTGCGGCAAAAATGGATTTCTCTCTTAATTTTATGTTTGATAGTTCACTGTTTTACATAATTTTGAAATTACTGCTACTATTATACCTACTCTTTACGGGTCGGACTCTACAAGATCAACTGATTGATTTTTGCCACACATTTACTCTAGTGTTCCACAAGTTCAAACATAGTTTCCAGTACCATAAATCTTTGCAGTTTAAAGAGAAAATCTTCCAAATGTCTCGACTTTGGGAAACCCTATACTCCATAAGATTACTTATTTCACATTTTTCTGTAGTGTTCCACAAGTTCAACTATAGTTTTCAGTTCTATAAGCCGTTGAAGTTCAAAGAGGAAGTTTTCGTCATGACTTCCTTTTGGTATACGCTGCACTCTAAAAATCAACTAATTGATTTTTTCTTAGATTTACACTAGTGTTCCACAAGTTCAATAATTTTCAGCTCCATAAAAATGTGTAGTTTCGAGAGAGAGTAACCGTAATGACTTCCCTTTGGAATACACTTTACTCTAGAAGGTCAACTAATTGATTTTCTTTTAGGGTTACTGCAAGTGTCTTGATTTTCTTGCTATATACATATGTACATATTTGCAATGATATTTTTCCATACTTTATTGTAATCTTTATTCTTCTTCTTCTTTATTGTCGTAGACAGCGGTAAAGGTTACAGCCGAATTTAAAAAAATGTACCTTAAAATAATCAAAATAAAGTGTTATGCTTAATTATTTTCTACAATCTATAAAGCATCTCAACTCACAAAAAAATATTTGACTAAGTTGAAACATTTTGCTTACTGCAACGCAATGAAATACTTTCGGCTGCCAAAGAAATCAAAAGACTTAAGACACGAACTTGCGCAAAAGAAAAATTGCACTGATCCATTATTGCCAAGCGAAAACCAATAAGTACTATAATAAATACGCCAATACAGAAATGCAAAATTATATTGCGCATTTACACAAACACAACAACAACAAACAGCAGGTAACTAATGCTCAATCACACCCATAGCCGCAGGGCTAAATGGGCGAACTTCAAAGACAAATGCTCAAATTTTGATGAGAATTCACATAATACCATTGCCAAGCCCGCCGAATCGGCCAACATAACATGGAAGTGCAAATCAAAAACAAAAAAAAAAAACAGAATACCGATAAATAAATGAGATCATCAATAAACTCGTTTAGCATATTGAATGCCATTATTGAAAAGTCTTCCTTGACCGCCCACTGCACAAGAATAAAAGCAAAAAAAAAACGAATAAACGAATACTGCTAGAATCTAGAAGAAACGGTCAGCTGCAGAAATGAATTCGAAAAAAAGAAGGAATGCGAAAAAATTCAAATAAAATTCATTGCATTACAGCAATGCGACACTGACAGCGAGACAAGAACGAGACGTCAACAACCACAGCAGCAGCGATCAAGCGCACGAGCGCAGCCAAAGGGAGCCGCAGCTGACGAAGAAGAAGAAGATCACGCAACAGTTGCAGCAGTCAACGAACCCACAACGCTGCTGCTACACTAGCTGCTTGGCAGACTAGACGACGAGCGCAATGCCGGCAGCAGCAACTGCGCAACTGCAACGTCAACTTTCTAGGAATGAGCAGCAGCAGCAATGCGACCTCTGCCACGCGATAATGTAAACAAACCAACAAGAATGTGGCAAAAAGTGATAGAAAAAAGCACAAAACGAAAATAAAAACGGAAATCAAGGTGAATGCTGCGAGTTGCAAGCTGCAGACACAGCTGGCATGTTGGCGCGGATGCGGGATGTGTTAGCTGCGCGCCACTTGCAGCTGAGCCCTTTTCGCTTGCCCACTGGCGCGGGTGTTGTGCCAACAAAAAAGAGATGAAAAAAGTAAAAACAGCAACGTAAATGAAGCTTGAGGTATGCACAGTGTCAGCGCATGCGGAAAATACCTGTGCGCCGCAACCTTGCTGGCAATGAAGAAGATGCGCTGCGATTTGCTGACTGGCAGTTAACAAGAGATAAATGACCAAAATAGTTGATGAGACTGCGGTTTGGTTGAGTTGCGCAAAAAGGGTGTGCAAGCTCTAGTATGCTGTAATGAACTCAAAGGTCGGCAGAAATGCAATTGGCCTTTGTATAATATTTTTAAAAGGAAAGAAATAATGTTGAAGAAAATGTAGTAGATTTATGAAGTCTTCAGTAGTAGCTTTGCCATACGAAGAGTTCTCCAAAACGCATTTGATGTGGCTGGAAACTGATCACCAGATATAAATGAAGTTACTCTGATCTTTAGCGACTTCGTTGACTTATTTGAGAACTCTAAACTTACTCTGAGTTTAGTTGGTTCAGTAGAGAGGTCGCGGTGTTAGTTGATTAGATTTTTTCAGTTCACCAGCAACTGGCGACTAGAGCACTGAACTTAAATACATAAAACACTATGCTCAAAACTTAACACCTATTTAAAATATTTTATAAAATTTCAATCATTTAGGGTTTCTAGAGGCATAGTTAAGCTTCCAGTTCAAAAATAGGCTTCAATACTTAGTTTAAATATATTCGAATATATTAGAGGATGAGTTACAGTAGCTTTAAGACGTTCAAATCACCATAATTCACTTTGGTTTTAATTTTGGTAGTGAACTGTCAGAACTGTTCTTGGGTTGCTAAAAAACAAAAACTCCATATAATAGAATCCGAGTCAAGAAAGACAAATGATATGCCACTTAGTTAAGGAAAACCTTGAATGGCTTTAAATACCTATCTTTTAGGGAGACATGCTAATAAGCTGTTTTAAGACAGGCTTCACGTAAATCTCTCTCCCTCTCATGTTTTTTTTCGCTCTCCCATTTTTTGTCTCTTAATTTCTCTTTATTTATGCATGAGTGCGATGCACAGGCATTACATAAATCTCTCTCTCTGTCCCGCTTTTGCTCTCTTCATTGTTTTCTCGCTCTCCCATTTTTTCTCTTTTAATTTCTGCTTCTCCCTGTTTTTATCAATGCATCTCTTTCCCAATTCTTATCTAACGAACTGCTTCTCCCCTATGCTCCCTATCTCATTTTCACTCTCCTCCTTTTTTCTCTCTATCCCAATTTTTTTTCTCTACCATTTTTTGTGTCTCAATTTCTCTCCCCATCTCTACTTATTTATGCATATCTCTTTCTCAATCCTTATCTAACGAACTGCGTAGACTCCTCACTTTCTCTATCCCTATATACATCTTTTACATCTATATCTCTATAGTTCCAGTATATCTCTCTCACTTTCTTTCTCTCCCTTTTTTATCTCTACCATTTTCTCTCTCTCTCAATTTATCGCCCTTTCTCTCTTCATTTGTCCATCTCTCTCTCAAACCTTATCTAACGAACTGCTTCACTTAGACCTCTCACTTTATTTCTTTTTATATAAATCTCTTTCTCAATCTACTCTCTATAATTCGAATATCTTAAGTATCCCGATTTGAATTTTTACCTCTATCTATCTCTAACGAACTCTAAAATGTCTTCCTTAGAGCCCAGAACTGAAATTTTCACATGCAACCATACCTCGAAATATATTCCAACATTCAATAGCTCTCTCTAAACATATCCAATTATGCCAAAAATGGATCAAAATCTATTACTTCGTTATAACTGCATAATTTACTTATTTGAATCCGCCGAAATTCTGCATAAATGCATCATCAAATTCAATAGAAAAACTTAATCTGGCCAAGCAACGACGTTACTCGCTTTCTACGCCTGCGCAGCCGCTACAAAAACGCAAACCAATCATTGGAATGAAACAAAATTCTTTTACCTTCTTTTAATACAACCAGAAATGGCAAATGCTATTAAATATGCATGCAAGAAAATCAGGCGACGCTAGTTGGCGACCACAGCAACGCCAGCAATAAGAACAATAACGAGTTCGTTTTCTATGTCTAACGCTTTTTCGTGCGCATTTCGTACCAGTTTTGCTTTCCATGGAAACATCAATTAGTGATGACGTGCTGCAACGGCACTATAATCTTGGCGGACAGCATATGCATTTACTTAACTACACACTACACACACACACACACACTATACATTCGTATAACATTTAACTAACTATTGCCAGTTCAACAGCCAACAATAGCAACAAGAACAAGAGCGTTGTATGCAGTCAATCGAGCATTACTTCCTTGATGGTATCCTTGTAGAGTTACGAGTTAACATAGAGTATACGAGTTTATGTACAAGCATACATATGAACATACATATATGTGTGCGCGCATGCGTCGTTGAAAGCCAGTTAGAACATTTGCAGCGCCTGCCTCGCAAGTAGAACTATTTTCAAACCGCTTTCGTTGTCACAGTTATTTGCGTTGATTTGTTTATTGAACTGCTTTTTAGCTTTTTTGCGCTGCACTTTTACCCAACCGCGAGGCAACGCATGCACTGTGTGTGTATGCTGTGTATGAGGAAATGTAGCGGAACAAATCCGCAGTCAGCGAAGAGATGGAGCAAAACTACAGCTGCTTCACACCAACATCCGCCGGGCAGCGCGAACATGCATGCATTTGCATGGCACACACACACACACATAGCCACATGAATATACATATGCACGCACACACCTACACGCGTGGCAACATTTTTGCATTTCCATTTCTATAGAATTTTCTCCATTCCCATAATTTATTGTATTTGCGCGGCTATTTCAACATTTGTTCAGCGCGAGCGCACAATGCAGACCGGGTTCCGGGCTTCTAATAGCCGCGAGGCTGTCGTCACAGCTACCCGCACACCGCTTCCCAGCCATTATTCTGGGATTGTGGCATTTTTGTTTTTTTTCTGTTGTAGCTATCTTTCAGCTTCAGCGGTTGCCTAACATGACATTTGAACATTCGCGCGCAACATTTGAGCAAACATGCGAGCGAAGACGTCGGTGACCACCAAAGGCGCGGACAAGGCGCGCAAATGCAATGCCATTTCCAACCAACTAAATGCCATTCCCTATTGTTTTTTGTTCTTATGTTGTTGTGTTTGTTGTTTTTTCGCTACTCCATAAACGAACTTGTTTGTTGCCGTCTAATGTTCCCGCTTTGTGGTTAACTTTATTTGTTGTTGTTATTGTTGCTGTGTGTGTCGTTGCTTTGGTTGTGGGTGTTGCGGTGCAACAGTTGCCGTTGCCGCTGCTAATTTGCTTGTGTTCGGCAACGAGTTGGACAAACGCTTTTCTACACTACTTTTGTTTTCGTTGTCTCATGCGCTTTGTTGTTGCTTTTGCAATTGCGCTTTTCCTGCTGCTTTCAACTGGTATTCGCGCTGTCGGGCAACGATGCATCCCGATGCGGGTCATGTTGACCATGTTGCAAGCAATTAGCGAAATTGTTCACAGCTGGTAATTTATGTGCAACAGCTGTAAGCATTAACTTCCTGTTGGTTGGCGCGCTGGTACCGCTAATCTGGTTAAATATAATTGTTGCTGTAATGTGTTGTTTAGGCGCTGACAGACTTTGCTTCGCGTTGCTTTAATCAAATCGGTACTAAATCGAGGCTAAAGAGCCTTTCAACCTCTGACCATTCCAAAAGAATATATAGTATCTTCTGTAATCTATGTATAATCTAGAGTCTATAACCTATAATCTATTATCTATAATCTATAATCTATAAACTATAATCTGTAATCTGTAATCTATAATCTATAATCTATAATCTATAATCTATAATCTATAATCTATAATCTATAATCTATAATCTATAATCTATAATCTATAATCTATAATCTATAATCTATAATCTATAATCTATAATCTACAACCTATAATCTATAATCTAAAATCTGTAATCCATAATCCATAATCTATAATCCATAATACATTTCAACTTTCATGCTCAAAACCAAAAAAAATATTTACAGCACCCCAGTGTGAGATTGATTTTTCGAACATCTCTTGACCCTATCCTATATTTATAAATACAAAGTGCCTTGTGTTAAGACTATACACACAAAATAAGTATTAAAAAAGCATTGAAGCTCTTAGTTTTTATATAACTTGTCGTAAAAAATCTCCATATGACAAAGAAGTGCCGCTGACGCCGACTCAACTTCGCTCCATCTCATGCTGCAAGGTATAGTTTAATAGAGATGCGCGCTGTCGCCGCACTTTAAATAACATAGTACTACTATGTCGATAATCATATAAAATGTGGTTGAAACAAGCATGTAGCATGCCCCAAACAATGTTGCATATTTATGGGAAAAATGTGCCCATACAAGTTCAATGGGGAGACGCAGACATTATGATTGAAATATGCAAATAAATTTGTGCCAATTTTTAAACTTGTCTACTTTGCCTATCTATGATCGCAGTTTACTACTAAGCACCAGTATTTAGGGCTAGCGGCGAATAATTACTACTGTGTATACAAACAGCTATAAAAATGTTATTTAAAATTAATGGAAGTGAAGTGAAACTAAAAGTAATTTTAATAGAGAATGTATTTGAGCTGGACTATAGTACCACATAGATGCTATCCGGGTACGGCTACTTTAGAAAGTATATATACAAAATAGTAAAAAGTCAAAGAGGCGTTTTGTATAAATAACGATGCGATCGAGGATAACGCTGAAAGCACATTTTCTATGTCGAAGATTAAAGCCGACTGTCAACAAACTGATTGGATCTTTTCAGTGTAGCTTCAAATCAGCCTAACTAGATATTCAGCATGCGCCAAATCTTGGAAAGCCCCGTCAAAAGAGAATCGACACACCACCACCAAAGTAGGCAATTGAGAAGTAAAGTTCTCTATCGACGAACGAAAACCAAACTCTATAAGTCACTCGTTATTCCCGTCCTACTATATGGTGCAGAGGCTTGGACGATGACAAGATGTGAGGAGTCGACATTACGAGTTTCCGATAGAAAAGTTTTGCGGAAGGTTTATGGTATTTTGCGCATGGCCAACGGTGAATGCCACAGTCGATGGAACGATGAGCTGTACAAGATATACGACGACATTGACATAGTCCAGCAAATCAAGAGAAAATGGCTATGCTAGCTAAGTCATGTCGTCCGTATGGATGAAAACACTCCAGCTCTGAAAGTATTCGACGCAGTACCAGCGGGGGGGAGCAGAAGAAGAGGAAAACAACCACTCCGTCGGAAAGACCAGAAAGAGAAGGACCTGGCTATACTTGGAATATCCAATTGATGCCAAACAGTAAAAAGGAAGAACGCCTAGCGGGCTGTTGAAAACTCAACTATAACCTCGTAGCCGGTGTTAACGCCAATAAAGAAGAAGAAGTTATATATAAACTCAATATTTTAATAGAAATTATTACACTCGATAAACATTTTAGGATTAACCAGTTGATTTGTTAATCTTGAAAAAACGTAATTCTTAGAAAAAGCCGTACAAGCTCACACGTGCGTTAATAAATCAAATATTTTCAATGAAATTAAATAAAGATAACGTTTTATACTTATTATGCATGTTGCTCGTACAGGTATACACATATTACCTCATTAATCATAGTGCAAATTAAATAAAAATATTAAAAGCTGTAAGTTTTGTCATTTCCAGCCAAATGCACTTACCTTTAGAGTCACTGCGCTGTAAGTACCTTCACGTTGCACTTTTGGGTCATTGAGCAGATATCTGATTACATGCATCTAATTATAGCGCATCACTCATGTGGCAAAACGCGAAAACACATCACTGCCAAAGGCACAAAAACAAAACCAAAACACACACAAACACTGAAAAGGAGAGAATAATAATTGCATTAGAGAGAAAAAGGCAAAACTGTAAATAGCGAAGAAACACACAATGTTTATTTGTGTGTATGACATCACTTGATATTTCACATTTGCAATTTATATAAACATATGTATCTGTAGGTATACAAGTGTGTAGACTTCAGCTCGCCACGAAGTGTGTCAAAAGTGCGAGGCGCAACAGCAGCTCCGGCAGCCGCGCATGAAATCAATTTTAGCCGCCTCTAACGATAATTTCCGACGGCTTATCAATGAAAATTATGCACATAAAAATCAACGAAATTGTGTGGGCAGCGTAAAAAATTACAGCAACAACAATAACAAAAAAGAAATCGGCAACATTAGCGCTACAAAATGCTTTACAACAATACGTAAGCGCAATAAGCGCTAAATGCCAGAGAAAGCTGTAAGCGTTCGTAAGCGTTTGCTGTCAGCGTTTAACTCCAGCTTCTCCGTCATTCATTCTCGCTAACAACGGTTAATCATAGAGCCATAAAAACGTAAGCAACCAAATTGTCTGACGGCGCTGTTCATATGTGTGTTGTATGGATGTGTGAATGAAGGTTCTTATGAAGTCATTAGGTGGTAAGTAACTGTTCCGCTAAACTCAGCAGGCCATGTATCGGCTTCACAGCGTATGGGGCCAATGGTAAATTACTTTTTTGGCGTTCGATAGCCTGCGGCCCGTTAACCCATTTTTGTTGTCGCTTTGTTGTATCTGTGTTGTACGTAAGTTGCAAATTTAATTCAATTACCGGCAACATCAGTCGAACTCGCGTTTATTGTAATGTGAAGCGTGTGTTGAATGGCTTAATGAGCACAAAATGCAGAGATTAATGTTTTGTCTGCTGAAAGGTATGTAATACCCTCTTCAACAAGAAGAAAAAAAAGTTTACTTTAAAATTCATTGATATGTGTCAAGAAATCCCAACAAAAAAATTAAATTAATCTCTTTGAGTTTTCCGTTCATTTGTCATGTCTTGTTAAAATGGTCTCTTTTGTTTTAGCTACACTATACCTCACTGAAATATCTATAACAAAATGTTAAAAGAAAGTACGGAAAGTCTAACCATAAGGAACATCCGACAAAAAAGCGAACGCAACAGTACAATCGACTGAACTTTTGTCGTTCCAATAAGAGTGGGGTCTACATAAGCAGACCGTATCCCGTATATTTTTAATAAGTCCAGAACTGCCAACACGGTATTATTCCTCGCTACAACAACAAAAACAATAGAACTATTTGCCAATTTTAACGTCCTCTAGCTTTGAGAGGATCTGTTGCATAGAGCTATATCTTAATTACAACAAAGAAGATTTCCCCGAAAAGCTAATGTCAAAGCAATCTTGCTCAGAACTCAACACCTCTCTCAAAACTAACTCATTACCTCTAAAGGAAATACTCACACTTACCAGCTAAAAAAATGCACCGATCATCACTATTTCATAATTCATGCAAGATCATACAGATGTTACGAAGAAAACATGCCGATTTATTGCATTGTAAAACCAGGACGAATAAGTCACCGAAAGCATGCGTTTTAAAACCCGACTAAGTGGACTTATTGGAGCTGGAACATATATGTATATGTTAGTTAAGAATTTGTTATATCTTAAAATTGAGAAGAAACCCCTTTTTATGAAACCAATAGATCTGTGAAAACTTCAAAGATCTTGATTTAGAACTTATAGAAATATATCAACCGCAAAACTGCACCAAAAGTTACTACTTAGAAACATAACTAGAAAAATATGAAACAACAAAAATCAAACTGAAAGCAAAACCGAAGCTAAAAATGAAGTCACAGAGAGCAGTACGAACAATTTGATCGAGTTAAGGGAGTTGCTGAAGAACTTAAGAAATTCAAATTTCTGAAAAATAAGCATATAAGCATTATAGAAAAAAAAAACACAAACAACCTAAAAAGGTTAGTTAAAAATAAAACAACTCTACAACAACTGCAACAGCAACATTTAAAGCCAACACAAACCAGTACAAACAGTTGTTAGACACGCCAATCGCTTGATTGCCATTGAAAAACACTGAATCTCGAGGAAAAAATACAACAACAGCGACAATCAAAATAGCGAACTAGACATCGCCGACACCGATAACAATGAAAAGCGTGCGAATTTCTCACGAAAAATAAGCATGCAACAACAAAAGGCAAAGGTAAAAGGCGCGGCGCAAACGCCAAAAGCGGGTGCGATAAGAAAGGCAGTGGACAAGCGGCCACTACAACAATGGCTTAGAAATTACAGCTAGATTTAACACTGTGCCGCCAACACTTGCATACGTAGTTACTTTGCCGGCTCATTTTCTACCATTTCTCATTGTTTTGGCGGCAAACATCGAAGCGGCAACGACGCCGCCGCCACCTCAGCTACAACTCAAGTCAGCAACAACATTATGTACGCGTATGTAGTTGTGTATGCAGGCAAGCGGCATGCCACAACGACAAAATTGACGGCGGCAACAAATAGCGCTTGTCCAAAAAGGGTGGAAATGCTAGGCGGCAGATGCAACCAATGACTTTTGATGATTGTGGCGGTGGCGATCTGTCCAGGGTACGAGTATTAGCAAGTCTGGTCATTCGTCTTGTTCTACGCGCGTACACTGTGTTTCCTCATTGCAGTCAGCCATACCGCCACAAACACACAAGTCGCTGCGAACAGCCGCAACACTGATTTGCGCACACATATTTATTGGGTTGTAGGTGTGTTTGTGTTTGCTATGGTTGGTTTGCTGGGTGACTCGTCGGTTTCGCGCTTGATGGATATACGAGCGTCGCGCATGCAATCGATTTTATGTTTATATGTATGTTTGTATACGGTATATATTTGTGTATGTATATCTCGCGTCGAAAGTCTCACCATCTAACTGTCTATTAAAGTGCCTGAGTGGCATGTGGGTGTTGATGCGGTAATTTCGTGCTTTTTGCTGCTGTTTATTGTTGCTTCAACCTGCTTATGTTGTAGTTGGGCAATTATTTTAACACAATCTCTCCACTAAAGTATACATACATATAATAAAAATAATAGTGTAGTAAAAGGGAAGCAGCATACACTTGTTTGTGCATTTCTCAGTTAAAAGCAGCTCAATGATTCCGCCAAAAATAATAAAAAATTATCGTAGAAAAATTAAAAAAAGTAAAAAAAAATAAGATATAATATTAAAAATATATAGTTTTGTACTTTTGTATGCACGTTTTTGCATAAACAGTTATTCTGTTGAATTTTCATCAAATCTTGTTCTGCACCCTTTAACCTTCCGTTAATCTGCCAATGTTGGCTTGCATGCTTCAATTGTTGCGCTGAGCATTTGTCGTTTATTTGCACTGGAAATCGGAGTGACATCTGTCAAGCCGATTAGGCCCAGCTGCAAAATTTATATAGAATACGAAATACATACATATATATGTATATAAGCTTAGGCTTGTGAAGCGTTCCAACAGTACATATGATTTGTGATTCGCTAATATGCTGACTAGTGGAAATTTATAAAAAAAATTACAAATTTTTTCGTTGTGATTTCTTAATATTTTCAGATATAAATACATATATGTTATTATTTCGTACAAATATAACTTTTCTTCTAACTTTGTTTTGGTTTTTTTATGCAAGACCAAACCGGTCAAAATATAAAATAAAAGTTTGCCACATGTTTGAAAATTGTAAGTCAAACAGACCACAAAAGGGTTCTTCTTATTTATTAATACAGACACCGTTTATGCTTACAACTTTAATGAACTAAAGATATATCATTTTGGTCGACCATCAGTGTAAAACTTTTCTGGTTTCTCGGCGAAAAATTGCAACAAGTAATTTTGACAGGCTTCTCTTGAAGCCAACTTTACTCAATTAAGGGAATTCTGCATTGACTGAAACAAATGGTAGTCCGGTGGTGCAAGGTCAGGGCTATATGGTGGATGCATCAAAACTTCCCAGCCAAGCTCTCCCAGTTTTTGCCGAGTCACCAAAGATGTGTGTGGTCTAGCGTTGTCCTGATGGAAGACGAAGCCCTTTCTGTTGATCAGATGCTAGCCATTTTTTTCGATTGCTTGCTTCAATCCCATCTGTTGTTGACAGTAAAATGTAGAATCAATCATAGTGGATGCTTCCTTTCCAATCCCACCAAACACTCAGCATAACCTTTCGAAG
Source organism: Bactrocera neohumeralis (assembly GCF_024586455.1). Lineage (NCBI taxonomy): Eukaryota > Metazoa > Arthropoda > Insecta > Diptera > Tephritidae > Bactrocera > Bactrocera neohumeralis. The sequence continues at coordinate 11,959,768 of NC_065920.1, forward strand.
CGTCGATCCTGACTTTGCGACCATTTGTTAAGCTTCACCAGACTTGGACCATGATTTTTTTGCACATTATTGTCGTATGTGATCCACTTTTCGTCTCCTGTAACTATTCGCTTTAGAAATGGTTCGATTTTATTTCGTTTTAGCAAAGAATCGCAGATGTTAATTCAGTGAATAAATTTTTCACAGACAATTAATGTGGTACCCAAACATCGAGCTCCTTTTTGTAGCCAGCCTTTCTTAAATGGTTCAAAACTGTTTGATGATGAATGCTAAGTTCCTTAGCGATGTCGTGGCTGCTTATGTGATGGTCCTGGCCAATATTTTCCATAATTTCAACGACTTTTTCAACGATAGGTCGACCAGAGCGAGGTGCATCTTTCAAATCGAAATTTCCAGAACAGGAACCAGCGAACTATTGTTGTGCTACACGAACTGCATCGTTTCCGTAAACTTCACAAATTTCATTGGTGACTTGCGTGGCATTCTTCGCTTTTTTATACAAAAATTTCAAATCATTTTCATTCATTTTCGAACAGATGTAATTTTTTTTTAACTTCCCCGACTTTTAATTCTTATTAAATAAAGCTTAAAACACAATGTAATTGGTAGCACTGGAGATATACGACTGCAACGACATCTATTGGCAAATTACGAAAAGACTTTTTCGACTACCCAATAATATCTACTACTAAAAAACTATTTTATTACTACTTAAAATTCCAGGGATTTAATTAAATGTGCTTAATCGAAAAATAGATTAAAGACATTTTCAATTCTAGTCAACTACCACACACAGGATACTAAATAATTTTACGCCTGTCAACTAAAGCAGCGTTTTAGCGCTTTTGCTTGAGCATCTACTCGCATCGAAACATAAAAGCGCACGTCTGTATATATACACATATATAAATGTATATATTCGTATATACTATTCTCTTATATATAAATATTCTTGTAAGCAAATTCCCATTAAAGTACTTGAGCAGCGCCAAGAATGCAAATCTGTGCACTCCGTTTAGATTAACTTTAAGAAAAAGGGTATTAATCTTTCACATAACAAACCATTGCGAATCTTATTAAAATGCAACAACCACTAAGGTGTTACAGAAAAAGCGCAGAACATAAAAAATATTAGCGCAGACGCTTTCACTTGACTTTAACACCATCAAAAGTTAATAACTTAATTATACGCTGAAATCATTTCAAACACATGTACTTACAAAGTTATGTATGCTTAAGTATTGGTGTGACTAGTCTAATGAACGCTGTGCATACTTAGCTTTTGTAAAAATAACCCAGCGAAGCAAAGTTATAAATTTAAACTTCAAAAGCAGTAACAATTCTATGCGCTAGTTGTCGAAGTTGGAACAGTGCGGCGCCTTAGAGTGTCTCTGTACCAAGTTTTGCTTGAATATCAGTTCTATTATTTTTTCTTTATAATAACGAGTATTTTTGTTCACTGGGTTATATTAAATTCCTATACATCCCGACAAAAATTATAATGAATAAAATAAAATAAAAATCATAATCCATTTCTATTCTAGCTTTTAGCAATTAAGAGCTGTAAAAAGCGCATTGCTGAAAGGCTTAATATTCTCATCAAGTCTTCTCACTTGCTGATGCCAATCAAAGTCTATGGCAATGCTATAAAACGAGTCGCCCTTAAGTGTTTAAGCATTATATATATTCGCCTTAAATGGGATTAGGCAGCGCATAGCTATGAGTTGAGTGGAAAATTAGAGAAATAGTAAAAAAAAAAAAAATGCTTAACCCTTTTGTGGTCGCTTGGGTCGGTATGACCTTGTGCTAGAGAAAATATTTATGAATTATTGCTATTATGAAAGCTACGCAGTTATGTACGGAAAAATAAATTTTATGTACAAAATCCTTTAAGAGTGATTGATTTTTGCTTTTTGTCAAAAACTAACTTTTTTAAGTTTATTTTCTAAATTAAAGGGCTAAAATATAATTTAATATATAGAAAGTAATTTTTAATTTTTTTAAGTGTTTATTTGCACTAAGAAAACTATGCGATATTTTATTTCTTTATTAGTACTATTTTACTTTTAATGCAGCATGTAATTTTTAATGGCAATGCCACTCATAAATCAGCCTCAACGAAGTGCAATATGATACGCATTTTACACGTAACAGACCCTTGAGCCTAGTAGCTGCTTGCCTGTTGGCGTAGAGGAGTCGGCAGTCTCGCTGTATGTATACGAGGATATAATATAGGGTATATATATTTGTTTTTGTATATACTTGTATACAAATATGTGCTCGGTAAAGCGATGTACTTCTTTGACGGTTGAGTTACGGTGTAATTAGGAGCAATTGCTAGTGTGTCACGGCACCATACAAAAGTTTAATGAAGTAGTAGAAGTTGTTCCTCATTAAAAGTGAGACTAGTACTTAAGAGGGTAAATATTTTTCTATATTTTTCAAAATTTTAGTCAGATATTTTTTTTAGTTACACCACGCATTATTTTTGATTTTTTTTCATTTTACTATCAAACTTCACAAATAAAAAAGTTGGTAATAAAAGCAATACAGGGAGAAAACAAACACTGCAAACTATATTTACAGTAATATTTCAAATAAGGGATAAATAAAAAACCTACTTGTGCTACAACTACAATACTCAATGATATCAGGCAATAGATAGACATAATGTTTGGCAATAAATTACGGTGTCGTCTTCGTGCTCGCTACATACAGTACGCCGCAGTACAACGCACACACAACCACACAACTGAAACTATACATCATATATACATACATATATTGAATATAAGCAGCAGATGCCCATCAAAACAGCGCAAGTACATATTTACTGCAATAATTGCCCGTGAGTAGGAAGCAAAATCACTGCTAAAGCACACATATACACACATACAAACACATCTATTTATTTATGTTTTCCGATAGTTAGGGCGTCTGCCAGTCGCTTTGTAGGCGATATAAATCATTTGATTGGCAATAAGTTGCCGACAAAGTGTTACATTCCCACTGCCACTGCCAAGGCAACAATGGCAAATGAAGCTAGATTGTGTAGCGTAATGTTCCGTACACCAGGTGTGTATGTGTTGGTGCATTAGGAAATTGAGCATTCAAGCTTTTTGTTTTAATTGCCAATATTTTAAAGTGATAAAGGCTGAATTAAACTCAGTTTTGTGTGAAAAGTTGATAAGATTGAAACTGTGCTTTATATTCGGAAGATGTAGATACTTTTGATAAAAGGAAAATTCCTCAAAACCGCTTACGATCTAACCCAATGGTATATAAATATCAAGTGTCCCTTATATTACGATCCCCTGCTTTGGAGGCTCTATTCTTAGATTGGTGACTGGGTGAAGTATTTGGGGTTTGTTCTGGATAGAAAGTTTTTATGGAAGCCAAATATCGAAAAGAGAGTAAGGAAGGCATATATCGCCTAATACTGTTGCAGAAGAGCGATTGGGAAGAGTTGGGAACTTTGACCAAAAGTGGTGATCTGGCTCTATGAAATCGTAGTTAAGTATTTAATGTTTTATTGCGTCCTTGTCTGGTGGAGAGCACTTGAAAAAAAACACACTAGCTAAGCAGGGGAAGAGCGATTTTCATCAGAATCTTTGGTGCACTAAAGATTACCCCAACAATGTCACTCAATACCATTTACACGTTGCACCTTTAGATATAGATAACAAGACCTTGCGACGAACGTTGCTATTGGATTTTGGCAATTGTACATACGAGGGGCCCCGCGCAGGGTCAAACTGAAGTTTTCCACTGCTGCGATAGCATTCATTGTCATTTAAATCACTGCATTGCAGATTGTCTGGCGGTTTCCTCTCATATCACACACCTGCGAGAAATTTATGGACAGGGCAAAACCGTTGGAGAAGGAGTGCCGTGAGCTTTTTCAGGAATAAATCTTTAGCCGAGAGTAAAAGGTGAAGTATTCTGTCGTGAGCTCTCTATCAACTCTAATGTCAGGTTATTAAACTACTGTAGCGTCTTTCAAGCGTATGTGGCTGCTATCAAGGATACACTGCTCCAAAGTGCTCCCTCCTTCAGATATGTGAGCATTCACTCACAGTCGAGCGGCTATGCTGGCTTTGAAATCGCTGACTATGAGCTGCATAGCCGATAAACTGCATAGAGAAGACTTTTTTGCTTGAATACTGGCAAAGCACCTTTGGACTTCCAGTACGCTCAGCAGGATCAATCCTAAAACCTAATCTCACCTAACCTGGCCGAGACCTTCCAAAAGGGTAAGAAAAGGTTGTAAAGTGCTCAAAAGTGGTAAGAGACAGTTGTAAAACTGAACATAAAGAGCTCTATTTTCTTAGACCAATAAAAGTGTTTCAGATGACTGAATGTGAATTTAATTTGAAAATTCTTAATAAAGATATTTTTCTGAGCCTAGATAATGTAGAAAAAAGCACGTGAGCTTTAACCTGCCATTAGAAAACTAAAGATATTTTTGTAGAGAGAATCTGTACTTCAGATTTTGTTCATATTTCCTCTTCTAATTAAAAATATCTAAACTTTTTTATCTAAAATAAAAATCTTTATCTAAAATAAAATTAAGAAATTATAAACAAGATTTAGTATTGCACAATATTTTCTTAGAATATTACCTTTTTCTATTTATGTAATGACCTCTTCAACTCTATAAAAGAACTTTAAGTTCAAATTTTTAAGCATACATACATATGTATGAATAATTCGAACAACTCTGAATGGTATAGAAAAGACTTAAGCTACGAACTTGCTCTCAATGTGAACATATGAATTAGAATAAAAGACTTAAGTGACAAACTTGGTTTGCGTTTTCTTCATCATAGTCATGGAATATTTGCATTATATGAATATATTTTCTCAAGAAGTGCTTGCACTGCTTTCGTTGTACATCAGAGAGAGAGAGAGAGAGAGATTGTAGGACCCTCACAGTGATAAACTGACTATATGCCATAAGAATGAATCTCTAATGAAAATAGTAGTATTTACAAATACATTAGATAAAACTGTATTCAAACTTGAAGGTCTCTCACTACTTTAAAACGTTTAAGAGTAAAAAGAGCGTAGGAAAAGTGAAAAAATCGCAGTGAACAAGTACTTACTACAGAACAGAAAAGGTCTTACCTCAAGCTATCTACTACAACGTGATGCGTAAATATTATTACAGTTAGCTTAACAGCGTTTTAAAGCAAACAAACAAAGCACCTATACACATACACATAAAAGTTTGTTTTCTTGTTTTTAAGTCTCCTATTTCAAACAGACGCCGCGCGTAAGGCGATTCATGTCTGAGCAAACAAGCGAGTAGGAAATAATCTACATACTCACGTTTATATGTATATGTAAGTATATAAGTGCGTATGTAAGGCAAATTATGCTTGTAATTGGGTATTTGTGCTAGTGTGATTACGTTCCGCCGGCTTGCATTGCTGTCGGCGTACAAGTCGTAATCACCATTTCACCGTTTGATGAGTTTTCAATTTCAATATGCCGCGCTGCGAAAAAACACACACGCACACACCTAAGCATCAATTGTGGGGCGTTCGGCTTGCTACTGGCGGGTTAGCAGTGCGTAGCGGTAGTTATGCGTAGAAATTTGCAAGTCAGTCTGACGCCAGCACAGTGGCAGGCAGCGTGGATGGCCGCGGAGGGCAGGCGCGGCGCTGGACATGCAAATAAACGCCGCTAATGGGTGGCTACTCCGCACCGGCGGCCTACTCGCTCGTTGTGCGCAATTGGTTAACTGTTAATTGCGCTATTCACTGCTGCCGCTGCTGCTCTTGCTGTTTGCTGTTGTTGTTGCTGCAGCCGCCAATTAAGTTTATGTACCGTTCTGCAACTGCTGGTGCACGCTTGTGCGCCTTGTTCTTGCCCATAGCTGCTGTCTGCACTTGAAGATGCCTTGCGATAATTGATTTTTCCATTTTTTAGCGTTTACATGACTCTTAACAGCGTCGGTGGCGGCTACGGCGCAGCAACAACACTTCTTGCGGCCTAAAGGCAAACATATTTTCCCATTTAGTGAAAGAAAAAAATGCCGCAATACTTCCTGTTTCATGCCCAGCGGCCATTTTTATGGCAGCGTAAAATTTTCCCATTATGCAGCGCTTAAAAGTTTACTGTGTGTTCATAAAATATTTAATAATTTTTGTAATATTCCCGCATAGAATATGCTGTGTACTTGCAGCGCGCGTTTAGTGCTTATGAGACGCACTGCTGCTTGATTGAATATAATTTGATAATTATTTTAAACGCCGCGTTTTTCATAAACATAAATATTTTATTTGCGGAAAATATCGTCTTAATTAATTGTGATGGCTCATTGACGCTAGTAAAATATTAATTCTAAACATTTAAGAAAAATGTGAGGTAAATCCAATTAACTTTAGTTCCGCAGTGATTATGAGTCGATACAAAAAAAATGGGAAGGTGTAAAATTTTTTTTTGTGAGCCTGTAAAAATAACCATTTTCTGATTTTAATGGTGAGTAGAAGGTCTCTGGTTTTTTTATTTTAATTCTCTGCACAGTATTCACCTAAAACTAATTCACTGGCGGTTTTGTCGTTTAAATCTTTAGTATATGTAGCAAAGGATTTACAGAAGTGGACGACCACAGTTTAATAACATCTCGCGATAATTATCGCAGCCGCAGTCGACTTTATTTGCTACCAGGTTTGTAAATAATAGATTTAAAATACACTTGGTTTAATATTTAAAATAGTTTTTTTTTATTTGGTGATCCCGAAAATCTTCTTTTGATCGATCAGTTTTTATGGCAACCATAGGCTATTGTAATCTGATCTTAGCAATTTATTCGGAGATTGTATCGTTGCTTTGGAGAATAATCCATGCCAAATTTCTTGAAATCCTTGATTCCGATAGCTCAGTTTGTAAGGTAGCTATATGCGTTAGTGATCCGATATTCCGATATCCACTGTTCCAACAAATGAACAGCTTCTTGGGTAAAAAAAAGAACAGTACACAATTTCAGATCAATATCTCTAGAACTGAGGGGCATACAGAGATGCAGAGGGACAGGCAAACGGACATTGCTATGTAAATCGACTCAGCTCGTAATGCTGCTTATTTATATATATAATTGACAGGGCTTCCAACATTTCCCTCTAGGTTTTGCAAACTTCGTGGCAAATTGGATATACCCTGTTCAGGATATAAAATAGAAATAAAAATATTTTTGGATTGCTTTTTCTTTAAATTATTTTGCTTTTTCCATGTTTCTAAAAATTTCAAAATTTATTTTCCAAAAAAATTAAAATTAAAAATTTTTAAAAATAATTTTGAAAAAAAATAATAATCTTTCAAAAAATATATATCAAAAATAATTTAAAAAAAATAAATTAAAAAAACAATGAATTTTTCAAAAATTAAAAAAAAAATTAAATTGTAAATTAAATTTTTTATCGTAAAATTTTTAGATAGAATATTTGCACGCTTTTTTACGTTGAAATATCTACTTTCTGGTGGTATTAAAAATTTATAAATTACAATGGTCACAGAAAATGCAAAAATTTACCCACTAAACGATTCTAGATTGCCTTTTCTACTGCTAGTACTAGGAAATTATAGCTGAGGGAAATAAAAAAAGGTAGTTTTTAATGTTTATCAGTTTTTTTGTGGAGTCTGCTTTTTCTAAGAAAACTTACTGTAGTAATTTATATATTTTTTAATACCATCAAAAGTGCTATCAGCAATAATAAGAACTTTTTACATAAAGGCAACTTTCTATTTTTCTTCTGAATTTCATAACTTATTGAAAGAACATGGTTTTAAATTGCAAAGATAATAGCAATATAGGAAATTTCCTGCTCTACAAAAATGGTCTACACAATTTTTAGATTTAGTTAGGAGTTTAAGAGATATTTGTCGTCAAAAATCAACGAAGCAACAAAGAATAATAAAAAAAATATTAAAAACAAATTAAAAAATAAAAAAATTAGTGATAATTTTTACACAGCAGTAAATTTCCTACAAAACTAGGAGTTTTTCGAATTATTAAATTTTTTTGTTAACTTATAAGATTCATAAGAAATTTTTTTCTCTGACACAAAAACTTTTATCGTTAATATATTTGAAACGGTTAGGTTTACGAAATCCCTATAAATCCCTTTTGAAGGCCATTCAATTTCCTATAAAAGCCTCGAAACGAAATATTTTTTCAAATAGTTGGAACAGAGATAAAAATTTGTCTATCTGATGACATGAAAAATTTAAAATCGCCAAGCGGAAAAATTAGTCCTGTTGCAATAAAGAACTCAGCATTTCTAATAGATGTTTATCAAATAAATTTTCAGAGTAACAAATCGCAAAAACATGTGTTTTGGTGCTGTTTTTGGCCCACTCTCATATATATAGACCTATGCATTACCTACAATGTTGCCATACAAATGTTTTCTATAGGGCTAGTAGTTTTGCCAAAATCAAGATAAATCGTTTGTAAAGCTTTAAATAAAGTATAATTAAATAAAATAAACCTTTTTTAAACCTTAAAAATTTAGCCATGGCTTTCGCCTTCCTTTTATCGACCACAGATCGCCTTCAAATTAATTTTTCCCTTAATGTTTTTTTCTTTACCTTTCGCATCCGATTAGTTTCATCATATTGAATATTTTTCAAAAATTATCTACCCTGGTCTACTGGTACTTTCAGGTTCTTCTTTCAAGTAAAAGTCGATAACTCAAGTATTTAGAATAGCAATTAGTAATTTTTATGCATCATCATTCATGATGGACAATCATATTAGCTTTCTAGCAATTTTCGGTGTATCACCTCAATACTGGCGCCTGCTAAAATTTTAAGTATCTGTGGATTATGTCAAATATTCAAACCAGTTTTGAGACACAATTTTTGTTAGAGTTCAGATTTTTTCTTCTTTAGAACTTAATATCGTTCTCGTTTACTTTTACCTAAGTTTTTTCCATCAAGTCATTTAGCTTTTATAGTAAGGTGGTAAGTAAAGCAAAGGAATCCTAATCTGCTTTGTGCCATCTCCTGAAACCTTTTTGAAGTTCTAGTTGCTCTAAGATATGTTTCTAGAATATCATATTCGAGATTTTATACTTTCAACTTTCGAAAAATTCTTTCGCTTTGCAATTCATTATGTCTATAATGCATCTTAAACTGCGGATTGCCCTGTTGTCAAGCTCCCGCTCATTATGGTAGCTCTGTCTCTATTGTTGACACCTCACTTCTAAGTACATAACTCAAGCGAACTCAAAGGTATTTAAAACTACTTACATGGTAATATAACCTTGGCCTTGCCTAAGAAAACTAATTAACAGCTTATAAGATAAATCCTCATATTATATGCCTTTGCAATTCGATTATCAATTACTTGGGGCTACTATATAAATTATAAAATTTATTTAATTATGCAATAAAGCTTTACATGGATTATTTTCTTAATAGAAATATATAAATACATAAATGCACATATAAATATATTGCTTATAACGAGTTCTAGTTAGTCTTTTGGCACACACATGCACATGTAGAGTCTCAATACACACTTAGTAACTTATACTTAGTTGCAGAAAATTAAATGGATGCAACAAACTGCAAACTGGCAAATAAATTAAAAAAACACACACATACAAGCGCACACACAGATGCACCCGCGTAGCTGCAACTATGCAAATGAATTTCGTTTTTCATTTTTATTTCTGCCTTATCCGCCGTAATGAAATAATTCAAATTAGCAGAGGCAGCCACGGCAAGTGGCAGTAGCTGCAGTTCGCATTAGAATTCACAAACGTCGGCAGACGAGCTAGCAAGCTAGTAGCAGCTTAGTTTGCATACAAGCTTTGTGGTAGCAGCAACTTTTTTGATTTATTTTATTTTTGTTTTTTATGCAATTTTTGCTTGTCCCTTTTGTAATTAGAAAATGCTGTGTGCCTTAGACGATTGTGCAACTTGATGCGCACTTAGTTAGTTACTTAGACACACACATACATATTTACGCTCTAGCGCTTAGTTACTATGCTAGTGCCTTCTTCATTGCACTGATTTGCATTGCACGATTCTCAACTTAATTTAACATAAAGTAAACAACAGCAGTTAACAAGTCGAAAAAGTTGTTGCCTGGCAGAGTAAGAGTCTAAGCAACAACAACAACAACTAAATAGTAACAATACCTGCATAAATTAGGAAGCGTTGGAGCGTATTTTTGCTAAGGTTTTTGTATTACACTTACTGAGGGGTCAAGATTGGACCGGAACTAGCGCTATTTTCATGGGTATCAGACCAATGGATGTCTTAGATCAAATATTTTAGAAGGCTATTTCTATTTATAAGGAAAATACCTTTATTTTTATCGTTAAATTTATATGGCAGCTATATGCTACAGTGATCCAACCTCGAAAATTTATTGGGAGATTGTTTCGTTATTTCGATCTCAAATTTTTTGAAGATATCGCCTAAAATGGAAAAGCTTTCCATTCCGATCATTCAGTAGCGGTAGCTCAAAGCCCTTGGTTCCATCTACGTGAATCACATCACCTCCATCGCACCCAGCTAGCTCCTGTAATTGTTCAGAGAGCTGGACCTTTGTGACCATATGTGATATAGGAGAAGGCACAATAGAACATAGAGCGCAGTGCAAAACCTCATCCTCAATTTTTTTCCACAAGTTCTTAATGACAGGACATTGATATAATAGCGGCTCATTGCGCTTTTTCTCAAACCTTGAGGTCGGAAAAGACTACTAAGAATCTTTCCTCAAATCCTAATATTATGACATGCCCATTAAATTATTAATGGTCCAAAGTACTTTTTTCCGCCAGGAAACGACTGTTTTGTTTATAAAATTTTACTGAACTAAGTAAACGGTCTTCGGATGTCTAAAGATTCTATAAAATATGATTATTCTTTCTCTTCTATAATAATTTTCCGGCAGGTCGAAGTTTTGAAATTTCAACCTGTAGGAAGCTGTCACGTTCTCTTACGCTTGTTGTTGTTATTTTAAGCTTATGTAAGGTTGTTTTCTTCGGCACTTTTTGCCTATAAGACACACTATACGACAAACAACGACATTGCATGTCGACTAAATCAGAAGCCGAAAATTTAAGTCTCTAACTGCAGCCAAATTGCAAATCGTTAGAAGACAGCAACCAACAACAAAAAGTAGCAACGGCAAAAAAGCAATATCTCTCCACTTACTTTTGCACTTCCTGCATAAAATGAGGCCCTTAGAACAAGATTGTGAACAGAGACATCACATGCAGTTGCACAACCGCCCAACTGACTACCAGTGTTGTTGTTGTAATCTGCATGCGATTTCAATGACAGGCATGCTAAATTAGATGCACACACTCTGGAGTGGCATTTGAGGAAATGAAGAAATTCAGCTGTCGTGTCAAAGGATGGCAAACAGGAGGAGGCTAAAATGCTTGGGCATGAAAAAATACCAATAAGAAAGGAAAAAACAAAGAAAATATAAAAAAATATAAATATTGCAGCAAGTAAAGCCAAGCGCTACTGCAAAGTACGGTTAGTTACATCTCAACTGCAACCGTTTGTGGCAACAACACAGGCAACACACTCAATGATGTTGTTGGCTCCTTACGCCCATTACTTGCTACCGCTTTGCCGCAGATTGCCGCAAAGTTTTGCTTCTGTGGCGCATTTAAGGTTTGTTTATTGTTGTGCAACTTGTAAATTGGCGCACATGAAGCCTGCACGCTTACGCCGGCGCATACCGTAGGCCGCCGAGTAATTGTCTGTTTGAGTTATGCACACGCACCGCAATAAATTCAACTGCTACTCGAAAAGTTGCCATCATACTGATGCCTTTTGTATTTCTTGCCGTTTTTTTTGTATAATTTTTCTAACTTTTTTCGGCCTTAGTCGACCTCAAAGTTGGTCTTGTGCCAGCAGCCGTTCTGCAGGTGCTCAAATGCTCTGCGCATGTGCGGCGGCGCACACATTTCGCATGTTTAACAGTCATTGTTCTAATTGCAAATAGGTCGCTTTTGTTAGCAGCGCGGCCAAGTTTGCATGCCACAGTCCTATCAGCGTGCGCCCATCTAACTAGTCTACCTTGTTGACTCCCTTCCACAGCGTTTCTGGAAGATTATCTAACTTTGTTTGCTGCCGTTGCCGCAGCGTTGCTGGTGCCCAACTTGCTACCATTTCTTTTACGAACAACTAACTGCTTCGGCTTTAAATAGCTGCCAAGTGCAGCAATCTGCAGCGGATTGATGGCTAGATGCCATGAAAATCGGACAAGATAATCTCCGGCAGTTACGCCCTGTGATGAGCTGCCACAAAATACGGGAGGCAAGTGAAAATAGAGATAGCCGCACTCCAAACAACCTAAGCATCTAATTTTCTGTTGAAAATTCGCATGCGCTGCTATGCATGCGAATGTGTGAGTGTGTGCCTTAGTTTGAATTTCTTGAGAAATTCATTCCATTATGGCGATAAGTGCTATTTGCTTACTGCAGCACTTGCAATACGGAAATGAACTTGTTGTTGGGAAGCTATCTTTAAATATAGCGCATAATTTGGGCCTTGTGATTGGTTCTGACACGCGCGAACTTCATTACTAGCAGCCATTTTGGTTGGGAGCGAAGTGGTGGGAAAGTGTAACAAAACCTGATTCATATAAGTGACTATGTTTTTTTTGGTGAACGGGGGCAAAAATTTCGATTACTTAGCGTGGATACGTGAGGGTTCGCGAATCGGTCTATACGAAACGTTTAACTGGTAATTGTGAAAAATCAGGCATTCCGCCTAAAACGATGCTACAAAATCTGATTTTAAACTGCTAAATATTTTGTATCATATTATACTTTTAGAAGTGGTTCTATATACTTTTACATACATACTGACCAAGATATATTGACTTTGCTACGAAGCTTTTAATACTCACAAAGAAACTTCGGAGATCCTATAACGAACATATCGGTTAGTCGAAAAAGCCTTTTCGTATTTTGTCAATAGAGGTCGTATATATCCAGTGCTATCAATCACATTGTGTCATACCATCTAATGGGAAGGGGAGATTTTACGCTCCATTTAACCAAAAAAAAAAAATTGAGAGAGTTGAAAAAAAGTTCAAAAATTAGTGAAAATAATGAAGAAATTCGCTATATTTTGAAATTTGCTGTATAAACTTGTGTAGCACAATAATGGTTCGCTCTGGTCGATATATCGTTGAAAAAGTCGAAGAAATTATGGAAAAGATTGGCCAGGACCATCACATAAGCAGCCACGACATCGTTAAGTAACTTAACGTTCATCATCAAGTGGTTTTGAACCATTTAAAAAAGGCTGGCTACAAAAAGAAGCTCGATGTTTGGGTACCACATGAATGGTCTCTGAAAAGTTTAATGGACCGAATTAACACCTGCGATTCTTTGCTGAAACGAAATGAAATGAAACCATTTCTAAAGCGAATGGTCACAGGAGACAAAAATTGGATCAAATACGACAATAATGCGCGAAAAAGATCATGGTCCAAGCGTGGTGAAGCTTAACAAATGATCGTAAAACCAGGATTGATGCATCGAAAAGTTATGCTGAGTGTTTGGTGGGATTGGAAAGGAAGCATCCACTATGAGCTGCTCCAGCCTGGTCGAACGATTGATTCTACATTTTACTATCAATAACTGATGAGATTGAAACAAGCGATCGAAAAAAATGGCGAGCAACTGATCAACATTAAGGGTTCGTCTCCATCAGGACAGCGCTAGACCACAAACATTTTTGATGACTGGTCAAAAAATGGGAGAGCTTGGCTGGGAAGTTTTGATGCACCCACCATATAACCCTGACCTTGCACCAATGGACTACCATTTGTTTCGGTCAATGCAGAACGCCCTTAATTGAGTAAAGTCAGCTTCAAGAGAAGCCTGTGAAAATTACTTGTCGCAGTTTTTCGCCGAGAAACCAGAAAAGCTTTACACTGATGGAATAATATCTCTAGCATAAAAATGGCAAAAAGTGGTCTACCAAGATGGTATATCTTCAGTTCATTAAAGTTCATATTTAAAATATATAAAAAAAAATTGGATTTTGATTGTAAATACGAAAAGACTTTTCCGACTACCCAATATTTACTTGGATTTTTTTATTTGAAATGTTTTTGGTTTCTAGGAATAGTATCCAAAATAGTTAAGATGCTTCTTCCTTGTACGAGATCATACTTTTTATGCCTGGCTGCCTATAATAAACTACCCTAATATCAAAACTATACTTTGAAGAGGTTCCAAACAATGTATTAGCAAAAGTAGTAACTTTCTGAAGCTTGATGTGGTTGCACCAGCACAAATTAAGTTCAACTAGATTTTCGAGTTTTGAAAATAGAAACCATATGCCTTTAGATTTATATTACTTTATCAGATAATGGTAGTAAATTAAAGTAATTCCTTGTAACAAGGAAAATAAAAAGGCAACTCATTAGAAAAATTTGCTCGCAGGGAGATAAGTACCAATTTTGAGATTAATAAAAGACTTTTTATTTCAAAAAAATATGAATTAAATTAAAGTAATATTAATTAAAATGTATTTTATGTTATTATATTATTATTATTATTATTTCATTATATTAAACTTGTCCAAGTACCTGACCTTGTACTAAAATCAAACCTGTTTTGGTCCAAAAAATATGCAACTATATACATATTAACCTCACAAGGGCAATATGCTCATATTTATGTATGTACACATATACTTTCATAGACATATATGTATAATACATCAACTCTCAAACGCCCGCCATCGCCATCATTCACACGTTTGGCCGACACATTGCCTAGCAGTCGAGTACCGATTTCAGTTGTTAGAAGAAAATAATAATCTTCCCAATAAGTCATTGAGAATCGTGCTACAACCAATTATGGTGACATATACAACAACAATAATAATAATAACTGCAACAAAAGGCTAGAGCATCAATAACAACAGCACACCATTAATGATTGCCAAAGCGAAGTTGCCAATAGTTTAGTCAACAAACGTGTTTACGAGCACACAATAAGCACATATGAATGCCTGGCGGGAACATATATGTGCATAAGCGCAGTACAACTACCAGCAGTGCCTTCATATGTCGCATGTTGCCCACAATCTAACGACAGACAGGCAGCCAAACAGCCGACAAACGCCGACAGCAAAAGCGACAACAGCAAACCTTAAAAAGGTGACACATTGTGCTAACACAACACACAACACATACACACCAATACATATACGCACATTGTTGCCAACCGATCAAGGCACAATGTTGCATGCAACACGACCAAGACGTGCCATGATAAATTATGCCTATAAAGTGAAATTTTGTGCCTTCCTTTCATTTTGTCTCTTCTAACACTTTGCCACTTAGCTTATGGCAGCGCACTTGTTATTGTTGTTGCTATTATTACGAGCATTATTATTAGGCCGCTGTTTGCTGGCAAATTCGTCGACAAGTGCTGTTAAGATAAATTGCTAGGCAAAACTGCCAAACACCGACGCCGCCACATGCGCCCAACACTCAACGCAGCGCTATGCTTGCGGCAACTCATGTGGGTTGTTGTGTGGCAAGCAGCGTCGTTGGAAAGTTGGCTGGCTGGCACTGGTTGACTAGGCGGCAATCGTTGGGCAGTCAACGACAGGATAGACAGCAGGACAATGTTGATTGTTAGTTCGCAGCCATGCTTCCCATGTGTCTACTGAGCGGCTTTTTCTTCTTTTCTTTTTGTTCTTGTATTTACTTTTAATTTCTCTTTTGCATAACGACAGAATTTCTCATGCCTTACTGGTGCTTTGATTTCCATTCATGTCGTTAGTGAACGCTGTGCGCGAAGGCAGGTGTGTGCTTATGATAAGGAGTCTGTGCTTGTTTGTTATGGCAAAGCTGACCTTCCAACCACGCTCGTGGCCTTCATCGCATCGCAATGAGCCGACAACGGCTATCGAACGAACCTTATGGCAATGGTCAATAATATTGTGTGTATAGCTGATTATTATGACAGCATCATAATGTTTGAATGAATGGGCTGTGAGCTAAACATTAAATACTGATTGCCATATAATTTATAAAAAATATGAAATCCTAATTATTTAACTCTAAATACAAAATACTAAATACTACTACGTGAAGGATATAGCAAAAACCTCTGGGGACTTGGCTATAAAATAATAATGAAAAAACTCAGCGCTCGAACAAAGCCACCTGACTTAACCGCTGCCAAAATGAATCAGATCGTAAACGCGCTCTTCCCCACACTCGAAAAAAGGGCTAGTGATCGGACACATACTCTAAGATTTCCTCATATCCCCCACTTTACCCTCGAAGAGCTGCAACCAGCCATTGGCAAGCTCAAAGCCAACAAATCACCCGGCCCCGATCGACTCTCAGCAGAAATCATGAAAAAAGTTGCTGCTAAGCGACCGACAATACTATTGAATATGTACAACACCTGCCTCGAAGCCGGGATATTCCTTGAACCCTAGGAATAGCAACTTGTGCTAATTAGTAAGAGAGGAGGAGATCTCAACTTGCCATCTCCATACCGTCCACAATGCATGCTTGACACAGCGGGAAAGCTCTATGAAAGGCTACTTAAACCCAGATACGAAGTGGCTATAAATAAAGTTGGAGGACTGTGCCCTAGGCAATATGGCTTTAGGCCAGGCAGATAAACTATAGTAGGTATAAAATGCGTCATTCAAAGCGTAGAAGTCGCTCAGCGTAGATGTTATAAATACAAAATAATAGTGTTGCTGGCGACTTGAGATGTTCGAAACGCCTTCAACAGCGCTATTTGGTGGATATGATCGATGCTCTCGAAAAGAGCTTTAAGACTCCCGACTACCTCAGAGCTGTAGTGCAGAGCTACTTCAGTGACATAAAACTGCTGTACTAAACTAGAGATGGATCACGACATAAAGGGGTCACGACAGGAGCAGTTAAACGATATTTCTGCTATGACGCTAAATTAAAAAACACTAAAAAACTAAGCTAGAAATTCCAGACGAATCGTACTTAATTCTCTACGCGGACGAAATTGCAGCAGTAACTACAGCAAGAGGTACAGAAAAAGCGAGAAGAAAGCTGAATCAGGGCTCGACTCACATAACCTCCAGCTCGCTACAGGAAGAGACATACCGGACAGACCTACTACTGCTAACAAACAAGCACACACCCCTCGAGATAAGGATTACGGATTTTTTTAGGACACAAAAAGCAGTAAACTATCTAGGCGTAAGACTGGACCCCACACTAACCTTCTGGATACAAATCCAGCACGCCGCAGGAAAGCCAGCGAAAATCACCTCCCAACTGAGCCGACCACTGATGACCAACATAGGAAATCCCAGCCATGAAAAGAGAAACGATAATAAGTGTCTTATCATACGAAGCTGAAATCTGGGCAGACGAGCTTAAAAAGGAAAACCGGCGTAAGGAAATGGTAGAGTGCACTGCACCGCAGCCTTCAAAGTTGCATCAACCTACCGAACATTGTCTATTGACCTTCTAGCATATGAAAAGAAAAAACTGAGGGAGAGAAAGAAATCATCCGATAATAAACAGAGCATACAGAATAAATATAGAAATATACAGAACAATGCAAAAAAGATGGGAGAATTAAATTCACGGCAGATGGACGGCCAGGCTAATAAAATATCAAGACTCATGGACAAGCCGTAAATTCGGAGATATAGATTTTTACACAACCCAACGACGCGACAGAAGACGATGCTGAACTCACACTCTCTGAATGTAAGCGTTGACAACGAGAACGCACTGCCGTAGAAGACCTGGTTGGCCCAATAAACGCGGACACTTTAATCAAGAACACTATCCTGAAGTATTACAAATGTGATCACAGGGTGGGCGACGGTTCCTTAGAGGGTGTTTAGTGACGGAAGGCATTTTGCACCCCCTCACCCGCAAAAAAAAATACTATATACCACATAAGTATATCAATTACTAAATTCAAAATGAAATACGAAATAAATAAAAATATATAAGCCATTTCTATAATTTCTTATAACTTACTAATAGCTTGATCAAATGTATTTTGAAGTGGAAAACATGTGACGTCAAAATCAGACTTCATTAATTTGAAGTTTCCTCATAAATAATAGAATTTTCTCTTTTTTAGGAATTATAAACCAGTATTGAAAATAGTATTCTACTTGTAATTAAGAGTTATAATTAAGACAGCGATATTAAAAATGAGCCTAGGCTTAATCTCTACCGTTTTTAGATAGTTTTTCCAATTAAAAGCCTTTCCTCACAGCAAGGGCAAAATGTCATATTTAGAGACGCTTTGGCAACAATAATTTTTAAGCATGCTTGCTACAAGCTGGCAACATCTTCAACTCCACCATGGCAGAGCCACGAAAAGAGAATATAATTGTAATTGCAAACCCTTTTCTCTTACCGCGTTTAAAAGCGAAATTGTAATCAAACATTTTTAGCATGCAATCTGCATGCACGAAGAACTGATTAGAATCTTCCGCTGACGGTAAAAGGAAAGGAAGAAATTCCAGTGGTCATTTGCATGCGCTTACACACACATACGGGTGCTGGCTGAAAGCTTACGAAACTATGCAAATTTTAATATTTAATAAGGCAAACAGGGGAATGCTGTAAATATGAGCTGAAAAGGCTTCTGCCTCACGCTGGTAGCAGTTGCAGCAAATGGTCACATGCAATATGTGGCATGTGGTGGGGCACAACAGGCAGTCGAAGAGGTTGAAGCAGAAATAATAACGCATGCATTATGAGCTGCTCATTGTCATTTATGCAAATTGAACATGAATAAATAAGTGGTAACAGAGTTATGAATACTTTAACATGTACACACATATACAAAAAGGAAGCTGTGTATATAAACCAGCATGTGTGTTTGAGGGAAAAGATGTGCACTCTCCAAAAGCCAAAATTCCTAAAACTCTTTTTGTTGTGGACATGGATGTAATCGCTGTGAACATTTTGCAAGAAACGACAGAGAAAGTGTAGTACTTTCATAGATTTGGAGGTAGAAGCAAGCAATTAGTTGCAATATTTTGTCAAAAATTGCTCACCGCTCTGAAAGCAGTTGACACATATTGAATGGCAAAAACTTTTCCGATATTAAAGCGAGGAAGGACCAAAAATGGTCTATGCGTGGCTCATTAACCTACCAGACTAACCAAACCTAACCTAACCTAATGCGAGGAAGACAATATAAATAGCAAAAAATCTCAGTTTGATTTGTCTTCTAAATCTTGTTATGAAGGTCTTCGATTATCTCGAAATTTTGAAATTTATAGAGAAATATTCTTTACTTCTTTTCAGTCCCTAATGCCCTCCCTTTGACAACTTTTCTTCAAGATATGCCACGAAGTGCTCTATTTAAGAGTACATAGATCCATTCCGATAAAATAGGTAAATTTGTTATACAAAGTTAAAAAAAAAATATTATACTGTGGGTGTGTGACTTTGGTAAGCTACGAATTTTTCGCCTGAATGTAGGCAACATTTTTCAATTATTTACCATAGAAAAGTAAATCTTCTCAATACATTAATATAGCATTAGAACAAAGGAACTATAAATTAATAAAGGCAAAGACAAGCAGTTGAAAGATGTTCCGTGAGAGTTTTTTTTTTGATATTAAAGGGAGGAAGAAATGACAAATAGCAAAAAAAATACAATTGGTTTATACTTTCAACCATAAAATTGAAAATCTTTGTTTATCCTGAATGGTTTGAATCTAAGGAGAAATATCTTAATTTTTTTTCCTCGTTTCACAGCCACCAATGCCCTTCCTGCTGGCAACTTTCCTTAAAGATATTCCACGATTAGGCATGCCACGAAGAGTTCCAGTTTTGCTAATTTTTTTCTATTTCAATTTTACTAAGTGATTTTTCATCGTTTTTGAGGAATGATAGGTTAGGTTAGGTTTCGACATCGATTCCAACACGGATTTCACTGCTTAAAACTTCCATTATGGTTCTTAAAAACTCGTATTTACTGGATCATAAGATCGGGCCTATCACAAATTTGTCAATCTTGGGTTATGTCTTCTGGTCAGCCTCAGTCCCGCAAAGGCTTGACAATGGAGCAGAAAATGTCTAGATATTTCCACCTCACCCTTCTCCATTCAACTTGGGCAACTAGCGTTCAACGAAATACTTAGCCCTACCGGTTAGATGCCTATTGGAGAGTGTCCAGTAAGAACTCCTACGATTGCAGCAAGATAAACTTTACTCAAGGCAAGTTTACGATGTGTGCAAGGCAAGGATGCCCTCTGGCAGATTCATCAGCTTTGCGGTTGCCGACAATTCCTCTATGGCACACAACCTTCTCTGATGGTGAAGTAGCTTGATTCTAAATTTCTAATGAGGTCAGACACTTTTAGACCAGCTTTAAGTGCACATTAAGTGATCTTAGAGCTAGTTTGGCCGCTCTTTAGTCGGAGTAAAAACACTACAGTGATCCGCTAGCCTAACTATAATACTAACGAAGAGCTTCATTCAGAAAACTCTCCCTCCAGCCTCCCCTCTTTGCTGCAACGAAAGACAGTAACATTTTTAAAAGTATATCTAAATGTGGGTGTGCGACTTTGCTATACTACTAATTATTCATTTTTAAGTTCTTTGTCATACACAAATAAAAAATTAGCTTTTTTAAACTCACAACCGAACCAAGTGAATAAAAAATTGATAAAGACTTATAAGGCTTCAATAAAACAGGCAAACTACACATTTTCCAAACATATAGCTAACAATTGTTGAAATAGTACCCACCATATCTAGGAACTGAAATCTCAAAAAATAAATAAGATTTTGTCAAAGTCCAGCCAACGCATCAACTCAACTCACATGCTTACTTTACCCTTCTGCGACTAATGCCCAACGCGCTTGACACTCACGAGTCTCACGCAGGAATGTTAACTGGCTAACTATGTGCTTGAGTGCTTGGCAGCCGGCAACAGCTCACCCATATGCCCGCTGAATAGCCTACGACGAGGACGCACGTAGTCTGTGATTATGATGGCTGAGCAGTTAAAAATATCAGCATAAACATGTTTTATGATATCTGGCGGTGATTTATTATCATTTGATTTTAAAGAGGCAGCTCCACATACACCCAATACAGACAGACAGACAGCAGAGCCTTCGACTGGCTATGATGATGTGGCTATGCACATGCGTACTTGTGTCTATGTTTATTATTGCTGTCTCTTACAATTTATAGCAGGAATCTGTAAATAAGTATTACACGCCTATTATAAAAGTCAGCATTTTAATGGGTGAGGGGCTATAGCCGCTAAACTAACAAGTTGAAAACTCCAGAAGGCACTAAAATTGACTGACTGACTTTAGCGGCAGCAGAGGCGTCAGCGGCAGCGCGACAGTACCGCGCTCCAGACAATGACCAAAGCTGGAGTTCGCACGACTGTCAGACGTTGCTGTAATGCTGTATAGATATGACTACGTTGTTGTTGTTGTTATTGTTGCTGTTGTGGCTAGCTGACGGTAATACTATTGCGGCTGTCGCCTGTCGCAATGATGCTAACTGCGCGCGACAGCAGGCAACAAATTGACAGGCGAAAAAGTGAGCAAAAAAAAAGGTAAAAAAAATGCGACAACAAAAAAAATAAAACAAAAACAACGAAAGTATGTAAGCTTAAAAATGCGAGCATTTTCAGAAAACTGAATCAAGTCAATACATTTTATTTTGATTTGTGCATTTTTCATTGTCGTGAAATTTGCCTTGGACTGGCTGCGCATGCGCTGTTTGCCTTTTTGTGTTTTTTTTTTGCCTCAAATTTGTGTGTGACGTCTCTTGTTGGTTTTCTGCATCTTTGGGTAGTTTTTCTGCTGCTTCTTCGTCTGCTTGGACTTGTGCTGTTATTTGGCTGTTGCAGTTGCTTCATTTGGTAGGTGGTGCCTTTTTATGGCTGTTGAATGCATGTCAAATTTAATTGAGCAACGGCAGCATCAGCAGAAAACGCGACCATTTTCCAGCGAATTTCCGAAGTCAACACAACGAATATGCCAATTAGGCTGCCTGCAATTTACCCTGTTAGAGCCTGCTTTTTTCTATTGTTGTTGTGGTTCTTTTTTAAACTGTATGCAGTTAGAGGTATGCACCGTTGAAGGAAGATGCCTCAACGCCAATTGAGCACTCTGAAAATTGTTGAACTGTGCGGTCAACTGCAGATTAAATTGCAATTAATGCTAGGCCTTGTAACAAGCACATTCCCACACACAATTATATATAGTTCATACAGTTTTTCTGTTGCAACGGTTGCAAATATTCAGACGATGCAAATATTTCAAATGCAAAAAGGATTCATCAGACCTTACAGATTGCTCTTTCTGCTGCCAGACCTTTTCTAACAACAGTAACCACAGTTAAATAATATCTTTCGTGCATAAATTAACAAGATAAGGGTCTAGATACGATCAAGAAGGATACCTAGGTTAGTAACCGTTCTTCTTCGAAAGTATTATTATTTCTAAAGACCATTAAGGACTCACAAAATTTAACAGGAATATTAATATAAATTTGTTTTAACTATTAACCTACTTTAGATCTAGATTAGCACTGGTGCCAAGGTCAGGATAAACATTAAGTCGATAGAATAACTAAGAAAAATATTAATATTTCTCAAAGCAGCAGAAGTGCCACGTAATATTAAGCGTTAAGCTTAGATTTTGATCAAAAAAACTGAGCAAGTACAGTGTAAGTATCAATTCCTTATTTACTGTTCCTTTCCAAATATGCTCTCAATATCAAATTTCATTTCAGGTCCATACACTAGATATGTTCAAAAAATAAAAGAAAACAGGAATATGAAAATATTTCGAGGATTTGAAGATTCCAATTTTCGAAATTTATTTTAATTACGGACTTTGTCCGCAGCAGTGTCTTAAAAGCTCTCACTTTATTGTATGTTCATGAATTTTCCTATTTCTAAAAATAAAGAGAACCTTAAACGGTCGTCGATTTAAAAGATATGTGAAACTCGTTGAAAGAACTAAAGAATATCCAAAAAAGTTGAGATACGAGTATTGAGAGAAAAACCTCGTCAACCTGCTACAACAAAATTGATCAAAAAACTAACATTATAGTCCAAACATGAAACGGAAGTAATCGCTCAGTCACCGCTTTCTCTATATTATTTATTTGTTTATGCTTCCGGAATTAAAAAAAATTTCTTCGATTCACGCATTTCCGAGTTTAGGTAAATCTATATTCGGTTCCAGGTCAGATTATAAAGGGAATCGCCACCTTATTAACCACGTGTATGTAGAATTATTATTTTTTCTCAAGGTAAACGAATAAGAACGAACAATTAAAATCGAAAAGCTAGGCTTAATCATTATCAGGACTTCTTTTCTGATTACTCAAAGTCGTAACAGGAAGCTCAACTTACATCAAACTCAATATTCGCATCACGTGTCGGTCCAAGATCAGTATTATAATAGAGGCGAAGTATTAAGGAAAGGATATTGAGAGAAGCTAGAATGACAAGGAGAAGGTGGGGCTCTCAGCACAGGTGATGTATTGGTTCTACGAAACCGTAAACGGCGCTCGAAAAGGCTACTCTTGTAAGAAGCTCGAACGTGTTCAAAGCGCGGCTCTCATAAACACCACTATAGACTAAGCCAATAATATCACTTACCACTTACTTTTTACATACCCGTGGACATTGTCGGCAATAGGGAAGCTGGGCAATATGAAGGGTCCGAACAAGGGCATTTTTCTCCTCCTTTATGTATTCTGAAAACTTTTCTTTGCGCACAGTCGACGAGGGATGTGAAAGAGTCGATGGAAAAGAAGCGCAGTGAACTTTTTCACGGATGGGTCGAAGCAGAGATGGAAAGTTGGAGACGGACTTTTCTGTAAGGAGTTCAGGCTCAGTCAGTGTCTTTCAGACAGAAGTGGCTGCTCGTAAGGAAGTCATTTTGTGATGAGCTTCACTTAACTATTAATCAAAGAGTGTCTGCCTTCACTAGAAATATCATCAAGCTATCTATCAGACTCGTTTGGGTGCGTGGTTATACCCAAATTTGCTGACGACTGCAAAACCAATGATCTAACCAGAGGAGGCACTCTTGTTCCGCTCACTTTTAAATGGGACCGCATGGGATCACCATTGGCACCTTACGTTCTAGCACTAAAGTAATGAACCCAACAAGCTCTTAGCAGGCGCTGGCCGACGACCGTCCGTTTGCAAGATCCTTTTGGCCCAGAAGTGAACGCAGGAGATCTTCTTAACTGTTCGACTTTGTCCAAAATGGCCATGATGCAATAGACTTAAAAATCTTGATGGGCGCAAGTTGTATGGAGAATGGTAAGGTGGTAGCATTCAGGAACTTTTGTCCTCCATAATTCAGCATTTGCTTGCCTGAGGAAGAAACATTACGGCATTTTTTTCTTCGGGAAATATTACATTAGCCGCTACGAAAAATTGTGTGATAGGCTCCAAGCGCATTGTCGATTTGTAAGGATATTTTGATCTTTTATATCGAAGTTTCAGGTAACACAAAGACAGGCGTTCTGAACCTACCCTAACCTAAGTAATATTATTTCCCGAACCAATAAAGAGTTAAGAAATAATGAAAGCAGAAAGATAAGCTTGGATCTAAAACACTCCTTGGTTAGGGTCACCTATTATAGGTAAGGATGCCAGATGCTTATGAAAGGACGTTTAGTCTTCTAGAATTTCCTCAAATGTGAAGTAGTCTTTTAATAGATATGTATATATTACACACCCGTTAACTTTCTTTGGCTTTATCCCCAACTGCGCAGTGCGGTATTGGTGCCCGCGCGCAAAGCTTATAAAAAGTAATAAAAATATTTAAAAAACTCCATTAAAAACCTGTGCACAAATTGACGTCCTCACTCTCTTTCATTTGGAGCGATCCCGAAAAAAACTGGTGCTCCACCCGCTTGCAACCTGTTTGTATAATTTATTTGCACGCACAGCGGCATGACGTTGCATGCTGCATGCGGCATGCCACATGCATTGTGCAACCGAACACAACAAGTCACTAATTTATGTGGCAGCATGTGGCGTGCCGCGTGAAGCATCCTGCTGTCGTGCGTGAATTAGTGCAAAACAAACCTTTTGGCGTGCAAAAATGCGTCACCGCCGCGTTTGTGGCAGCAGACGCGCACATCTGCCGCGGGGCACGTATGTATGAAATTAATAAAGCCAAATGATAAATCGATGTCGTTTAATATCGGGCGACTTCGTTTGCTTCGTCTTTTTGCCTTTCTGCTTTTTTGGTTTTTGTTCGCACGCAGCCAGACATTTAAGGGCGGGCTCAGGTTACTCATTTACCGCGTATTATGTTGCAAGTGCAAAAGTAATTACATGTTGCTGCAAATTCTTTGAAACTATAAAATATTGTATGCCCTACATGAGGGCATATACATATACAGCAGCAATATTTTATTTTAAATTTGATTTTATTTTTAACTTTTTCAACGCCCGCCAGCATTTCTCTAAAATTTTTCAGCCATAATTTATATGTAAATCTACAAATATTTAGCGCCAGCGCATCGCATTTGCATACATAAATTCGCACGAGTTAATTTATACAGACTCTCTATGTCTGTAAGTTGTTTTTGTTGTTGTTGAGTCACAGTAGCCAGACTAAAAGCCATAAGTCAACAACAATAATGTATATATTCAATTTGGCGTCGTAAATATTTGAATTAGTAAAAATTGTTTGAAAAAGATATAGTGAAAATTTTTAACCGCTTAGAGCTAGATGTTAGGCAGGAATTTAAAAAAGAGAGGTCTCTCTAATGTGTTATATAATTAAGTGCTTCAAAGTGTTTTGAACTTTAATTAAATGTTATGCATATAAATTATGCCGTTATTAGAAGAAAGTTGTCGTAAAAATTAACCACCCGGGCAGTTAGCGGTTGTTTCACAAAGAACTTTGACGACATTTATGGGTTTACATAAAAAGTAATAATTTTTTTTCAACCTCAATACATCATATGTTTTGTTCATCGTAAAATATCATTTTTATACCTTCGCAGCATATTGCTACAGAGTATAATAGTTTTATTCACCTAATTGTTGTAACATAAGAAATTAGTAATTTAAACCATTAAGCTAAAAAATCTATGAAAATTCTATAGAGCCTTACTTAAAAAGCTAAAAATCTTGAGAAGTATTAATGATAACAATTTTTACATCAGACCCTTTTCGTAGCAAATAAAATTCCCTACAAATCATGAACATTTTTTCTATAGCTCTTGTCATTTACGAGATATATACAAGAAAATACGAATTTCGTGGAAAAGTCAAGTTTAGAGCCCCGTACTACCTAGCCGGTGTGAGCTTGTCGCAATGGACACTTTTGTAGAGTGTTCAATTCTAAGGAATATGTGTCTTAAGTCAAAGCGATGCCATAAAATGCATCTGAGCTATAGAAATTTTAAGATAAAAAATCACGGTTTTCGTGCATTTTCTATGGAAAATTTTTACGTGCCTTCGTCCAGTCTTTAATGTTATATTTATTAATGGGTTCAAATTTTCAGGGATTTTTTTTTAGGGTATTTCCAAGAAATTTCATGATGGAATTGAAAAAAATTAATAGTTAAAAAAAAAACACCCTAATGTGCATACATATGTATGTTTGTCCTGTGTAAGCATTGGTTTATTTTGCATGTCGGTCTGTGCGCAAGAAATAAATTTTAAAAACTTGAAAATAAGATGAAAATGATTTTGATTTTTTATGGCATTTGTGGCTCAATGGAAATAATGTATAACTTTTTACTTTGTGGGAGGAACTCTCCTTCAGTTACCAATTACCAACGACACAACCAGTTTGAACTGTTTCGCAACATTTTTTAATATACAATTTTGCAACTCATGAAAGTACTTTCCTGCTTTTGATCATTTCAAGTTGCGAAAGTATAAAATAATCGGCTACATTTCACACTTAGCCCTTCTTTACTTGTTCTAATTGAGTTTACCATATTTTAATCAGTAATAACGTAAATTTGAAAGGAATTTCAGCACATATACATCTGTGACACTATGGATATGAGCATTTTGTGGACTTTCAATGAATTCATTTATCTAAAAAGTCGCCCCAAAATACAACCATTTAAGGTCAATCACTTTAGATATACGAGCTTATTTCCATTGCTGGAACGTTATTTAATTGTTTGGTGGAAACATGTGTAGTAAATTTGGGTTTAAGCTCTCTATCACGAAGTCAATTAGCGAAATTAGTAAAACAATGGATTGTCTTCTCTAACAAAACTTTCTCTCACGAATACCACACGCACTGCGATAAATCACAACCATCGATATCCTTTTATATGCAGATTCAACGAGCGCATAATTAATGTGACATTTTAATGGACTAATGAGACAGAATCGTGACTAATTATCGCTAATGCTTGACTTTGTCATGCGTCACACAATTTGGCGTTTTTTCATAAGAGCGATCTATCAAAGTGCTTGTAACCGGTGAACTACAGAATTTGTGTTTTGGATATAGTATATAGGGTGATGTAAAAGAAACTAAAAAAATATAGAAATTTTAAATTTACTAAAATTAAACAATATAAAAAACTTAAGCGGAAAAAATTTTAAAAATTGTACAAGTGTTTTTTTTTTTCTTAAAAAGTAAATAAACGTAATTAATTAATTTTGTTTTTAATCGTTTTTTTTGGAATATTTCAGCTTTTTTTGGTATAAAATTTTCGATTTAAATAATTGCCTTTTATTAATTTTTTTCGTAAATATTAAATATTTTTCGTGAACATATATATATTAACTTAATACTTTTTTTAGTATTATATGTTTTCCAATGACAGAAATTTAAATGAAATTTAAATCGAAAATTTTTACACCGAAAAAACTAGAATTTTCCAAAAAAATTAAAGTATAGAAATTAAAAAAAAATAATTAATTACGTTAGTTTACTTTTAAGGAATTAATTTAAGAAAATCCAAAAAGTTTTTAATGTATTTTTAAAATTATTTTTTTTTTGTTTTTCATATTTTTTTAACTTTTTTGAAAAAAAAATATTGTAAAATTTTACAAATTAATTATATCTTTTTTTAATTTTTTAGATTGTAAGAAGTTAAATAGTTTTTTTTTAAGTTTGGGAATATTTACAATATTTGTCATTGTAAAAATTTAGGAAACGAATTTATGTGTTTTTCTTTTAAATATATATTTTTTTGTCTACAAAAATTTGTATGACTGCCCAAATTGAAGTTTTAATTAAAAAAATATGTAAGGTTTCAATTTTTTTACTTTTATAAAAATTTTATTTTATTTTTGGTTTGGAAAATTTAGAATATTTGTCATTATTAAAATTTAGTAATTAATTAATCTTTTTTTATTTTGAATGTTTTGACTCTATGAATTGAAATTTTACTTTAAAAAATATTTTAAATTCAGTATTTTACAAAAATAAAATTTATTTTCAGTATATTAATATTATCATTTAATTTTAATTTTTTTAATTATAAAATTTTCCAGTGTAAAAATTTTGGCACATTACAAAAGGGTCAAAAACAAAAAAAAAAAAAAATAAAAAATAAAATAAAAAAAATGTGCTCGTTTCGAAGGGCCATTAAATGCTGGATCACTTCAGAGGAAGTGCCATTTAGACACAACGGTTGTTCTGAGCACATTCGCCACGCTTTTATGGTTATGCAAAGCAGTGAGTAAAATTAAAAATTCAGCGATTTCAAATGAGCTAATAAATAAATTTATAGGCGCTGGACGAAAAGTATCGATTGTGACGCCGCTTTGGTTATTTTTGTTTTTGCACACATTTTCGTTGTATTTCTTTTAAAGCGACGATGTTTAATGCACGATAAGCCGCGGTCGCATCGTGATTGTGGGAATGTCTGTCTGCAAGTTAGTTTGTCTGTGCGCCGCAACAAAGAAAGTTCATCCCAAACATACGAGAATATGGGAGAGAGGAGCTGAAAAAATTTAAATTAAGCGACGCACCAAAATCGAATATGATTTCTGCGTGATTTTAATTTTTTGTAAACTTTGGTTGATAATACTTTTGTTATTGGAGCAATTTCTTTGTTGCTTTCTGTTATACTTTTGCGCATTTGGTCTGGATCGCGTGCGCGCAGATACAATAAACGGCGCCAGCGACAGTGCGTAACCTATAAGAAGGGCACCGCTCGCTAAATGCTGAAACATTTCACAACAGTCTGCTGCGGCAAGCGGCAGCCAAAAGCTACGTTGCCTCAAGGAATTTTATTAATTTACGCGTAAACCTCCGTACAAGTGCGTGTTCGTTTCGTTTTGTTTTATACAAAAAGTGCATAGTGTCCAAACAATGAAATCCTTTGTGTTGTGCTGTGCCAGTTTGGTGTGCTTCTTTGCGCTTGGCGTGCAAGCTGCCTATTTCTACGATCGTCCCGATGGACCGGAATTTCTGGATGAAGATAAAGGACGTTTCGGTCGCTGTGGCGCGCAATGCTGTGAGTACTTCTTACATAACTATTTTTGCAAAAGACTTTCTAATTTTTCACTATTTGCTTAATTTTTTTCCGTTGACTGTTTCGCGCTTGTTCTACGTGTTGGTCTATGTTTGCGTTTGCAGTCTGTGGTACACCGAATGTCAATCGCATCGTTGGCGGCACACAGGTGCGTCACAACAAGTACCCTTGGACGACGCAACTACTTAAGGGACGCTGGCATGCGCGTCTATTCTGTGGCGGCTCGTTGATTAATGATCGCTATGTGCTGACGGCGGCGCATTGTGTACAAAATAATCGTGATCAGATAACTGTACGATTACTGCAATTGGATAGATCGTCGGGGGATCCTGGCATCACTAGAAAGGTGAGATTGTGACAAGAAGAAAAAAAGAGAAAATACGACAAAGAAAAAGGCAAAGCTTGTGCTATAGAGAAGCATCTTAAAGGCACCGCTGTGCTCTTATACCCAACAGAGATTTTTCTTGTTGACAAATTTAAGATAAAACCAGCATAATCTACTTTGTGTCACTAAGTTGGGAATTCCGCTATGCTGAATATTTCTCTAATGTTCTTAAATTCAACTCTTACTGGCAGTGTGATACACCCTGTTTCACAATCTCGTCAGGATTGGTATCTTTGTTCCTTGTGAGATTTGAACGCCAACTCGTCTAGATTGGCCTGTCCCGAAAATTCAAGCTCTGGCATTTGTAATCTAAATTATGTGACTATTATCAGGGAGGCTGTGAGCTCTCTTAAGACTAATCAAGTAGTCTCTCTAAGGAGCTCTCTTTATCAGCTTCATTATTACCTGACTTGGGCATCTGGTTACAACAAAATTGCTTGAAACTCTTATCTGACACTCGTATACCAGACTCATCATTAAACGATTGGGAAGAAGTCCTGACTTGGGAAATTCATCTTTCCGGTTACAACAAACTTATGCGGCTTGAGATTTTACTGAGCCAAAGTGAAACGCAATAGGTATTCTGAACTACTTGCTCTTAGCAAGATTCTGACTAGACATTAGCCATATTTTATCGGATGATAATTTCTAAAGTTGTATATGTTAAAAGAAAGCGATATGGAATTGTTAAAAACTTTCTTCGCAACTGACCAATTTTTGCCATTCTGCGGTTGAAACTCGCAGAACATCTTCGGTGAATCTGACAAGTACAAATCATGATTCTTTTTTGTAAGAGCATGGTGACCATCTCCAGCTGTGCAGAATCCTGTCCTTTGGTAAATTCAACCTAACCTAACCAACAGGTAATGACAAGTTTTGAAGATAAAGACTCCATCCTCAAACTTAAAGAAAGTTTTATTAAACAATTCCAAGTGATAGCAACTCATAAATTCACTTGCCAAGAAGTCAAAATTGTGAGAGTATCCAGCCTAGCAAATGTGGCAGTCTTACCTACTCTCCACGACCTTAGCCAGTACCTATATTGAAACACGTAAAGTTTGGTTCTTCAGATACACATTCTCAAATAAAAGTTCCAAAACTCCCTCTGTGGTTATTATGGAATGACCATGAGTTGAAGGAAAAGACAGTTTTACCTATTCTTCACGAATTTATCCAGTACCTCCAAGGAAAACACATAAAGTTTGATTCTTTAGATACACATTCTCAAATGAAGGTTTCAAACCTCGTTCTGTAGTTATGGGTTCAACGAAAACACACTAAAAAAAAAAAATTGGGCTGCTCAAATAAGTACCCCTAATGGTTACTGCTAAAGACCCAACTTTTCATACAGCAATTTTCCGACGGCAACCGTTGATTTCTGGTCTGCTGGGTATAAAAATTTAAACCAGTTAACAAACAGGGAAGCTAAGTACTCACTGCCTTAACAAATAACTCGCATTAATAAGTAGTATACCATTACCATTCAAGCTGCCGGAAGTTGCAAATACTACATTCACTCTTTCCAACAAAGAAAAACACTCACTGCAGCTGAGGAGCTCAGCTGTTCCTAGAAAGCAAATAAATTATTAGCTGAGCTCACGCCAAAATAATAACTGTAAGTGATACTCAGTGCGACTAACCAGCAAACGTTTTTCGAACACCCACACAGGTCATCCAAACCACCATACATCCGCAATACGATCAGAGCAGAATTGTAAATGACATCGCCATTTTGAAGTTGGATTCGCCCATACCGTTCAGCAGCAGCATGCGTCCCGTTTGCCTGCCCGATATCAATCACAATTTCGACAACAAAGATGTAAGTACAACAACAAAGCAACAGCTACACTGAA
Source organism: Bactrocera neohumeralis (assembly GCF_024586455.1). NCBI lineage: Eukaryota > Metazoa > Arthropoda > Insecta > Diptera > Tephritidae > Bactrocera > Bactrocera neohumeralis. Next base: position 11,991,471 of record NC_065920.1, read on the forward strand.
TATTACTAAGAACATTTTCGTTGGTGTGTTTCCCACAGGCGATCGTCGCCGGTTGGGGTCTTGTGAAGGAGGGTGGCGTCACCTCCAATTATCTGCAGGAGGCCACCGTGCCCATAATTACTAATCACGAATGTCGTCAAACGCGTTACAAAAGCAAAATCACCGATGTTATGCTATGCGCTGGCCTCGTTCAGACCGGTGGCAAGGATGCCTGCCAAGGCGACAGCGGTGGTCCGCTGATTGTCAATGAAGGCAGATACAAATTGGCGGGTGAGTTTAAAGCAATTTTTGCGATTTTATGAAGTTTGGAAAGGAAGTATAAATTAACTTGCTATTTAATTTTTTTTAGGTGTTGTTTCTTTCGGTTATGGTTGCGCTCAAGCAAATGCACCGGGTGTTTATACTCGTGTCAGCAAATTCCTTGATTGGATTGAGCAAAACACACGCGATGGTTGCTACTGCAGTAGTTGAGTAACTAGAAAATGTCTTCCCTTCCAGCAATACAAGTAAAATTTGATAAAACTAAAAGACATATATATATATTCATTTATTTTCATGAGCTTGTTTTGGTAGCTTTAGGGGGGTCAAGTTTCTTTTTCTGAAGTAAAAAAGCGAACGGCTAATCCAAGAAGCTTTCACGATTCATAAGAAGTTCGTTGTTGCCCGCTGAATCTTCAAAAAAAGCAAAATGATTAGGTTTCAAGGAAAAAAGCAACCTGTTGCGGGGTCAAGATCCTTATGGATGGATTAAAAAATCCTTACAAATCGATAAGGCGATCGATCCTGTCTCAAATTTGTTGAGACGACCAATACCAAATAGATTTCGTCGGCTTAACAAAGATATGACATTTAAGCTCAACCATAATCTGGCGACATCAGTCCAAGCCAAGATGAAAAGGTCCTTGCCTTCCTCCAGTCATCTTTGACAATTTGCGCGGTCAAAATGTTTGGCCTTTCCACACGTACTCCATAGTAGAAGGTGCTCAATGAAAACCAACATGACTTGGGCAAGATGAACTTTGCTGAAAAGAAGTTGTTGTATTAACCTCTTTTGTACTAATCTGAGCAAGAATGATCTCATAGTCAGGCAAGTGCTGCTTGTTGCTCAGCGCTCACTGACTTAATCCCACTGACTGACCGTCTGACTTTAGACGTTAAAAAGACAGCGGAGTTTGACTTGTTTACAGTCTGCAGGAATTGGTTCGAGAGTACAAATTCATCCGCTTTTCAGTTCAAAGCGATTCGCTATGATATGGCACCTAACCAAGTGTAGTCACGAAATGGTTGGATGCAATTGACTATGAGTCCAGCCACTCCAGTCTATGACTTAGATCACACTGAGAAAGTTTTACTGTTCTGGAAACGCTAAATTCTCTGCAGTAAGCTGCCCTGCGCCGCACGCGCCTTTGGCTGCCAATTCTGAATGAAAAAGACTCTAGTAGTCTGGATGTCTGAAACTAGAGTTGATTAAGAGCAAGCGCTTGAATACTATATAAAACTATCAACTAGCAGTTGTGCTTCAGTCAAAGTCGAGCATAGAATTGGTCGCCTTCAGCTTGAAAAATATCAATTCTAGTCTGAAGGTTGTGGTTAGATTTCTTACCATGATATTACTCAGAGCCGATTCTATGCCACCGATTAAAAAACGTTCATTTTCCAAAAAGTGATCTGCGATTTCTTTAGCGCGTCAAAAATCACTTCTTAGCTCATCATTAATGGCATGACTGTTACCTTTCCATTTTATCCCTTTTATTAACCACAAACTCTTACTCAGGACAGCAAAATCCTCATTCATAGTGCAGACAAGTTACCTGGTGTCTACTGTCTAAGCTAAAATTAGAATCCACTGTACTGCAACTATTGTTTACTGCTTTAATGTTTTTCAAGAGAAGAACGGTCACCCCATAAACAAAATATATTTCCATCTTTCTACATTATGTCCCTCAAGTGGCGCGCTCGTTCCCAAGGGCACTTACACTTTATTTTAATTTCTATTTTATTTATAATTTTGTTGTACTCGTTGTTATTGTTGTAACTTAAATCTATGCTGTCTGCGCGCATCTTATAAAATGCACGACAGCGTATTATCCGCGCCAAGTGGATGGAATGAATTATTTATGTGTTTCTGTGATTTTCTCGCTGGCAGGCGGCGGCTACATAGATATTTATTGTTTGACTGACACAAGCAAAATGGTACTCACCGAAGCAATGAGCGTTTTTTTTGCTGCTTACTTCGTCTTTCATGAAATTAAGCGTTAAATTTGCAATAGGCAACAACAGCAACAACAAGAAGAAAAACGGCGGGGGTCATCTTATGAGCGCTGCGGTCGCAGGCGACTAAACGTTAAATGCGATATCTTCATAGCAAGATTTATGAGCTCGTAATGCGGTAAAAATAGGCTTGTGCGCTTGTGCTGCATAGGCTAGCGCAGATTAGCGACGGCATGGGGCAATCGGTTGAATGATGCATTGGCTGGGCGCTGCGCATGCGTTCGATCACTTGCCGGCTGATCGTTGCACGTCCGCGCAGACGATGATTTTACTAGCGAATTAATTTAAATTCCAACGCATGATTACGCCCTCTTAAAGTGAATTTACGAGCGCGAAATCTCCAGCTGCAGAATGAGAAGAGCGTCTCAGCGTTATGTATAGAAGAGCGGGAGTGCGCGCAGCTGTTGCATGGTACCGAGAGCGCCGTGAGGTGCGTACAAAATTTATGAACAAACAAGTATATGAATAAAATACGAAACAAAAATTGTTATTGTTGTTGTTGTGCAGAATTTATTTCATCTTAATTCAATTTAACAACTTAAACAACCATAAAGTGTTCACATTGTAAATCATGCGGCAAGCAAAAGCAAAAACACCTGTGCGTGTGCGTGTGTGTGGAGTGCGCTTGAGCTAGACAAACGGCCTATCTGTGTAAACGATCGACAGGCCAACAGCAACAAGTGCTCGAGCGCTTGAAGAGCAACCGCCATAACATTAAAAGTTATGAATGATGTAGCGTTGACGAAGTGCTGGCGGCGAAGGTGGCGGCAAGTGGGCCGAAAAAAGTCCGCGCTTTGGCTGTCGATGTGTGGCGCGGCAAGCGGCGCGCTAGTGGATGCACTCAAGTGCGCTTGTCCGGCGCGCAATTGTATGCAGATTGATGTCGCCGCACAGTTGTTGCAACTTGGTTGAAATGAATTTATTATAGCTTTGGCGTGGAAGCGTGCATGCGCATAACCAATCGCCAAATGATGGTTTGACCGTGTTTTTGTCCTTTTTTTCCTCCACGCCGGCTAGATAAGATTGACACGCTGCTTTTGATGTGCTAATAAATTCGCATGAGTGTATATGTCTACGTGTGTGTGTGCATTGCAACCATTTAAAGTAGAGCAGCGCGACTTTGCGTTATGTGGCACAGTGAAGGCGTTTTGCCATTTCGCTTGTGGTGGCCGCAAGGAACTGGCGAAAGCATCACTTAGACTCGAAAGTGGTACCGTGTAAATAAATATCAGAATTGTATGCAGTCTGTTGATGCTTCATGGTCATCAGCACCCGTCTGTAACTGGAATGCCAAGCTGTGTAATTGAGGCCATCTGTGTGGAGCATTGGTTACGGACAGTTAAATATATGCCAACATAATAAATGGGTGTGTATCGGGGACTTAAATGCAGCAGCTGCGCACATGTATAATTGTAGCAACATGCTGCTAACAAATGGTTGCGAAGTAGGTGCAACTTTCTTGGAATCTAATACCTAATGCCTATTTTGTGGCTTAAAATAATCTGTGATAGTAAGTACTAGCAAAAATTTTGGGCACAAGCTTTGACAAATAATGTTGCTGTGCAAGAAGCGTCGGCAATATGTTGCAAAATTTGTTTTTATTGCTATTTTTTTTAATTCTTTCAGTTGAGTAAAAACTCAAAATAAAGCAACAATGTTGCGCAACATTTTTTGTAGGTTTCGCAACATTTTCCAACGAAATGCTATAAATACTTATTAAAGCTTTTTGAATGATTTCTTGTTTATTTTATGCAAAATTCGGGCCCACTTTGTTGCAGCAACATGTTGCAAATTAGTTTTTATTGCGTTCTTTATTTTTTTAAATTTCTTAGGTTGAGTGAAAAAACGAAATCAAAGCAACAATGTTGCGCAACATTTTTTGCATGCTTCGCAACATTTAACAACGAATGGCCGTAAATACTTACTGACGCATTTTCAATGATTTCTTGTTTATTTTAGGCAAAATGTGGGCCCACTTTGTTGCAACAACATGCAAATTGCAAAATTAGTCTTTATTGCGTTATTTTTTTCAAACTTTTTCAGTTGAGTGAAGAAACGAAAATGAATCAAAAATGGGCGGCAACTTTTTGCATGCTTCGCAACATTTTTCAACGAAATGCTGTAAATGCATATTGAAGCTTTTTGAAAGGTTTCTTGTTTATTTTCTATATTTTATTTAACGCATCAAGCGCTTTGAAGAGGTTCTTATGGCCTTCAACTGAAACAAATATTCAGCATCTATGTTCAGCAAAAATTCAAAACAAATTGTTTTTGTTAGACAGTGTAAAAATAATTTCATAAGCATAAATGATGACTACTATTTGCTGGCGTTTTACGTAATATTAAAGAAAATTTTTAGGCAACATTGTATAGCAACATGTTGCTGAAGCATGTTGCAAGCAACATTATTTGTCAAAAATTTTAAAAAATTTACGAATGTCAAATTTTAGCATGTCGCCGAAGCATGTTGCAAGCAACATTATTTAACAAAAGTTTTCTAAACATTTCCTGGGCTTCAAATTTTAATATGTTGCTGAAGCTTATTGCCAGCAACATTAATTGTCAAAAATTTTCTAAAAATTTTTAATCTTTTTTAGTTTTTAATTTCTGTTAGTCAACATGTTGCTAGAGAAATGCTTATAGAAATATATTTTTTGTAAGAAAATTTTGCTAGCAGCATATTTTTTATATTATGGAGTTAGATGAGGAAGAGCACTAGGGAAGCGTTTGAGCTGATTTTACTCATTTAATAGACAGAAAAAACTTCAAATGTTTACAACAAATACGAATAAAAAAATCGTGACTTCGAAGTCTTCAAATAGGTAACAACAAAAGGTTTCAACAAAGCCTATAAACTACTTTATATTGATTTCACCAAAATGCAATTTTCCTCCTGAAAACTAACAATACTCTCCTGTATCTTTTCTCAGCTCTCTCTTAATTACCATGACAACTACGCTGTCGATCAGAAATCACAGAAATGTGGCTGCCTGACACACATCACCAGCAACTTTGTAGTGCGATGAGTGAGTTGGTAGTCGCATCATTAACAACAACAACAATTGCAAATCACACATTATCGAATCACACAATATATGCGGAACAATCAGCAGTCATCAACATTGGAAGCCGCCACTTCAGGCGTTGCTACTGCCATGCCAAGTGGCGCGCTGTGTGCCCCAGTCGCTTTGATCAGCGCGCGCCACTATTGAATTGCTGGCTGCTGGCAAATATGGTCGCTTTCGGTTAAGAACGAGCGCGCGCTCGCCGCATTGTTTGCATTTGTAATTTTCACACCTTCCACAGCACACCGATATGGTCAATAAATGTGCCAAAGTGCCAAAGTGGCATGTGGCAGCAGCGCAGCAGATTGTGGCCTCAAACTGTGGCGCAGTATTGCATTTTAATGCGTTGTTGTTGCAGCTACTTGGTGTTTTATTGCCGCCGCCATCAACGCCAGCATGGCTCTTTGTTGTCGCTACCAGCAACAGCGCATTGCCACAGCTACAACAACAACAACCTACTACTGCCGCAATTGTTGTCATTGCTCTGCTTTTGATTGCCACTTTTGCCACAATCTAACAAGCGACGCTCGTTTTTTCGCTCAGCATTGCTGCTATTGACAGTGTGGCGCGTCGTTTGTTGCAACATTTGCGGTCATCAGCCGCCACGGGCCACCATTGCTTAGCCAAGTTTGGCACTTAAAATAGGAAAAGTGCATCCTTCTAATACCAAATCAAGCGTCGCTAGAAAATTAGCAACACGCCACATAAGCCGCGCCACACACTCAGCACTTAAGTACTAGACACTGGCACAACTCCCTGCCGCATGTGCGGACTGTACAGTATGCCGGCTGCCAGCAACAACAACAATAGGCAGATGCGCACGCTAAGCGTCGCCAAGCGCAACGATTTTCAAATGCCAAACTCCTTGGCACCACGCGCTGCGGAATTTGTCGTGACTCGATAATGACGGTGTTGCAAGCAGTGCTGCAGCGTACGCTGCACTTTGAATTGCTTCTATTACTCGTATTATTCGTTTGCGAGGTTTTGCAAAATAAAACGCTGCTGATTTCTGTTGCAATCATTGCTGCCTCGTCGTGTTGCAGCCTCATTGTGGCAACGCTCTAATGCCGGTAATGCTGGCAATTGTCGTCTTCTGCTTGCAACTTGCAACTGACACTCAATTGTTGGTGTTAAAATAAATTGATAGTCCAGCACAGCAATTGTTTTTATGCCTTGCTTTGGCCCCTTTGGTAAGCGCGCAGCGTGCAAGCAGTCTTCATTCGCCAGCATCTCTCGCCCAAACAGGCGATTTATTCGGCACTGTCGCCGTCGAAAAGAAAATATGCGCAGCGCTCGCTTATTTGTTAGCCCTAACAGCCACGCTAGATTACATTGCAACGCGTAAGTTTGTATGAGTGCATTTCTTTTGCTCATCACTTTAGGTTTATACAATTTATTTAACACTTTTTTGACTTTTTACATTTTTCCGGCGCATTTGGTTTTTCCATTTTAGCAAATATTGCCCCTGAGGCCATTTCCCGAGTGATGTCCGCACGCCCTACCAGCCGAAAAAATCGCCAAAGGTTCACATTACGCCTGTATTTGTGTGCAACAAATTGTGTTGCAACAATGCGGTGGTCAGTTGGCCTTTGTTACCTTTGAAACGCTGCCACTTTTGTTGGTTTTCTTTGTGTATTTCACTATATTTTCGTTTGCTCGCAGTCCCTGACATTATATACATAACTACAAATTAGTTAGCGTTTTCGGTTAGCCAAATGGGACTCACCGCGGAAATGTTATAATGAGGCGAAAATTATATATTTAACTGCTGAGGGCGCGCAGACCGTTGGAGGCTTAGGAATTGTAGGAATTTATTGTAAATAAAGAGGCAATATTATAAAACTTAGTGGGTTCTACTCCATTTATATGTTTTGGGACCCCAAAATATTTCAAATTTTTTCTCAAAAGTGAGGTTTCTGCAGTACCATAAAAGTCTTACGTTTGATCATTAATGTAGTATTAAATGATGGTAATGTTGCTTGCTTAAAATAATCTGCAATAGTAAGTAGTAGCACAAATTTTGGGCACAATTTGTTTCAGCAACATGTTGCAACACGAATTTTTGATGCGCACATTATGTTGCTGTTTTAGTTCTTTCGTTTGGATGAAAAACCAAAATGAAGCAAAATTGTTTGGCAACATTTTATGTATGTTTCGCTACATTTTTCAACGAATTGCTGTAAATTCTTATTGAATCTTTTTCAACGATTTCTTGTTCATTTTTTTACAAAATTTGGTTCCGCTTTGTTGAAGCAACATTTTGCAAACTTAGTTTTTATCGCATTCTTTGTATGTTTTTTTTTAATTCTTTCAGTTAAGTGAAGAAGCCAAAATGTAGCAACAATGTTGCGCAATATTTTTTGGTTGCTTGAAACATTTTTCAACGAAATGCTGCAAATGGATATCTAAGAATTTGAAAAAAATCTTGTTATTGTATGTATTTTTTGCTTCTTGACGCGTTTTGGAAAGGTTCTTATGGCCTTCAGCTTATTTTTTCTCAAAACAGAGGTTTTTGAAATGCCTTAAAACGCTTATTGTCGACCAGGTTACAGTTATACACATTAATGTAGTATTAGCTTCTGGTAGCTTGCGACTACAAAGTGACATTTATGTTCCAAAGATACCTATGGACCACAATCGGTTAGTGGTGAAGGACCAACCACTATTCCTTCTGCCTAAAATTCATGGCGAAGCAGTGTTTTAATGGCATGTAGTTTTCAATGAGACAATACTTTTTTTGAGCGCCAACCAACAGTGTCCGTAATTCGAGCAGCCACGAAATGGTTTTACACCTCGTTTACTCTAGCAAATAATGCAAATCCCTAGAGATGCACAACAGTGCGCACCGGAAAATTTATTCAAAAATAATGTTACAGTCGATCGGGAACGCATCTTGAAGCTAACGATGCAACATATACAACGAAACAATAATTTTCTTGAAGAAAATTTTTGTTGAGCGCATTATCTCGCATCGCCGGTCTATGACATGACCTCCAAGACCTTGAAATGTAACAAAACTGAACTATTTTTGAGGGGTTGTGTGCATTTGTTTGTCTACGCAGTTAAGCTTGACATAGACAGATTATGATTTCTATGTTCAGATATTTTTGATCTATCATCAAAGATTGAATAAATAATAATAATAAAAGAAATCTTAAGAGCTATCGTCCACTAGTGACTGGAAGAATTTTCGCAATCGGTAATGTCAGCATTTAGTCCAGGCTTACATATTTATGAGCGCTGTTTACATGCCCTTTCTACGCAACATTTACTTGACTGTGCTTCGTGTTGAAAACTAAGCTTTAACCTATGCCGGTAAATTACATCATTACGGCAGTGCTACTAGTAATGTTTCTTCATACTTACATATGTATGTATATACAAGCATTATAAATAAGTTAGCAAATAGCAGACTTAGTGCATATTAAAAATATATTAAATTGTTCTTGTTTGTTTTAGATATGCTTACAGTTATTATTGTGTTACTAGTTAAGGTTATGTGGGTTCAAATGGCCGTAATAAGACTACAGTTCAAGGGTTATTGACATAAGCATATATCAGCTTATAATCATACATATATATCAGCACCTAAAATGCAAAATAACGTAACTTTCATAAGATTACAGGCGAAGGAAAAACGATTTAATAGAAATCACTCATATTGAAAAAATGTTTGAGTTTTGGTTATAAAATGGTTATACATATATTGGTTATAACTGATTCCGAAATCTTAAAATGATGTAATGAACCGTAAGCAAAAAAAAATAAATTTCAATTTTCTTGATAATAATTAGCTGTACTTTTAAAGTGACGATACGAGTATTTGTACACTCATGGCCACGTAAACCTTACCACTATACGTTCTTAAATTTTGTTTCGGACTTTTTCGTAAGCATAAGTAAACTAAATTATATTATCTAAATAGAAATGAAAATTTTGAGTGGTAAGGTTTGCGTGGCCATGAGTGTACAAATACTCGTATCGTGTAAGAGTGTAAAAATATTTATACATAGGCACATATCACCAAACATTATTTTACGCAAGTATAAGATTCAGTATCTCAAGTTGTATGTATGAGATCGGGTTACGCTATATGGCGTTAGAAAGACAAGATTTCAATACATGTGCTGAAAGTATAAATAATTTTAATGGTCCTGATACTGTTACAGCCACTCACGCAGCATATTGTTTCCGTCAAGTTTTTATGTCTGCAAATTTAATATTAAGATGGAACACCAGTTATCAAAAATATCGCTAAAATAATGGAAAAGTCGAATTCAATCATCATGTAAGCACTTATTCATTTGCCCAGGAGCGTAATATTGCGCAAAAAGACTTGGAACTTTTAAATAATGCTGGAAGCTGGAATTTCCAACAGGGAATCGCAACAAAAATGAATTGTTTCTAGAAAGAAACCTTAGATTAACGTCCAGGAAGATTTTGGTTAGATTGACAGGGAATCATCTGCTAAAAGGTGCTACCCTGCAGCCAATCTCGTAATTCGAATAACAATTTGGACGTCTGAAGGAAACATACAGGTACGCCTAGTAGCGGCTTGCTTTGGCAAATAAGACTGGTGTTTTGCGCCTTCAGGACAACGCCAGCAAAACCTGAGAATGTTAGCCCATTCTTTTATTATTCTGCTTCATAACAAAAAAATGCACGTCAAAGTCAAGCAACCAATATAAGCACTGCAATATTTTTCATAACTAAAACTATCATAAAAGCAAATTTCTGAAATGCAATAAATCTAAATACGCATAAAAATTTCATAATAATTTTCTTTCAGATATTTATTGAAAAGCGTCTGAGGACACAACACTAACAGCAGCAATCATTCATTCACATATAGCCTACGCCTAATGAGTTTTGCACAGCACTCAGAGCCCGCCATTCATCGCTCAAGTGGCAGTTTGCCCATTGCCCTTCCTTGCTATACTAGCTTTGGTAGCTGCCTCAGAGGTCCCCAGCACTACAAATTGCAAGTTGCATGTCGAACCAAGCACATGTTGCGTTAAGTCATCGACGCAAGGCAAACGACACAGCTTCCAGTTAAATGGTTGCGTATATATTTTTATTTCACTAAAATACTAAAATAAAATATATTCAACATCAGGCATAGAGGCCGGCTAGCAGAGTGACTCTTACTCCCTTGCCATGCTGCAATGCTGTCAGGTGATGTGTTCGTGGCCTTTTGGTCTGTAACTGCCTGTACGCGTACTTTTACGACGTTGCTGCGCGCAAAATGCACCGTCAACAATTAAAGTTGGCAACACGCAAAATGAGTTATTAACTTCACCCTATTTGACTTCTATTTGCAGGCTAAGTAGACGTAATTACTTTGTTAACGCCAAGTGAGTACTTTGCGGAGGTTTGGTAAGGTAAAATATAGATTTTCAGGCGTTTGTAATCTGTTTGGTGGATTAAATTTGACGCAGTTTGGGTTATATACATATATTATAAAGAGGATGATATTATTTTTTTCATCCCTTGAGCAATAAGTATTGAGAATCGAAAACAATTTACTATTTCAGCTTTCAACAAAGCATTAACTCTCTCCTCAAAACTTCTGTAGCTAAGAAATAATTACAAAATTTTAATAAAACTATGATATTTGATACCTTAAGCTTTCTCCAAAGCCCTTTCGGAGCTTTGTTAATCTTCAAAGTCCCCGTAGGTTAATTAAATTTAAAAAAAAACTTTAAAAGTCAAAGATGTTTGATTATTTGAGATCAAACTTCCACGAAGCTATGAAATAATAACCGAACTTTGAAAATCGACGATGTTTGATAATGTAAGCTCTTGGCAATGCATTTTCAGAGGTTTTGTTACTCTTCTGAGAGCCTTAATTCTCTCCTCAAAGCTTTCATGGCTATCAAATAATAACAAAATATTGATGGGACGTTCATATTTGATATCTTAAGATTTCTCCAAAACTCTTTTAGAGCTTTTATTACTATTTAAAGTCTCCGAAGCTCAGGGAAATTAAAAAAAGCTTTAAAGGTCAAGCACCTTTGATTATTTGAGCTTTCGTAACTCCCCAAAGTTTTGAAATATTAACAAAAATTTTGAAGATGGATGATATCTGATAATATAAGCTTTCGCCAATGTATTTTCAGTGCTTTTATTACTTTTCTAAGTTAGTTGTAGGTTATGGAAAAAACTTCTACAGCTTTTAGTTAAAAAAAAACTTTGAAGATGGAGAATATCTGTCAGAATAAGTTTTCACTAGAGCTTTTTCGGAACTTTCATGGATCTTTAAAGCTTCCGCATACGATTTCTTTGTCATTTAAAAACCAAGGCAACAAGGTTTTTCAAGCCGAGGAATATATATTAGAATAAGCTTTCACCAGAGCTTTTTCGGAATTTTCATTAGTCTTCAAAGCTTCTTTACCCAATTTCTTCGCAATCTTAAAACCAAGACAAGAAGCTTTTTAAAGCCAAGGAATATCTGTTAGAATAAGCTTTCACCAGAGCTTTTTCCGAACTTTCATTAGTCTTAATAGCTTCCCTAGACGATTTCTTCGCAATCTTAAAACCAAGGCAACAAGCTTTGTAAAGCCAAACCACAGATATATGTTGATTTTAGACACTATCTCGTGCTTTATAGTAAAGTGCTGATGAGATATACATATATAAATTTATAAGTTGATGAAGGCTAATACAGCTCGTTTTAAAGTATAACAAGCTGGGAGTAGAGTTCCAATACAACTCAATACTCTCAACAAGCTTACAACCCTAACTATTTAGAACGAGCTTGCTTTTCCTGATTGAAAGTTTCTCTGAATTTGCATGGAAAATATTTCGTAGCATCCACATTTTTTACACGAACTGTAGAGAACCGTTATTTTATAATTATCTCTTACCAAGCTTCTTTTATGAGTATTAGCTGTTTGTCGAAACACTTTCAAGAAATACACACCCCTGCTCAGGTATATACAACGAAATACAAATTAAAAATAATTCCTGCAATAAATTCGCACAAAAAGTGTTAATTAATTCAAATACGGAATCAAACAGGTCGTAAGTAAAACAGAAAATACAGTAATTAGCAAAAACTCAGAAGAGCGAAAATCTAAAAAAGGTAAACAAAAGACTCAAGCAACGAACTTGGTAGCGATACACTTCACTAAATTCGGAGGCGTTACTAAAGCTAATACATTTTAAGCGTATATTTAACTGGCATTACTCGGAAAAAACTGTGGCAAGTGCGATTTCACAAGAATTAAGAAAAAATAAAATCACGAAAAAAAACTAAAATTTGCATACGCTATGCTCTTCGTATAACAAATGTGTCTGACGTTGGGCTGATGACCAGCAATAGCTGGCAGTGAAGGCACTGAAATTAAGACAACATCCGCCCGAAGCAACGCTGTGGAAATAAATAAATTACACATTATAAATATATGCACATATGTATGTCTGCTTATATGCAAGGAACGAGCTAGTTGTGTATATTAATATGTTGGCAGACCGACCTTCCTTTAAGCAAATATGTATGCTTATATGTAACAAATGCTAACACATTCTTTTTAAGTTTAATTGGCTGCGCTCCATGAACTACTTTAGACAAATAAAAAATAATCAAAACCATTTCATATAGACAAAATATATTCTCTTTTGTTAGCAAAGGTACAAAATTGAAGCTGAATGCCGAATAAAATCATTCTGCACTAAATCCAAAGCCATTGTAACAATTAATCTTTGCTGTCGTTTTCTTTGAGTTCGTTGTTGTTGCAGATGTGCTAAGTGCAATTAATTTATTTGATGTTGGTTGGCGACGCAACAATAATAAGCTCATTTATTAATACAAGCTGTGATGGGGGTGTTTATATTATTGATGAGGCTTGAGACAGTAACAGGTGGGCTGAAAGCTTCGTGGGTCGATACATAGATGGCACTACTAGTATTAAATACGTATTATTTTTAGTTAGCCCTCAACTTTAAGAGATATATGAACAAACTTGACAACGGTCTAATTTTTAGTTCATTTTGAATGAAGAAACTTGGGTTTGTTTATAAAAAATTAAACAAAAAAATTTCATATGTTAACAAAGAAATGCTTTCTGATAGAAAAAATGTTGTTGAAGGTTGGCTTGATGACCATTATTTGGTAAATCAACCGCCCAGGTCGATGTAGGTAGTGGAGACCATAAAGAGGCTGTTACCGGCTAAAACATCAAATGACCATAAAGTGTAGTTGTTTTCGAAAGCTGAGTCTCTGACGATATCAAAGAAATGTGCAATTATTATTATTGTTATTAAATTTTTGGGTATGAGAAAGCTCTGTGTAAAGTGGGTGTCGCGAGCTCAAAATCTATTAAAAACATCAACGAATTGTTGGTTCTGAGAAGTGTTTTAAGCAACTCAATCGTAACAAAACCGAATGTCGATATGTGACAATTGATGACACATGGCCCCATCATTTCACATTAAAGGGCAATCGACAGTCAACCGAAAAATGGTTCCATTTGAAGAAGAAAGTGTTCTTCCATTAAGATGATGCATCGTGCTACAAATCAATAAGCTGCGATTGCTTCCTTATCCACCGTATTCTACAGATCTGGTCACCAGCGGCTATTGATTATTTTCAGACCTCAAAAGAATGCTCGCTTTAAAGCAATTTAGCACCAATGAAGTGGTAATCGCAGCAACTGGGGCTTATTTTGAGTCTTAAGGTAAATGTAAAATAAAAATTGTATTGAAAATTTAATTGATTTATGGCCAAAATAATCGTCGTATCGCCCTCGAAGATACTCGTAACTACAATAAATAATATATAAAATCAAATTGTTTCAAAATAAAGCTTTTATATTTTAGTCTACGACCTTTCAGTACACCTGTTGTAATTTGTTTATTTCTATTTATATATTTAATATTTTTATATTAGACAGTATTGCTAGTTCTGACAACAAATCGCAACATTTTGCTCAATTTTTGTTAAATAATGATCCAAAAGTTGTTTTCAATAGAGATAGTGCGCCTCAGTAAGCTTTCGGAAAACTTGGAGCGGATTCGTGCTGGGGATAATCTGCCATGAAAACTCACAAGGTGATTTAAGATCATGAAATGCATGTAAGAATATTTTTAAAGAGATAAAATTCCATTTTCAATTCTTTTATGCTCATTAATAATTAATATTTAAGCCGGTACATGGGTTTCCTCAGATTAACAACAGCCTTTTTTCAATAACTGTTTTTTAATATAAAAATTAAATATTTTATTAAAACTTTTTATTGTTACAAACATACACTATTAGCAAAGAAATTCTGAAATTTTTGGAATAAAATATGTTAAAATCGGCCAATGCGATGCCATTTCCGGTGACTCCTCAGAAAAAAGATGCGCGTTGGCAGGATCCTTACAAGATCATCTAAAGTGAAAAAATTTTAGTTGAAACCTTAACTTAGAACTTCGACGAAGGAAAAAATAATTGAAAATTGTATTTTTGGCCAACATTTTAACAGAAAAATTAAAATTTCGTGAAATTTTTTTTCAAGGAGTTGTAATTGAAAAAAAAAATCCTTTATTCAAATCTTCAAGAATTGTTTGTTTGATTAAATATACTAAGAATACTTCTAGCTCCAAGCACAGCTCAAATAATTTCTAAATTTTCTAAAAACCCTAAAATTACACTAAATACGTTTATTATACTCTGTTTCTAAGCAATCAGGAGGTTAGCTCACAGATGTGGTGTACACTCTGTCTTAATTTTTGATCTTATGGACTGATATTTCTGTTGAACTACCGATGAAATCCTCGTGATCATCATAATGACTTGATGAGTAAGAAAAGCGTTTTAAGGAAGCAAATAACCCTGATCAGTTTTCAATACTTTGGTAGCTAAAATCAGTAGTTGTAACTATATACTTCACAAAAATTCTAAAAAATTTTGAAAACGTGTAGAATCCGTGAACTAGGTAGCCGAAACCGATATAAGCACTGGAAATAAAAGAAAAAGGGAGTTGGAAATTCTTTGAAAAATTGATAAACGTCACGCTGTTCAATAGTTGCATCACTGCAGTGACCCTTATACCTTCCGACTAGGCGAAACCTTAGTACTAATTTACGAACTTAATTGCTAGTTTGGACCACAACTACTACTTTTAGTTCATTTTTGTTTCTAAAAAGTACATATTTACTCCTATAACCTACCAGAGCTGGATATACAGTGCATAGAAACCTAGATATTTAGAACACAAGTGTGTGTGTTTGTGCTGCAAAGGCAAGTGCGTTGACGTGCCGCCTGGTTTGCATTGATTTGCCATAAAAATGTAAGTTGAGTAGTGAAACCTCCGCCCAGCGCAGTTACAGCAGATGACCGCAGGGCTTTTATGGCTATAAAACGGCAACAAACATAAACTTTAGGTGCTTAGAGGCAACCTTTTTCTGTAAAAAATACAAAATTCAATAAGTTGACTAACACTGAAAATATGTCTGTATGGGTGGGTAGGGATATCTATATGTACGTAAAGAGGTACCTACGCCTCATATATATGTCAGTAAGCATACCTGTACTTAGGATATAATGAATTATCTAAGCGACTAACCCATATTCATGAGAGTCACGCCCGATTCTTATAAATTAATAAATTTATGTACCACAGCCGCAAGACTAATTAGCATAAAAATACAGAAACAAGCATAAAAGCGTTTTCTTAAGCAGTTATGCTCATAAGCGTACGCGCCCATATCACTTGTAAGCAACAACAATAGCAAAACTTAAAATTTATGTAATTTTTTTGGCAGCAAATCCATCAAATTGCCCAATTGTGGCAACTACAACGCAGCAATGCGCACAAAGAATCAATCACATTTCATCTATTAAGGCAGAACAAATTTCGCTTGAAAAGCATAAATAAAACCTAAATATAGTTGGTTACAAGAAACTTGAGAAATGATTATATTTAAGTAAAAACAATAGTAGGCTTAAAAGCATAGACGCTCATTAGCAATTGTTGTAGCAGGAAAGTGATTATTGCTTAAGCATAGCATCACAAATCGAAGGCGTGTTGCGTGTGGCATGTGTGGGCATAGCAACAACTTTCAATGTAAAATAAAAAAAATAACACAGCACAAAGGCAACAACAAGAACATTGAAAAGCGTAAATAAAAAAATCAACATCATTCCATGCGCAATGACCTCGCTGCCAAGCCGATTGGCTAATGTGCCGCCAAGCCACTATGATTCATCACAACGCGGCTGCTGCCGGTAATTTGAGCTCTAATTCTTCGGCGAAACATGCGCACTCATATCATTTGCCTTTTTTACATGCATTCATTGAATTATACATATTCCAGCCACTCGCGTGTCATACACATATAATAATCGTGTGCGTGTGTGTGTGTATGCAAAATCTGTCTACCAGTTCACCCACACAAGCTGGTGTGCTCAAAGCGCTCACATACGCCTATAAATTTCCGCACTTTGTCACCAAAGTCGATCTGCCGTTGCGCGTAGTTGTCCAGTTTCAGTTCTCTCTTACTTTTTGTGGGTGTGGTTTGACGTTATTAAATGTGGTAATGTGACATACAAGTATAAGCATATCATAAGAACTCACTTGTATACCCTTAACAATTGGGTCTACGTAACCAAAATGAACCCGGATTTTTATCCAGCTAAGGACTGTCAACTCGGCAGAATTCTGCCGTTACAACAACAACAAAAACAACACACATGTATAAATTCATAGTTTTATAGAGTAAGCAAAATACACTCTTAAGAGGCATATGTCAAAGCTCGCCATTCGCAACAACTTGGAATGACGTATGGAACGACTTGGCGCATTTTACGTCGAGATTTTAAATTGAAAGAACTGAACTGAAGAAACTGAAGCAGTTCGACCTTCACATGCAACATCGCTTCGCTCTGTGGGCTCTTGAAAATTTCTAAGGAGATCCAACGTTTTCGAGAAAAATTTTGTTCAGCCTTAAGGCCTATTTCTGGCTCTACCTCATTTGGGACGAAGAGCAACCTGAAGAGATTCAAGAGCTGCCATTTCATCTAAAAAAAAAACAACGGTTTGTGGGTCGGTGGAATCATCGGTACATATTTTTTCAAAAATATTGCCCGGTGAGAACTTAACCGTCCATGGCGACCGTTATTTGACCATGATTACTATTTGATGCCTGAAATTGAAACTTATGATCTCGACAACATTTAATTTCAACAAGGCGGCGCCACTTCACACACATCGTATCAATCAATGGATTTATTGAGAGAACACTTCGGTGAGCAGATAATTTCACGTTTTGAGCAGGTCGATTTGCCACCACGATCATGTGATATCACACCGTAAGACTTTTTCCAGTGGGTATATGTAAAGTCTAAAGTCTATGCGGACAATTCCGCTTCGATTCAGGCCTTGGAGGAAAATATGACGCGTGTCATTCACCAGTTACCAGTCGAAATGCTCGAACGGGTCATCGAAAATTGGACTCAACGGATGGACCGCGGCCACCATTTGAAAGAGATAATCTTCAAAAAATAAACGACAAAGAATGTTCTTTTGAATGATAATAAACATTCCCCATTAAATTTGAAGTTTGTGTGTTTTTTCTTTAAAAAAAGTAGGAAACCTCGAAATGAATCAACCTTTATTTTACGATAAAAGGGACTCTAGTCCGGCCGGGAGTTATAAATTCCGGCTATAAGGCACCGATAAGACTAACTAAATTCATTTCTGGTATTACCGTATTCTTTTATATCAAAAATTATATTTCATTAATACTTCGTGTGTTCTTCTCTATCCATTTTTTCAAAATTTCTACTTCTCTTTACGTTCTTCTACTTCAATACATATGTATATTTCTCAGACAATAATTTCTCTGCATCTACATACTATTTTTCCGCTGCCTTTTTGTATTGCGCAAACGCTTGTTCTTAGCTTCAACCCCCACAGTTAAGCCGAAATCATTATATACCATACAAATAGACAAAGTCAAAGTTAAGTGAAGGTCATTAATGTTTCGCGAATTTCTTGAAATAACCTTTTTCGTATTGCAACTATATACATCACACCGATGGATTTCAACGTACGTATGTATGCCATTCCAGCGAATTAAACTAAAATCAAATCTGGTTTATAAATAGTATTAAGGAAAGAAGCGATTAATTTCTTAGAAGCACTGCACACATTGTGTGTGAGGGGTTATTAACCGCAACCGACAACTATAAATATATGTATTATGTATAAATGAAATTCTGCTTTCATATGTGTATGTGTGCGGTCAGTTGAAGAAAATAAATAATGTATGGTACTATTTTGAACCTTATTTCAGATTACTAGAATGGCACTGGAGGGTAATTTCTTAAATTAAAATAAAAAAAATTAAAATACGGAAATCAGACAGAAGACAGAACCTTGACTGAAGTCACAGATACATGCATACCCTTCAATTCTATGAAACGTGTCTCGGCAATATCAATAAACAGCTAAGCGGTTCCCGTGACATCACATCAATTTAAATTAATTTAGATAAATTACTATATATGAATGTACAAAATGATGAGATCTGGTGAGAAATAAGTGACATGATGTGTTACCCAAACAATATTCAAATATATGTAGTACTATATATACTACTGTGATCAAATTGAAAGGTGAATTTTGTACATTTCATCCGCTTCAAGGTCATTCCCTCCAGCTGCAATACACTTATGTCAACGAATTTTCCAGTCATCATAGCACTTGGAAAAATCGTCCGTCGGAATGGCCATCAGAGCCTTCTTCGATTCAGCTTTTATATCCTCAATTGAGTCAAAACGGTTTGCTTGAAGTGGTCTTTTGATATTGCTGAACAGCCAGAAGTCACACGGGACCAAATCAGGCGAAGGCGGTGGTTGCGGGACGATATTAGTCGAAAATTTACCATTTGTTCACATATATACTACTAGTATATTCGCATCCTCTAAGGACTGATGTGACCATTAACGCAATCACATCACATCATGTCTCAATATCTCATATTGCTCATCATATCATCATAGTGCTGAGAAGGACACTTCATATTTCTGCAACTTATATGAAATTGCATCATATCACGTCATATCATCACTCCGATCACTTTACATCACATGATATAACATTGCTTGACGCAATGATATCACGTCACATGACATATCTTGAAATAATATTATATAAGATCGCATCATATCACATCATATCACATCACATGATGACACATCACACGATAGTATATCACATGATATCAAATCCCATCTTATAAAACATCATATTTCATCATATTATATTAATTTATAAAAAAACTAGGAAAACTATCACTTAATGATATAATAATAGCATCAACAGTCTTAAAGTGACATCATAGCAAATATCAAATGTATCAATATGGGATAAAATTATAATATAAAATAGGAATGTTTAATTTTTTTATTATTTAAACTAAATATACGAGAAGCATATACATATTCACATTACTAAAAGCAATCCACTTTAGGCTGATATCATTTTAGTTTGAATTATATCAGAAATCTCACATTTTCAACCATTTTTTCTTGTCTCGTTTTTCTCATCAACCTCAAAATTATTATGTGCTAGTAACCCATATAAAATATGTTTTATTTCTGTCACGCTTTATACAATTTTAATAACTTCTGCAAATATTTACGCCCATGCTAAAGAATGACACGCCCACTTCTATGAATATATTACAAAACGCCTGCAACATATTAATTTAAATCTCTCTTGGCATACGCACGTTCACGCAACACTGCGTATCGCAACTCATTGGTATAAATATTAGTATAATGCGTCTAAAAAAGGCAAAGAGAAAAGTCAAAGCTAAAGGTTGTGAAGACACCGAGCGCAGTGCAGTTTTCTACCGAGCGCTCTACCAACTTAATTTTACATGCAGTGCTAATCAAAGTGTCGATCAGTGCTGCCTTGGCTTTTTTGTTTTAAATTCTCCCTTTGCGGTGTATGTGAGTGTGCTTCTTCTGCAACAACTGTGCCTTGCATATCAACTAAGCTGTGGGTCTCAACAGCGCGCCACATGTCTATCAAAGTCGGCTTAGAAGCGCACTGATTCTCGCCTTGGCCGCCCTATGCAGTCCTTAGCCGATAGAAGTCTCACTGGCGCGCGCACAGACACATCGCATTGATCGGCAGATAATCTGCCATGGCAGCGCCTTGTGCGAGGCCTGCCAATCGCCTGCGCCTGTGAACCGGCTCTCTCTTTGTAGCGTTGCTAGTCGCAGGGCGCTTGTACTTACGTCCGCTGCCTAGAAGTGGTCGCACGATCGAACGCGCCATTCGGTACGCCGCAACTCATTAATTTATTAATTAAGTTGTGTGTGCTGGTGTGAGCGTGTGTTGGTAGCGCTGTGGTCAGCGCTACATGTCAGATCTTGTCGTCGCTGTATAAAGTGATTTTATGCAAGCATTTCCTAGTTACCAGCGGTGTATAATTTCCTATTTTTAAATAGCTACAAAGTCTAGCGCTAAAATTGAATTAGGTTTATTTATATACTCGCTGCGCGCTCTTTACGATAACAGTGCGGAACGAAAGGTTATATAATGAAAATACTTGAACTGTGATAGATAAAGCATACTATTTTTCAAATAGAATAGATTTGACAAAACAAGTGAAAATTCGAAATCTTTTTTATTAATAGTTTTCAAAAAGAGAGAGGCCGAAATGCGTGAGTACGAAGAGCTTGACAAGCTGGCCGATAGAGATAAAGTTTGAAAATTTTCCAATAAATATGCGGCGACTAAAAGAAGGTTTCAAGACCGTAACATACTCTTGTAGAACCCCCGAAGATGATCTTGTGCCGACAATTGGAATTTAAGTGGGATCTGCCTAATCCATAAAAAGGAGACCCCACAATCTGCGCCAACTACCGTGACGAAAATCTTCTCAACATAGCGTATAAAGTTCTACATTCGATTATGCGAAAGGCCTGGCAAATCAACAACTGACCAGATATTCGCCATGCGCCAAATCTTGAAAAAGACCCGTGAAAATAGAATCGACTCACATCACCTATTCGTCGATTTCAAAACTGTTTTTGACAGCATGAAAAGAAGCTACCTTTATGCCCCGATATCTGAATTTGGTATACCCCCAAAACTAATATGTCTGTGTAAACTGACATTGAGCAATACCGAAAGCTCCATCAAGATCGAGAAGGACTTGTCCGAGCCCTTCGATACCAAACGAAGTTTTAGACAAGACGACCCCCTATCGTGCGACTTCTTCAACCTGCTGCTGGAGAAAATAATTCGAGCTAGAGAGCTTAATCGAACAGATATAATCTCCTATAAGAGTGTACAGCTGCTGGCGTATGCCAATGATATTGATATCATTGGCCTCAACAACCGTTCTGCTTTCTCCAGAATGGATGGGGATCGAAGCAAATGGGTCTGGTAGTGAACGAGACCAAGACGAAATATCTCCTGTCACAATTGACAGTCATATCATCGAAGTCGTAGATAATTTCATCTATTTTTGAACCAAAATTAGCACCAACAACAACGTCAGCCTCGAAATTCAACGCATAATAACTCTTGCCAACAGGTGCTACTTCGGAATGAGTAGGCAATTGAGAACTAAAGTCCTCTCTCGACGAACAAAGACCAAATTCTACAAGTCACACATCATGCCCGCCCTGCTATATAGTGCAGAGGCATGTACAATGACAACAGCTAATGAGTCGGCGTTACGAGTTTTCGAGAGAAAGCTTTTGGAAGATTTAGGGTCCTTTGCGCATTGACTATAAGCTATAAGAAAATTTGAAAGTCAGATTTGAATTTTCTCATCTGATAATAAGAAAAAAGACGAACTTGTTAGGCGGAGGACCTTTCCATTGCATTTAAGAGCTCATACGTGATGAGGCTTTCCTAGTGATGTCTAAGAACGTATTTTTCATACCACAAAGCACAAAAAAAATATTAAATTTTTGTGCAGAATAATACAGAAACAGACTTGTAAACAATGGCTTGGTTTATTATTTTTTCTCTCTATCTCCCTACCATTCCCCCCCCTTTCCTGTGTAAGCACTATATTTATATTGCATATTTGTTATCCGGAATTAAATTGCAAATCCCGCTTAATGATAGCTTTGGGTTGCTTCGACACGCTGCCTTGGTTTATAAGCTTTTTGTATATGCCCCCTTATTTGAAATTTCATTTTAACACCCGGCTGAGGTGTTGGAAATATAACATGAATTAATCTTTGTGTAATTGCAAAATTGCGCACTCGTTGCACCACCACGCACTCCCATACGTATACACACACTTATCAAATGTTGCAAATATAAATACTTGCAAAATTATATATTACAAAATTGATGGCGGCTACTACTCCTCTTCCATCAATTGTGGCATTCGCCTAGAATCAATATTATCTTATATGAAATTGCTTCTAATCAATTTCATGTTGAGCGTAATCTTTAAGTGTTGCTGCAAACTGCCGCTGCTGACTGGTGGGTAGCGGCGCTAGCGGCTGCTGGTACAACGATAGGGCGTAGATACCAGATTTTAGTTATGCGTTAGCGATCTTGCGACACACAGAAGTTATTTTCTATAATGCGTGGAGATAGCAATTTGCCGCAGACTTACGAGCAACTCACAGCATACACACTTTAGTGGTCTCATACATACACACTTGTTTCGATTTTGATATGTAATAAGGACTTTCCATCTACAGTCTAATGAGTAGGCAGCGCCTTACGGGTGATAAAATGATATATATGTGGAAGCGAAGCTCATTTATTATTGTTATAAGTACAATTGCAGCAGAAATTGAACTCCTTCTAGATGTTACTATAGAGTTCGGCGGTAGAATTTCACACCCAACTATTTTTCTCTCTCCTCAAATTTGTTAAAAGTAAAATTCTTAGTATAGAGAATCATGGATGACCTATTGTGCTGCATATCCTACGCTAAGGAGCCAATTGAAAGCTTGCTGAATTAACTCGTATGTAGTTTATCAGATAGGTTTGTATTGTTTTAGGCGCTAACACACAATTTCTTTCGCTTTATGCTGAATGCTTCTGTACTTCTCAAATATGTTACAATATCAGTTTAAGCTCGTACAGAAATGGATTCAGTATTTCTTTAAACTTCAAGGAGTTTAAATTGGTGTGAAAGCAGGTTCTGACCGACACTTAATCACAAGATTTAGGCTATTGAGTATATTATCTCGCTAATCTACTAGATTTAGGAAGAAACCGCAATCTCGCTCTGAGTCTCTGACTCTAGTGATATCTATTTGTCAGTAGGAAAATTTATCACAGCTGATTTAGATACTTTAAACTGACAGGGTGAAAAAATTAAAGAAATATCAAGTGCCGAAGACGATCTAATGGAGTTTTGGGCGAGAAAAAATTACACAGCTTCGATCGGCTAGTCAAAACCAGCTGTTTTATAAACCTTAAATGGTAGTGTGAACAATTTAGATTAGTGAAGAGATTAAATGTAATCTAACAACTTAAAAGCTTAAATGAGAATAGAATATTAGGTTACAAATTTCACTCAAAGATTTGAAAGTCAACTTCAGCTTAAACTTATCTCCAAATTTTTTCTATTGTAGCTTTATAGTTATAAGCTATAGGAACTTTTGGAATATTAATCTGATATAAATTTTAACATCGCACACAAATGCGTAAACAAAATGTGTATAGAAAGTTTCCCTGTGATCTAGATGAGAAAAATATGTTCCATGGTAGCTAGTTTAGCCTGAACACTACTTCACTAGACTCGACCAATTGCCGAACAGCTCTTTCAGCTATGTAGCGGCGCCAATATTTCAATTATCTAGGCATTCTGCAATAATCGAATATCTTTCGGCAAACTTCCATCGCCCCAAACGAAGGCCATAATTACGCACATGAAAAGGAAAATAGGCAAAGTCATTGCCAATTGCAGCAGGACATAGTAACACAGAGCGTAAAGCTTCATTAACCATTGTGAAATAGAATTTAATTGGTTTGAATGAAAGCGGCTGACACAATAATTTGCTGTCAATATTTTGAAAAGCATAAAAATGCCGATGAGCCAGTGATTCCAACACAAATTGCATCGAGAATTAAAAGAAAAATAAACAAACGGAGAGGAGAGAACGACCTTGGCTGGCAGCGTGGCAATGCAGCGAAAGGGGTGACCGAGTTGTGTAAATTTTTAATAGAATTGAATAAATATGTGGTGAGCTGGTAATGCGAGGTGAAGTTGGAAAGATGAGAAAGCATAATAAGAAGAAGGGAAATAATAAGAAGAAGGCCCTCGGATGATAAGGAAGCAAGGGACAATAGCAAACTTGGATTATTAACGTAATTTCAACAAATAAAGATGCTGTTGCAGCCGCAGGAATGACTATGACAGTTCGCTGGAAGCGTAGCTCGAAGAAAAGTGTAGCAAGTAGAGAGGGTGTAAAAGTTAAAGGAGTGCCACAGTGGGCGACTTGCTTTACTATTTATTGAAAATTCATATTTTTTTTGTGAGTATATGAAATTTGCTTTTTTAACAAATAATATTGTTTATATAAATTTGTAAAGTTATAGAAATTTAGTTGCCACATTTTTTTATTGAAAATTCGTACCTTTTTTTGAGTATATGGAATATACTTTTTTAATGAAAAACAGTATTTATAAAAATTTTTAAAATTATTGAAATTTAATTGCCACATATTTAACATATTATTCGAAAAAATTTAATAGCAAATACAAAAATGGAAGAAAATAAATCCTCGAAGAGGCCAGAGGCTGATATCATCAATTTAAATTCAAAAGAAGCCCAGTTGCCACCTTTATAATTACTTCCTTAGTAAATGCTACAGCAAAAACGCAAAACTTTGCATTTCACAATTCAAATTGGTAGTATTTATATAAATATTATTAATAGGGTTGCCACCCAAAAATAAATTTTCACATTTTTTTTATTTTTGCTATTAAACACTATTATGACAAATAAAGTAAAATTAAATGTTCTGGATATAAATACTAATAATAGGGTTGCCACCTACATTAAAACTTTTATTTATGCAATTAAACACAGTTACGACAAACGAATTAAAATCATGTGTTAATGAACATAAAAATATTTTTTAGGGTTGCCACCTATAAATAAATTGTAAAGCTTACTGATAATTTTTTTTTTTATATTCAAACATGCGGTCATACAAAATCATATACTGACATATGTATGTGATATATACATATTTTAAAAAAACTCAACTGTGTAGATTTCGAAAAAAGATGCCAATAAAGACTTTTTAGAGACGATTGTAAACTGTTATATGCTCAGTAAATAAAATCAATAATATTATTGTTGTACATGAACACATCTCATCCTTAAATATGACTAAAAAATCTTTATGTATTACAAAAAAAAGTTAAAAGAACAAAAAAATAGAGTAGAGTTGCCGATTTAAACTATTTTTTTAAGTAAATTATCTAACTTACTGCCACGTAACGCACTTGCCAAGATGATTTATAAAATATATATAGTTCAACTCTTTTTAACCGAGGTGGCAACCCTAAAAAAATTTAAAAAAATATGATTTTTTTAACTCATAATAATACTAAGTTACTCAAAACTGACCACTGTGCCTTGTGGCGACGCTCCGGCGTTACAAATGGCATATATGGCAGGTTATATAAATACGCGCCTGGCTGCAGTAATTTCAGAGATTATCACACATAATCGCCAGCGAGCCGTAAAGTAAAGAAAAATCCAGTAAAGCCAAACGAAATTATTGTCGGACACAGTGGCGAGCGAACCGCGGGCCGCAGCATTCTATATATACAACAAGCAACAGGACAGGCGACAACGACCACGCGCATACACATAATCGCGTATATACATATGTATGTACGTAGAGTGACTTTTGGTTACTTGTGACGGCGACGATGATGAAACGGCCTTCAGAAGTATGCTGCCATAAAGGGAAGTACAAGAAAACAATGCAAAGAAGAACGCAGCGACACATCCAACATCTTTATATTGTATATATGCGAAATTAAAAATCAAATAAAATCTTAAAATATCTATTTGCGAGTGAATGAGCAAAAAACTGCAACAACAACAACACACAGCAATATGCTGGCGAATGAAAGACTTGAGACACAAACCCACAATGCAATGACCAACGCGCCACGCTCGCCGATATGCCTAGTAATTGCCACAATGCGATTAGCTGTGCAGCGCTGCAGCAGCAAAGATGCGTCAGCGATATGTTGCGCGCAACACAATCACAATCGCTGCAAACAACTGCTTGCCACAACCACGTTCGCCGTGACTATGGCCATGATCATGGTCATGGTTGTGCTTAGTATGCGCTTGTATGCAGCATTTCTGGCATTATTTGCCAATGCCATTGCCACAACCGTTGCTTGCAACGCCTTGTCCGCATTCACGTGCACTTAGAAGCGCTCGGGAAAATTACAATCATCATATTTAAGCGGATTAATTATTGAACTTAGCTGATCGTAAAAGTTGGCTAAATCTTATCGCAAAGTAGCGTTTGTGTGTGTGTGTACATTGCCTATATTTCTGACTGTCTGGCTGTCAGTTGTGTGCGGTGTTGACATGCGCCAATTATATGCAATAATTTCGCATAATCAGTGGGGCATTAAGACAATAATAATATATACTTTTAGCGCTGATTTAGGTTCGTTAATAATTTGTCGTCGAATTATTTGAATTGCGCTGGAACACACGGAATCCTGTACTGGATAATTTGATGTTCTCATTGAGATTGTGCAATGATCATATTGAAGAAGGCTAAGGAAGAGCCATTGGCTGCAATAGCAGCTGAATAATTTTGAATCCGTTAAAATCCAATTCGATAGCGAATATTCAAGAGAATAATTTATTCTACTATATGAATATTTAAATATATATAGTTCAGAAGCAAATATAAATAGATCATACTGTTTACTCAGAAGTTTAGAGTTCAACAGTTATTAACAGTTATTAACAGGTGAGAACACCCTCTACACGTGACCCGCGAAGAGATTTACTAGTGGAAGAGGATACTATCTCAATCTATAATGACGGTTACAAAATGATTTCCGGAGTAGGGACAGGGTTATAACGTACTCCCAGAATCTTGATATTTCGCTCTTTATCCCTCTACTAAATTCAGCTGGCGTCTACCTAGCGAAAGTATTGGGAATATAGAAGATCTGTGGAGTTCTACTGAATAACTGTGGGAGGATATAAAAAGCTAGTATTTTGACAGATAGCCAGGCGGAAAAGATTAATTGCAAAAATATCAGCATTATTGATCAGCAATAGCAATTACTAGGAAGGCTTTGAGCTAATTGGCAGGTCAACTCCACTTGTTCAAAATTGGAGATCCCGGTCACAGGAACATTTTCGGCAACGAAAAGTCAGACGAGTTGGCCAAGCTAAAAACCTTTTTAGAGGATTCTGAGGCGTGCCCACAGGTATAAAAATATAAAAATATGCAGGATAGCGAAGCAGATAAGGCCAAAATATGATAAGACAAGAACTCTGGACGGAATTATTATAGGGCTCTATCACATTCACAACACTGAACTCTTAGTATCCATCAGGTAGCAAACCTTTCTTTCTGAAATGATGAAACGAGATGAAAAGCTTTAAAGATCTTACGAAAGGCTGCACTCTTACCTCCCTACCAATATATAGTATTAGGTATTGGTATAACTGGGCCACCCTTTTACAGAAAAATATATCAGCCATCAATCAAGAAACAAGGAATTTTTGGTTACTTATAACAAGACAGACCGCTTAAGCAAGTCTGATTTCCGTGAAATGATTTTCTTTCTGCAAAAATTGTAGCCAGAGATATGACCTTGACTATATATATTATCTACTGCCCTCTGGAAATATAATATTATATACAGTCCTAAGAAGTTTGTTGAATATTGGAAAAAAGCTCGTTTGAGTTGAATGGTTTATTGAACGAAAACGTCATTAGAAAACTTATTGTCAATTCTTTAGGGCAAAATGGGCCATATGTCGCGGAGCAAAGCTTCAATTAATTAAAAAATATATTATAATTTATAATAGCATGAAAAAAGTGGAGGATATAATAAGTACACAAACAACTTTCTTTTGAGCAAACATAATGCCACTGAAAGGTATTGAAGGAAATGCTTCTCAAGCAAACGCATATAAGAATCATCGCTCAAGCAGATTATTGTTGTAGTTGTGGTTTAAGTAGTAACAGAAAGCATTTTTTGAATAATTTTTATGGTCGTGATAACATCTCATGGTCGGAAAATAGTTCATCTCCGTTTCTATTATGAGAATTCAAACTGCGTAAGAGCTATATTCTTCGTTAGATTCAACTCTCTGTCTTTTTTTCAGTTTTAGCGATTCAAGCACCAGATTTAAAGGGTATTTGATTGAGTTTTAAGAAAGAAAATCGCTGACGTGCGGAGCACATTTTTTTACAACTTTCAAATTGTATGCCTCTAAAACACATCTCAATTTTTCTTAAAAAGAAATGGAAATATATTCTATTATATTTTTTAATATTATATATAATTATTATATTTTTTTTTCGTTTTTTTTTTTAAATTTTTCTGACGGTCTTCCATACCTTTTAAAGCTTGCACCTATACTTGTGAGGCCATGGCTTACAGCCATCCCATAATTTTTCTATATAACGAAAATTTTTTATTATTCTTTGCACTAATGAAACTTAAATAATATGCTTCCTCTTCGTTTAAGTATAAGTTTTGCATAATATTTCTACTTAAATGTGCGTGTTTATTCAAAGAATTTCAACATTTCCTATTCATCGATCGCTTTATCGCGCTCAGATCGGCTGGCGGCTTATGCAAAACACAGACGATGAAAGGTAATTATTGGTTACTTTTTTTGGTTGAAAAAAAACGCCTTTTTACCATGATTATGAGTAAAAGAACATTTTAATTTAACGTTTGGGTGCAGAAATTGATTAGCATCTGCGAAAGAGTTCAACGGCCTAGTAACAAAAAAAATGAAAAAAGAAAAAAAAATTAAGAAATAAATATGAAAATAAACATTCCACAAACAAATTTTATATCTGCATTAATAATCTAATTTCATGATTTGAAAATTTCTTTAAGAATACCAAAAATAAAGAAAGTATTAAAGCAAAATATTTAAACGTGAAAAGTTTATTTTTGCAATTTTTCTATACCTCAAAAGAAATCCAAATAAACTGCTCATAACTTGTTGAATTGTAATACTATTCACTGTAGGTATTTTAACTTTTCGCTATCTTCATTCATCACAAAACTACAGCTACTTTATTGCGAAAGAACAACAGCAAAAACGACACATTTCTCCGCACAAAAGCTTCATTTCTTTCTCGCCTTTCAGCTCAGTGGCTTTCATATACACTCGCCTGCTTACTTTGTGACACAAGTGTTTATTTCTAGATGAGTTTGCTCACTGTATCGCTTAACAGCTTAACATGCCTCAAACACTTTTACAAATGCTCACAACAAATCACTTGACTAACGCCTTTGGCTCGTACGCTTTTTTCGCTTTTTCGTTGTTCTGCGCACGCGTTACTTAGCACCCGCAAACGGGTGTTGTCTACAACGTTCAAATTTATCGAAACACCAAAAACAATAAAGAAAATATTATTTACTTATTGCCAGCGGCCGTTTTTGCCTGTTGAAGGCGTAAGAAGTGAGCAGCTCAAGCTTTATCTCGTAAATCAAGAGTCAATAATCGGAAACAATGCGCGTGCGAAGAAATGCAAAAAGAAAAAGTTAAAGAGCTTGCAAGATAAATTAGAAGTGGATAGACTTACAATAATAAATGTGTTGAAAACTTAGAAAGGAAAAAATATATATCAAATATGTTTGCTGATTACTAAAATAGTTGTCATTTTCTCTATAAATAAAGTATTGTTTTTCAATTAAAATTACTTTCTCAAAAAAATCTGCGTTCCTCAATATACTCAAGATTTTAAGCTACCTATCTATATCTTTGCATATTAATAAGCTATCTATCGGGTTCAAAGTACACTCCTATTTCTTTTTAAGGGGCTGACATATTACGTTTTATTAAAGGTTTTTATTATTCCTTCTAAAAAAATGAGGAGGTAGAAGGTAGTCCTGGCTTTACCTTAGTACCATTGAGTCCTCAATTACCCTAGAATTTCTTAAGAGTCAGATTTCGATATTCTAAAATTGTGGAAAACTCACTTTATTAATAAGAAAAGTAAATATGCCGCACCTGGTCTTGGAAAAAACAGAATGCTGGTAATGAGCATCCACTGAAGCGAGTTTGAAATTTCTAGCACGTCCTAACTTCTGTGAATAGAGTTAATTGGCTGGTCAGAATATCGTGTGCCTCACAGGATTAGTGCTAAACTTAAAGCGCTTCGTTTAGAAATAAGAGTCTCTTGTTTCATACCTAAGAATTTTGACATCACAAGTAATCGATGTTTCAACTGGCCAAATGGGATTCGCCGTATTCGTCGCTGAGATCAGCACTGAAACCTAAACCTGAGAGGACGAAATCTAAATAAACTTCGAACTTTTGTGGTCGGCAACGTGAGACTAAATCTTAGATAGACAGGAAAATTGAGGCTTTGCAGTGCGACCTATGGACTATTGTGCCCTCCCCTATATCACATATGGTCACAAAGGTCCAGCATCCTAAACAATTTCAGGAGAATGCTGGGCGCGACTGAAGTTGATGTGATCCGTGTCCACGTAGATCGAACCTGGTGCCTTGAGCCTGCTTTTCTAAATTGTTGGGCAATCAAGAAATAGATGTTCTGCAGTTTCCTGTTTCATGTCGCAGAACCCGCAGTTTGCGCAAGACTATGCCCATATTGGACAAGTGCTTCCTGAACCTGCAGTGCCCTGTATAGAGCGCGACAAGAGGGCGAAATTTGTCTCGGAGGAGGTTGATCCCTCTCAGAAGTAGCTTGGCTGCCCATGCTGTTCTCTTCCCACTCTCTCCGCCGTGTGGAGCAGCTTTTATAGTGTGGGATCCCACTGCAATGCATGGTGCTGGTCCCATGGACGCTACCGCAGAGCGTGCTAGTTCGTCGGCCAGCTCATTGCCAGCTACTTCTTTATGGCCCGGCACCCAGATTAAGTGTACCCGGTTCCACACTAACAGGCTGTTCAGCCTTCCTATACAATCCTTTAGTAAAAGCGATTTAACCACATATGCTAAGATCGCTAAGTATGCTAAGTATACTTACTAAGTATAGCAATACGCAGGATTTCGATAGTTACTGTTGAGATTGATTTCAGCACATTTACTTATAGCACAGACTTCTGCTTGAAAGATGCTCGGAAAACGGTATGGATATTTTGGTATGCGGTCCCGCAGTGCCTGCCCCAATGCCTTGCGGTGTTTTTGAGCCGTCAGAGTACCACTGGATAGCGATGCCCCTCAGTAGTAGGTGGAGCATGCAGTCGCCTTAGTGCTGACAGTAACTCTGAACTCCTTTGTAAAGTTAACTCGTTGTGTGTCTTGCCATAACCGTGCAGATACAGTGGAGGACAAAAGTCTACATACACCCCTTGTTTTCTTTGAGGTGAGAGTACAAAAACTTTTTAGAAAAATGTATTGAAACAGTTTTATTCTAATCTTCTTTCTAATAACAATAAAATAAATACAAATTTATGGAAGAAAAACTCAAACATTGCTTTGACAAAAGCATCCAGTCCTTGTATGTATTACAACATTTTAATAGTTTTTTTGGCTGTAATTTTCTATTGGTACCAAATAGACCTGACTGCTCCAAATATGCCAAAAAACGAATTACAAATTGTGACAATTTTATTTGTATGACTAATAAGCCGTGAAACATTAGCGCTCACACACTAACTCATAAATAAATTTCTTAGAAATGTCATTCGCCGGCAACATCATGCAACAGGAATATTACATGCGATTCATGACCGCCGTTGATCGATGCGCCGAACAAGCACACCACCGCACTTTAACATCTTCCTTACGCAAACAAGTCTTTAACAGTGCACTCACACACCCACATATTGGCTTCTTGCCACTTCTGTGCTTTTATCGTCCGCTACACTGGCACAGCATGAATTTATGTCAAACATGACAGACATTAATTTCATACCAATTCATATTTCGAATTTTGATGCGAACATTTAACACGGTGTTTGTATGTGTATGTACATTATGTATTTGTTCATTTTGTTATATAAAAATATGAAAATATACGTATATACATATATGTATGCGTATGTGTCAGCCCACTGTGAATTATTCGCCTCCCGCTGCTGGCGTTGATTGTTTTACAATGAACTCACACGCGTTTTTACTTTGATTTCTGCTATCGATATGCTTTTCATGGAGCGAGCAAAATCATTGTACACGCTTTGCACGCTTACACAAGCGCTGCGTTGAATAATTGCATGAATGAAAGCGCTGTTCTCTGCCTTATTTTTTAATATGTCGATTTGTATCTAAGTTTTTTTTTTTAATTTTTGATTCAACTTTTCTTGCTTTGCATTTTTTTCTGAATTATGCCCGCGTATCATTGCTGTGGGTGTGCCTTTGCGGCACGTACAATATCTGTAATCTTTGTAAAAGGCGAAAAATAACTGTTTACGCGCATTGAATTGGGTTAATGTGATTTTAATAATATTTCTTATGACTTTGTTGAACGAATTATGAAATTAAATTTTATGTGATGTTCATTTTCATAATTTGTGTACAACTCAGTAAGGCCTCACGTGAAAGGGTACACTTCACTTTATGGAGGAATGTCGAAAGTTATACATATTACATAACAACAAATTTTACAAGTAAGGAAGGGCAAAGTTCGGGTACAATCGAACATCTTATACTTTTACAACTTGCAGGAATCAAAGCCAGGGAAATACCAGACAGACAGAGGATCGGAATCCCAGCAATTTTATGCATACATATACTCTAATTATAACTCATACAATGCACGACATATTCGACATAAGGTTTGTTAGAAAAACGAAAATGATTATACGAACTGTATGGGGTAATATCGACCCGATTTTATCAATTAACTATTATCATGCCACATACTTAAAAAATGTTCCCTGAGTTTCATTAACGTACCTGGCATACAATCACTAATCATATGGAGCTGGGTCAACCGGATGTTCGAAAATTCTGATAATAGTTATATAAAGGCTAAGTCAAGTTTTCAACCAATTTTATTTATTTTAGGCACAAAGACACAATGTATTAAGTGAAACATGATCTGTAATTTTGATTAAGATATCTCAAATATTGGTCAGGATTAAGTCACCTCGAAGTTTGAAAATCTTTATATTAGGTCTATATCAATCTAGCCTAGTTGATGCGTGCAACCGCTAAGTGAACAAAACTATTATACTCCGTAGCGACAGGTTGCAAAAGTATAAAAATTAATGTTTTTGTTTATATAGAAATGCATCTAAAGTTTTCTGCATTTTGTAAACTAAAAGTTGAATAGTTTATTATAAAAGTGTGCTATTCTTCTCTCCATGACTGTACATTTTATTGCCAGTTATTTTATTAACATTATTAAGTATTTAAAATATGTTAATGTTTACAGATAAATAAATTTTATAGCACCTCCATTTTTTTTAATTTAAGCTTGAATATTACAATTCTCTGGTTGTTTCCTACTTCACTCATTTGTTCCGACTCCTAATTTCTTTTTCTTTTCAGTGTTACATTGCTCAGCTAATGCGAAAAAATTTTGAAATATCCACACAAAGTAGAGAATATAGCAAGAATGGAGAGCAGAGAATCGAACAGCTGTGTCAGCAATGAAACAGTTGCAAATCGAAAAATGTACCACCTTCAACAATCACTTTGCTCAACACCACCCATTCACATTTAATGCATCTTCGAATTCACTGACAGAAATGCAAAAAGTATCCTGCTAAAAAGCCCGCACGCACCATAACAAAATCACTTCGTTTCTCACTCTTCACCCACGCACTCTTAGCTTATCACATTTCATATTAAAAGAGAGTTTTTTTCTATCCTCCACCTAATTAGCAGTTATATCGAAAGCGCAGAGAGTACACTGCGCACTCTGTTCGCACGAGACAGCATGCGCTCTCTCTGTGGTGTCACCAAAACAACAAATGTATTAATTGCTTTTGCGCATATTTGCAAATGCATTCGTATTTTGTTGTTGCTGTATGTTTGTTCCGATTTTACGAACATTTCTGCGCAAGATTAAGTAATTTCAAGGCCATTCATAAAAATACATATTTACGTATTGGCAGTCATTTTAACTTCAACTAACAAATGCATTTTGCTTACACATGTTTATATTTAAAAAGAACATACTAAATTTTAAACAAATATAAATATAGTTGCATTTTCACTTACTTGGGACGTATCCTTTTTAGTGCAGCCTTACATTGTCTTGTTGTTTGCAGCTTCTTTTGTCACCTGCACACTTTTCACACTAACACTTTCACACGCGCCGACTCACGTCACTCATTTGCAACAAATATTTTTTCACACACGAAATACACACTTGAAATCGAACGCACGCACTAATATTTTACATACTTTCTATAAAGCAGTCCTCGAGCTTTATTTTCAAAGAAACACAAAATTTACTGAGAAATCTTTAATTTTCTCCTGCTGCGGTTGAAGTGCTATAACTTCACCGAATCACTACGTTCACTTATGTTTCGAATTACTTACATACAATAAAACGCTTTTATTATCGCGCCCGCACTAATATTTTTTACAATTTGATTGAAACACTTTCATTTTTCTATAACATATATTTAAGCGACGATATTATGTTTTACTATTTAATATTTATAATAGTTTCTTCTAGAAGCCACGATGTTAATACGCTTCGTATTGCGCCGTTGCAAACTTAATGCCCATCTCAGGTTGCATGCGCTTTCGAGCATGCAGTTCGTGTTTTCGATATTACGGAGAAGTTCGTAGGAGCGCACGAAAAACTCTCTTCTGCTGTCAAAAGTGATAATCTATTGCTCTAGTTGTCCTTGATGTGGTTGTTTTTCAAATTTCCCCAGGCAGCGAATTCGAATGTGTGTTAGGCTGATTTAACAGGGTGCAACAACATGTTTTTAATTTTAAAGCTTTTTATTATTATTTGCCGTATAAAATATCAAAATCATTTAGTTATTCGTATTGATTGATCTACTCGACTAGAAGTAAAAACAAATTATACTCAGTTTAGGTGTTTATGATCGATTGCTGTTATATGTATGTATGTTCTATAAATATCAATGAATTAACCGGTTATAATCTGATATAATGTAATTCAAAATGTATCGCTTACGTTATATAATGTAAAAAATATAATTGATAAATACTATATCGATTATACATAAATATATAAATCTCAAAGAGTTATTGACAAAAATTGAAAGGTGTATATAGAAAACTTGACTCTTCCCTTATTATCTCCTATATAAATAATTTTTTAATTTCAATAATAAATTTTTAAAAAGCTGAAGATAAATCCGTTTGCCGTCCCACTTAAAGGAATAGAACCTCATACAGACGATGAGATGAGAACATTAAATATTATTGATATTCAATTCCACACACGACAAATTCGTAGGGAGCCAACTGGGTGTGTAGCTGCGCTGCACTTCATTTCATGACATTTAAGGGGTTACATGAGTGTAGGAGTTTAAAAAAATCGATTGTTATTTATTGTCTTATTAAATTCTACAATACATCTAGAATATTATCCTAAAGTTTCAAGTTGATTTGAGTAATAGTTTCGGAGATAAAGCCTTGAGAACTTATGCACTCGAGGCTAGCTAGGCTAAGTGCGCCGTCCTTAAACGCGTTTTTCTCGAAACTGTGTTTTTGAAGTTGTTTGGCAAGATTTCTCGAGAACTACTCTTCATGAAATCATATGCCGGTCTTTGAGATACAATTCTTGAACGAATGATTTTTTTTCGATTACAACTATTTGTACAAAAAATGTCGCGAAATTTTCAGCGAAATTTAAATTTTTTTGTAAAAATGTCTACCAAAAATCTATCGATATCTAGTTTTTTTTCTTTCGCTCAAATTGTAAGTTAAGGTTTTAACTAAAACGCGTATTTTTCACTTTAGATGATCCTGTAAGGAGTTGTCTTGCCAACGCGGGCTCATCTTTTTTCGAGAAGTCACCGAAAATAGCGTCGCAATGACCGAATTTGAAATATTTTTTTCCAAAAATTTCAGAATCTCTTGGCTAATAGTGTATGTTTGTAACAATAAACAATTCTAATAAAATATTTAATTTTTTATATGAGCAAAAATTTTTGAAAAAGGCTGTTTTTTACCCGAGGAAACCCATGTAACCCCTTAATGACATTGACTCCCTTTCCGTGGGCCGGTGAAGCCTATATCACAAATTAATCCTAGCCGAGCGGGTCACCGGTCAGCACTTTCTTTTTTCCTAATATTGAAATTTTAAAATTCGTGATATGTCTCTTATGAAATGACCGAATCGAATAATTCAAAAAGTCATATTAATCTATTGAATCAGTATCGAATATGAAGTAATTAGGTTTCATACTAAAGCACAAATAAACAGATTTTACAGTGGCGGCTATTTAATATTTTTTCTTAATAAAAAAACACTTATTGTGAAGTAACTATTACAGTTATAATAGATATATGCTATCTTTTTGTATATAATTGGGTGTTCTGCAAAGTCGCAGAATATTTTTTGTTCTGTAATTAATAGTGTTCGCAGAGCATGCTATTGAATATTTTTTTAAGGTAATATTTTACGTCTTGGGTTGTAATATTGGCGTTTTAGCAAGGATCCAAAACTTAAAAAAAAAGAATATATTTTTTTTAATAATATACTTACTATAACTTCGCCGTCAAGCCGATCTATTCAATTCAAGCAATCAAATATTCCTAATTTATAATATTAGTATAGTTGGCAGACATGTAGACTTCTGCACCCAAAGCAAACTTTATGTAATTATAGAAATGTATGTAAGTATATGAAACCAGACCTAAATAGGTATAATTCTTATACATATGTGTATATTTTTTATTATATATACCTATATGTTATATACCTATTAAACATACAAATATACAGCAACATACTAAAAAGAGTATATTACAGTATCATAATAACTTTCACATGGGCTCAAAAAACTATTTTCTTAAACAAAAACTATTTTCGAAAACATTTTCCCATGCGAAGGCAACTCTGACGCAACTAAAGCCAATCAGACGACTTCACATCCATTATACGTTGCAGTTATCAGTTTGTTCTAAGGCGAATGAAAACGAGAGCAATTCAAACGCAGCAGAGGAAAATAAAGATTTCTAAATAAACTAAGTGTTACTTTCAAAATAATTTTATTGAAAATAAAGTTCGAAAACTGCTTTATAGAAAGTACTTATGTAAAATATTAGCACGTGCGTTCGATTTCAAGTGTGTATTTCGTGAGTGAAAAAATATTTGTGGCAAATGAATGGCGTGAGTCGGCGCGCGTGAAAGTGCTATTGTGAAAAGTGTGCAGGTGAGAAAAGAAGTTGCAAACATCAAGACAATGGTAGGTTGCTATAAAATGGATACGTCCTAAGCAAGTGAAAATAAAACTATATTTATATTTATTTAAAAGTTAGTATGTTTTTTTAATATAAACATGTGTCAGCAAAATGCATTTGTTAGTTGAGTTAATGATTGCCAATGCGTAAATATGTATTTTTATGAATGGCCTTGAAATTGCTGTGCGCAGAAATGTTCGTAAAAATCGGAACAAACATATAGCAACAACAAAATGCAAATGCATTTGCAAATATGCGCAAAAGCAATTAATACATTTGTTGTTTTGGTGACACCACAGAGAGAGCGCATGCTGTCTCATGTGAACTGAGTGCGCAGTGTACTCTCTGCACTTTCGAAATAACTGCTAATTAAGTAGAGGAAATAAGAAAACTATCGTTTAATATGAAATGTGATAAGCTAAGAGTGCATGAGTGAATCGTGAGAAATAAAGTGTTTTTGTTAAGGTGCGTGTAAGCTTTTTAGCAGGATATATTTTGAATTTCAGTGTGTAAATTCGAAAATGCATTAAACATGAATGGGCCGAGTGATTGTTGAAAGCAGTGCAGTAGTCGATTTGCAACTTTTTCATTCCAGACAAATTAAGGTATTATAAAATTTAGTTATCTATAGATATTAACATATTTTAATTACTTAGTAATGTTAAAATAATAACTCGAAATTATTCCTTTACTCAATTATTACTTTTATGAATTAGGTACATTTACAATTACGATAATCATTACTTTTATTAATGGCATTTAACTTAAACTATCCATAAGCATACATCCATGATTACAACTACATATCATTACTAATATAACTATGAATGTTGTTTTCATTAGTACTCAATATAATTAACAACAAACTTTCGATTGATATGAGCATTAAAAGTACTTGAAAGTACTTATGCTGCTTTCAGTAACGACCCAAAATTAATTACGGAATAATTTGATACATTCCCTTTATTTAGAATTAGTTGATGGTATATAGAACCGTTTTCTAACTATAAAAATATTTTATATAAACCTTCCTTTTTATTGAGGCGGCCGTAAAATATCTTTAAAATTTTTACCCAATAATAAAAATTGTAACTTTTATGCATATGCATATGTATTTTCAATACATATACAAGTACAAACCATTCCTCCTTTCCCAGTTACATCACATACGCCATGTGAATATTAATAAATATACAAAAGCAACATAAGACGTCAATTCAAAATGAAATTGCTAACTAATGTGGACGCATGATTGACGGAATTGTGTTATGGCTGCGTGAATAACACACAAACAAAAACAGAACATCAGTATAAACATGACATGAGGCTTTCAGTGCAAGTCTCAAAGTGAACTGTATAAAACGTGAGCAATATAAAGCCGGTCAGCTACTGTTTTGCCAACAAAAAACACACACACGATAAACGCCGCCAACGCAAGCGCCAACAACTCAATAAAGGCAAGCAGTGCTTAGACATACAAACACATAGATTATATATGTATGTGTTCATATAAAAAGTGATTGTATTTTCTAAAATATTTTTATATTTGTGGTTAGGGAACTTTGTGGTTGGGCATTCCTTGTTCGATATGGGAAAGGCTGACGAGCGGCAGTTCGTGTACTCTAAAGTGCATACTGTAAATGCTTCTCTCGTATATATGTGTACACAACCATGGAAAATATGTCAGCAATTGTTTACAAAAAAAGCTATGACATGTTATGTTTTGCTAATTTTTTATGTGCGTTGAATTTTTAATGCCTATAATCATTAAATAAATTTAACAGTATTCTGTGAGGCATATCGAAAATTCGTGAGTTTCAGCGTGAGATGGTAATGAATTTTAATAACAAAGTAGCTGTAATGTATTTCAATTACTCATTGCAGTATGAAGTGTATTTAATTACTTTTTCTGCATATATATATTTACAGTATTGTTATTATTTGCCTAAAAATTAGTGCATTCCCAAGTACTAGTATAATTAGCGTTTATACCGTTTTCCATATCCACCATTTTTACAAACCAAATTACATTAATATCATTACTAATAAAATTACCATTATTACTTCTATTAGCATTACGATTACTTCCAACGTAGTAAAAACATAATTATTAAATAGCTGAATTTTAAACTTCCGTGCTAATTACTTATTTAATAATTACTTATTTATTTTATAATTACAGCGAATATTGTTAGTTCCAAAGCTTACAATTTTTTTAAGTCCAAGACTGCCAAAAATGGTAAAAAATTTAATAATATCATTACCATTACCATTCATTTGCCCATATCATTACTATTTTTATTACCAGTATCTTTACACTTACCGACAAAATTAAAAGTACCAATTGCATTACCATTACCAATAACATTACCATTACCATTCCCATGTAATTACCATTACTAATAGCATTACAATAACCAATACCAGTACCATTATCAGTACCATTACTTATTGTATACTCTCTTTAATCAGCCGAAGTTGATTGTTTTGGTTTGGCTGTGTTTGTTACTTGGCAATCAATATCAGAAACAAAATAGCTTATTCCAATTTTTTGTAAGTTAATATAGAAAGTGATTTTTACCAATATTTGAATTTTATTAAAAATAAAATTTACCATATCATTACCATTAGCAATACCATTGCCAATATAATTACCATTACCAATATCATTATCAATATGAATATTATGACCATTACTACTAACATTACCATTACCAATACCACTATCATTACCATTACCAGTTTTTATCATTACCATTATCATTCAAATGCCATTACCACTACTATTTTTTTACCATTACCATTACCAATACCAATAAGATTACCAGTATCATTACTTATTGTATCAAACGAAGTAATTTTTTTTTGCTTGTTTAGTTTGTGGTAGTTACTCGGCAATCAATATTCACATCAAAAATGCTACATGCTGCAAGCATAATTACAAAGGAGCTTATTAACATAATATTTTAATAAGTTAGTATACATAATAATATTTACCAGGAGAAATTGTGTGGGACTAACAGTTTCCTGGTTCAAATGTCTATACAACTAACGCTACTTTCCTGTATCTATCCAGAAAAAATGTTCAACTTCAGTCAAAGCAAAGACAACTCTTTGGCATTTTAACATAAATTTCACATGTATTTATGTATCCCTAGTGACGATATCAAAGACACGGACTCCGTGCTTATGTGCTTGTATGGAAGTGTGAGTCTGTGTGTTAAGCTGTGGGTATTCTACCGCCAGGCGCATTGTTAAGGATTTTTATGACTTAATAAAATTTTATTAAATGCATAGAAAATAAAATGAAATAAAAACGAAATGTTATAAAATGCTTAAACAGCCAA
Organism: Bactrocera neohumeralis; assembly: GCF_024586455.1. NCBI lineage: Eukaryota > Metazoa > Arthropoda > Insecta > Diptera > Tephritidae > Bactrocera > Bactrocera neohumeralis. The sequence continues at coordinate 12,032,644 of NC_065920.1, forward strand.
TGGTATTATGCAAATGCCTAACTACACACACATACTTACAAATATAAATTTATACACACATTTATATATATATTAACATAGATAGCTGCTCGTACCAGTTGACAATTCAATTCAAATGTAAAGCCAACGAAGTAATACTCAAAGCAGCATAGCTGAGCTGGCAGCAAGCAAAGAACGAACTTGACGTAGCTGACGTGCACAGTGTTGGCTTTGGCAGGTAGAGCTGCAGCAATGAGGCAAGTGCAGTTGCAAGTTGCAGACCAGCTTAAATATACATATATTCATGATAAATATAATCATAATATATCTGACATTATATTCGGCACAAAATGTGATATAATAAGTTGTGCAAGTAAAGCTGGTGCCTTGCACTATTTTTGTGCAGCATGTTGCTACGTGAAAGTATGCATGCAACATGGCATATGAAAGTTGCCCGTAGCTATATCCTACGAAAATTATTGAACTGGAAATGCCAATCGTGCATGAAAGGCACTGCAGATATTCTTGCAACAAAATTTATCTATTTTATATTTATTTTTCACAAGTGTTTTGTAGCAAGGTAACAATGCAAACGCTACCACAGCTATAACTTGCAATCTTTATATATAATTTAGTTCGAATTTATTTAAATTTTAAACACCAGCTAGTGCTCAAATAAACGAAATAAACGGCGACACCCACAGGCACAAACGAAAAATAGTAACAAATAGAAGCGTACCTTGCAACCAAACTCTTGCCACACCAATTTTATGACCACTAAGCCCTTTTTATATCTTTATTGCTACCACCAACAATTTCTGTTGTTATTTGTTGTTGTTGTTGTTGCACACCGCTGGTTTTGTTGAAATCATAAATTGCTGTTAGTGGCAGCGACATGCAGTTTCTGAATTTACGAGCAGCGCTACACTTGTAAATCGAACAATGCTTCGTTCTCGCATTCACTCATGTTTCTAGGCATGTTGCAGGCTACCAGGCAACATACTGCCATTGCCACTCTACTTTTGCCACTCCACCAATATGTAATCAAGTCCACATAGTACAAACATGGATCCGTAGCACTAACGCATATCGTAAATAAAAAATAATGAAAACATTAAATTTTAATTAAAGTCGCTGGACCCACAACACGTGGGGTCCTCTGTGTACTCCTTAGTAGACACAGGTATTTGCATTTGAGCGTCTGTGTGTATGTGCGTAGTAATAAAGCTGAGACATGTCTGGTGTTTTAGTTTGGTAGGTGTCACCAGTGGCTGATGGTAAGAAAAAGTATTTTCCAAGCGGTGAAATGTGGAAGGGACACAGACATTTTTGTATTTCTATGTACTTGTATGTTTATAGAGAGATATACCGATATAGGCATTGAAGTGAATAGGGGAGCCACTTAAGATACTTACACCAATAAAAAGTTTTATACCAAGCAGGATACCTCTTTTTTTAAACATGTCTCTGGCTCTACCATGCTGTTATCAAAGATCTGATGTGGCCCAAATATCATCGACAAAATAGTCAAGGTCTTCAAGTATATTGTTATGACATTTTTTGAGGACAAACTACCGAACAAATGTTGGAAGTAATAAATAATTAGCGGTATTTCCAGGGACAGATCAGTATTGGAGGGAGAATATACTTCCATAGTAGGATCTAGAGTCGAAGATCATATCTGACACAAATGGGATCATAAAGTCTGCTTCATTTCGAGTTTCCCTATTTAAAATAAAACGCAGAAATTTAAAATTTAATCGAAAATGTTTATTATTCATTCATTTGCCTTCAATTTTTGAAGATTAGCTTCTTCGAATGCTGACCGCGACTACATCTTAGATGATTCGTCCATTAAGTCCGATTTTGGTAACTGGCGAATGACAAGCGTGATGTTTTGTTCTAAGACCAGAATCGAAGCGGGACTGTCTGCATAGACTTTAGACTTTACATATCACCATGGGAAAAAGTCTAACGTTGTGATATCACACGATCTTGGAGGCCAATCGACCGGCCCAAAACGTGAAATTATCTCCTTAGTGTTCTCTCAATAAATCCCTTAATTGATGCGATGTGTAGAAAGCGACGCCGTCTTGTTGAAACTAAATGACGCCGAGATCACGAACTTCAATTTCAGGCACCAAATAGTCGGTTCTCAATGCGCGATAACGATCACAATTGACGGTTACGTTCTCACCGCCATCAAGAAATATGGTCCAATGATGACACCGTCCCACAAACCAAAATAAACCGTTTTTTTTTCTCGAGGATATGACAGCACTTGAATTTTTTCAGGTTGCTGTTCGTCACAACTACGGCAAGTTTGCTTTTTATATACCCGTTGAGCAAGAAATGGGCCTCATCGCTGAACAAAATTTGGCTCGAAAACGTCGGATACTCTTTAAGCTTTTCGGAAGCCCAAAGAGCGATGGAATTGAAATCAGCCGAAGTTTAGGCTGTGGATTCACAAGAAATAATTACATATAATACAATGCTGGTCTTGACTTTAGTGATCACCTTCTCTAGTAAAGTAGAAAAGAAAAAAGAGACAGTTAGTTAACAGTATTTAAGAAAGACTTTTGTTTCAACAACATACATTATTTGAATTGAAAGTTTCTATACTACAGACTTCTGACTATTATCATCTACTCATTCTCATGCTCATTCAGACTATACTTGTACTAACTTCAAAAAAAAAATAATAATATCGTTAAGCAGTTGTGATTTACCCACTTTTAGATACAAAAATTATCAACGGTTTCCATGTAAATGAGCTGAGCAAGTCGAATGGACACTATCAGCTCATATTTGGGTCAAATCGAGAGAAGACAATGACGATTAGCGGTGGCCAGTAGCAGTTGAAGAACAAAAAGAGTGAAGCAAATTTGCAAGCAATGAGGGCAATGTAAAAGAAATGACTGCTGAATTAAGTAAAAAACAACAAAAAAATACCAAAACCAAAAAGCAACAAAAACCATAAGTAATGCAATAAAAGCGATAAAAAATCAGTTAAGCTGTTGATGAACACTTCAGCATATAATTTATCATCGCAACAGTAGGAGCGACAGCACAATCTGCAAAAAGCCTTACAAAAACCCGAACAAGAAATCGGCAGCTACGGGAGCGCCGCGGTCAACCCCGTTTTATAGCTGCAAGCCTTGACTTAACCAGGGAGTTGGCTGATTTGCTGACTGGCTAAAAAGAAAGGCTTATTATAATAAAATTAATGGCATATCATTAGCTTGATAATGTTGTTGCCTTCTCTTTACAACAGCCGTTTGACTGTTTGGCGGGCATTTGACCGTTTTGCCAGTTGCGCCAACGACCACCGCCGACGAACCGCTGATGAACTGCTACAGCAGCGCACATATGTATATATACAACACATACATATATATAATATTAGTTTGTATGTATCAATGCTTATATGAACTAATGTTGGCCATAACAACCAGCTAATGGCTACTAAGTGGTGGATTGAGCATGCAAAATGGTATGTTGCACTATGCTTTCTGCTTTGCAAGGTGAAATTTATGCACCATTTTACAAACACACAGTCGAACGAATGTACATATATGTATATGTGTGTGTGTATATAGTAGTATAACATTGTAATGTAATCGACAATGTTTAGTCGCAATCGTAATATTTCAAAGCGCTAACGGCGATGACGGGAAATAATGTAACTTACGGTAATAGCTGGGAAAACTGTAAACGACACAGACGCTGGCAGTTAGCATACCGATTTACTGTTATGGCGCTAGGCGATAAAATAAGCATTACAAGTGAAAATTGTTTTTCATAAGTTAGTGTAAAAATTGAGCAATTAACGAGGCGGAGAAAATGTATTATAGAAAAATGTAACATTAAGATTAAGATTAACATTAACATTAAAATTAAAATTAACATTCTTCTTCTTCTTAATTGGCGTAGACACCGCTTACGTGATTATAGCCGAGTTAACAACAGCGCGCCAGTCGTTTCTTCTTTTCGCTGCGTGGCGCCAATTGGATATTCCGAGCGAAGCCAGGTCCTTCTCCACTTGGTCCTTCCAACGGAGTGGAGGTCTTAACATTAACATTAACATTAACATTAACATTAACATTAACATTAACATTAACATTAACATTAACATTAACATTAACATTAACATTAACATTAACATTAACATTAACATTAACATTAACATTAACATTAACATTAACATTAACATTAACATTAACATTAACATTAACATTAACATTAACATTAACATTAACATTAACATTAACATTAACATTAACATTAACATTAACATTAACATTAACATTAACATTAACATTAACATTAACATTAACATTAACATTAACATTAACATTAACATTAACATTAACATTAACATTAACATTAACATTAACATTAACATTAACATTAACATTAACATTAACATTAACATTAACATTAACATTAACATTAACATTAACATTAACATTAACATTAACATTAACATTAACATTAACATTAACATTAACATTAACATTAACATTAACATTAACATTAACATTAACATTAACATTAACATTTACATTAACATTAACATTAACATTAACATTAACATTAACATTAACATTAACATTAACATTAACATTAACATTAACATTAACATTAACATTAACATTAACATTAACATTAACATTAACATTAACATTAACATTAACATTAACATTAACATTAACATTAACATTAACATTAACATTAACATTAACATTAACATTAACATTAACATTAACATTAACATTAACATTAACATTCACATTAACATTAACATTAACCTTAACATTAACATTAACAATAACATTAACATTAACAATAACATTAACATTAACATAAACGTTTACATTACTAAAAAAAAATACCCAACAATTTCACAAAGGATCTCGCATTGACTAAATTCACTTGCCACAAAATACATAGACAATGGAAGTTGAGTAGTGCAAAAATAAAAACCCAAATATCTTAACCAACATTTCTAGGCCCAACAACAGTACGCGGGTTAACATTAACATTAACACTAACATTAACATTAACATTAACATTAACATTAACATTAACATTAACATTAACATTAACATTAACATTAACATTAACATTAACATTAACATTAACATTAACATTAACATTAACATTAACATTAACATTAACATTAACATTAACATTAACATTAACATTAACATTAACATTAACATTAACATTAACATTAACATTAACATTAACATTAACATTAACATTAACATTAACATTAACATTAACATTAACATTAACATTAACATTAACATTAACATTAACATTAACATTAACATTAACATTAACATTAACATTAACATTAACATTAACATTAACATTAACATTAACATTAACATTAACATTAACATTAACATTAACATTAACATTAACATTAACATTAACATTAACATTAACATTAACATTAACATTAACATTAACATTAACATTAACATTAACATTAACATTAACATTAACATTAACATTAACATTAACATTAACATTAACATTAACATTAACATTAACATTAACATTAACATTAACATTAACATTACTAAAAAATAATACCCAACAATTTCACAAAGGATCTCGCATTGACTAAATTCACTTGCCACAAAATAGACAATGGAAGTTGAGTATTGCAAAAATAAAAACCCAAATATCTTAACCAACATTTCTAGGTCCAACAACAGTAACGAATAAGCGCATATCACACATTGAATGCGAAAAAATTCTCGTGCCCCTTAGCAGGTTTAAGATAAATCAAGTCAAAGAATCTTGTGGCATAGCAATACTGAGAAGTAATAATAATTTCGCGGGTTCACAAGTGCGTGTGGAAAGAAATTCTTTGCGCAGCTGCAAAATGGGCGGCGGTACTTAAGAATAACAGGCACAGATGAGGGAAAATATGGGCAGCATTGACGCCATCAGCCCTTTGCGGCATTCGCAAGCAGTAAGCAGCGTCGAAACAGGAGCAAACGCTGACGCAGCAGGTGGCGGTGGCAGGGACAATACAACAGCGCATTCAACGAAGACGTAGATTCGACCGACTGGTATACCACATACATACATACAAACATGCACTAATGTATTTAGTTGTATGTGTGCTTAGAAATATGCGCAAGGCTGTACGTCAAGGCGGCGCATAATGTGCTGAAATAAATATTTGAGCTTTGACCATTTATGGACTTTAGCTGCGTTTAAGTGATGCGCATGCGCACCAACACCGGTAATCGTATGCTGGCGGTAAATGGTAAGCCATAGAATTTATGTGCATTTGACATGAAAGCATAAACATAAATATATATACATAAATGCTTGCGCTTTTTTTTTAATGCTTATATGTATGTATGTGTGTGTCTTTGGGCTAAAACGTCGGCTTTACGCAGCCCTTCGCCTGCCAGCATTGCGGCCAACAACTGTGGCTTTGGCGCGTTAATTCACTCAACGGACTAAACGTTTTGACAGCCACTATAAAAAACGTCAAAATGCGCTGCTTACTGATTGTTCAGCCACATATGTATGTTTGCGCAGACCTTGCGCATGCGCATGCCACGTACGAGTATTTATTGCATTTCTCGCACATCAGTGTTGCGTTTTTATTCATTTACCTTTTCTATTTTTCTTTTTTTATATTTTTCACTTTTTTTATTTTTTTTTTTGTGTTGTGGTATTTCTGCTTTAACTTACATGTGGCTTATGCGCAAGTCATATGAGCTTCGTCCGTAAAAGCATTTGTGTGATTCCCTGGTGGCTTGTGTGTAACGAGTGCGTCTGTCCGTTGCATGTACATATGCGTGTGCGCGTGTTAAAACGTAGTTTGTTATTAAAAGCATATTAATATATGGATACATTAAGTTAAACATAAACATTTTGTTACTTAATTAAATTTTATTTGACTTTTATTTGAATTATTGTGCAATTTTAAGTGTCTGCTAGATAACAGATTAACTTATAATTTAATATAGGGAATTTTAGTCACATGATATTTTTATTTCTCAATGTAAAATTATTTAATCTTAACTTAACCAATGCGGAATTATTTAATGCTAAAGCTTAAGTATTTACAGTAAAATTACAAAAAGAGAGATAAAAATGGAAAAATTAAATTTAACAGTTACCCACTTCCAATAGAAAAATTTACACAAGTAGTGCTGCGACAAAGATTTACGTCAGGCCGGGTTCTAAAGATGTGTTGCCTTGTTTAAATTCCCATGTGATCCGATTTAAATTTAGATAATGGCCGTGGCATCGCCTAAATTTAGTAACTCAGCCACTATTCGATCCATTTAAGTCAAATTTGGGTCTTAGCAGTCCCCAGACACCTAATATTTTGAAAATGACATTGTTTTTACGCAACTTTGACACCTGTTTTCGATTAAAAATGAGTTCGGATAATACCTCCTCAAGCCTTCAAATACCCAATATAGAGAACTCAAAAGCGTTACCTGATTTCATACTGAAAATATGAGATATGTTTTTTGAAATAAAAAATAATAATTCAGAACTTTTCCACGGGTCTAGTGGAATATTTGAAGTACTAGAAAATTATACAATTCATAGTAAGCAAAAATCATAGAAAAGAAAGAAAAAATAACAAACATAGAGGAAGCAAGTAATGTAGGCTTAAGTTAGGGTGAAAAAGAACATTTCATACTCTTGAAACTTGCAAATATTAAAGCCCGCGAGTTTCCAAGGTGCTGACAAAACTTTGTATTAAAAATAAGTTGCGCAAGAATTAGACATCCATTATTCGATGAAATCGTAAAGAAATTATAATCAAATTTGGTATCCTCTTGACTTAAATCTAGACTTACTATTTTTATTGCTATATTTTATTTCGCGTCAGCAGAACCAGAGGATCAAATTACATTCTATTATAATTATGAGGTATAAGTCAAGGTCTAGCCCAATTCCTTTATAATTCAGTGCTAAGCCACATAATTTTTCATAATTTTTAAGTAAACTTAGAAAATAATTTCATTAAAATATCACTTTTTTGTTTTGTTTAAGGTTTTGTGAAAAGACGGAGGGAGTCATTTTAAGTGCAGAGAAATGACAAAAGAAGGGACGAACTGATTACTAATTTTGAAATTGCTAAGGTATACCCTTCAACATGTTTGGAAACAATTTTATATATAAATAATACTCACTGGCCGACATATTCGGCATAAAATTTGTTAGAATAACGAAAATCATTATAAGTAGTATATAGAAGTTGAGGTATGTATTATCGATTCGAATTGGCCAATTTTGGCCAATACCAGATACTATTAACATACCATTTGCTAAAAAATGTTCCCAGGGTTTCATTAAAGTGCCTTACTTACAATCACTAATCATATGAAGTAAAGTCAGCCGAATGTTCGAAATTTCTCATATTAGTCATATGGGGGCTAATCAAGTTTTTATCCAATTTGTTATGTTTTAAGCTCAAAATTACACTGTTATGAAGTTCGAAAACCTTTATATTAGATATATGGGCGCTAAAAGAATTATCTAGCCGATACAACTCATTTTCTGCACGGGAAAAATTCTCTCAGTATTTCAATTATACAAGTATTTTCAGTCAAAAATCCACATAGGCCCTGGGGTCCACTTATTCGATACCTGAGGGCTTGAACAGTTTTGGTTTGCAAATTTTTGGCCATAAAGTATATACTCTAAAGGCATTATTCGTGCAAAATTGTTTCTCTAACTATAAACTCGAAAGTGAAAGAATCAAATGAAATTAAAAATTGTGTTGTATGGCAAGCAGGCGTCTAACATAAGCAGTAGAAAAGTCAGATGAATGTTGTATGACGAATTTGGTTTAAATCGGTCGAGCAGATCGCGAGATATGTGATTTTACGTGACCGTGATTGACGTCATGCCCATCGTTTAATTTTGACAACGGTTCCTAAAAATCTCTCTCATATCATCTCGGGAGTAACATTCACATCGCACTTAGTAATAGATAATTTCATCACCTACAATATTCTCATATAGCTTTTTTCTATAGGATAAACCATTCTTAATCCTTAAAAATTGAGCAACGGCCCTCTCCTTCCTTTCTCCGACCACAGATCGACTATAAATTATTTTTCTTCAATATTTATTATTTTGTCTCTCGGTTCTGATGGTTTTCACCTAATATGATTTTTTTTTTGTTTTCAAAAATTACCTACCCTGTTCTATATACTATGTAAGTATTTTTTGCCTAAAATGTGGTTAAATTTCAAGAGTTTTTAAAATTGATCCACCCCTTGGACTAGCACTAATTTATCAAACTTTTAGAATTTAGCCTAATTTTTTAGTATATTACCGAATAAAGCGGCTAATATTGGATTAAATTTTGAAAACTGTGAGATTACAAAATCTTCCTTAGCATCGAACTTTTTTTACTTCTTTTTTCTGAAGACTTTTTTATTAAATAAATTTATTTTTTATCAAAAGTTTATATGAAATTCAACATCAAATTTTCTTCATTGTATGTGGCCACTTCGCTTGATCTTATTTATTTTCTGTTCTCTTTCCAATTTCATTACAATGGGCGCATTTAAATTATATATTACAAATCTACTACTTCAAAATTTATATTACAATAAAAATAGTACCAAAAAAAATTCAAATTTTTTTTGAAAAATTACATGAATAATTTTTAAATAAAATTTACTTAATATTGTGTGTAGAGATAGTTTGTCCTCTTTTTCCTTATTTTTTAAATACCCAATATAAGCTATATTAAATTAGGTTTATATCCACCCCAAAGTAACCAATTCTTTCAGAGCTTTACATCACACCTCTGTATATAAATTTACATGTGGAATTCGAGCAGATATACTAATAATTCATGTATCGGCCAACAAAGTTTGCCTATCGCCAGCTGTCAGTGCTGGTTAATTGCTGAAATCCCTACCGAAGAGCTAAGCGCAAAATGCGTTGTGGCAGACAGCCAGACTCTTGAAAGGCGATGCAAATGCCATATTTCTGATTCTTGTAAGAAGCAACAGCGCATTTCTATAAAAACAAGCATAAACATGCACAATAGTGTGTGTGTGTAATTTTTTAGCGATGCTGTAGGCAACGCCTAAAAGCAATTTCGAGTGCGTGTATCTTGGGTACGCACAAAATGCGATAACTTTCGACACCTCTTACACATTTACACACTTTATCACTCACTCACTCACTTTTTGTTTCGTTCTCTGCAGTTTTTTCCAACATTTCCCTTGCAAGCGGTTGCTCACTGCGCTAATATTAGCTGCTATTTGCAGCAGACGCTGAATTCAAAGAAATAATAAAAATTCTGAAATAATTGAAAATCAAGTGGTTGGGCGCAGTTGCAGTGGCAACGTCTCAAAAGAGGATCTCCAGCGCACAAAAAAAACTAAAAGCGGTGCAAGTGTTCTATACAAACGCATGTGGCTTGTAGAAACATATGAAGTGTGTAAAAAATATCAAATGCATTGAAGAAATTCTTTGTGGCAAGTTGCACGAAGTTCACTTTAGCCACATACTAATTTATGTAATGTATGTATGTATATACATATGCACGCTTTAACTTTGTGAAGCTCATAAATGAATTTCGCACTTAGTACTACTACACACATACATACATACATATATGTATGTGCATAAATTATGTTCATATGTATGGCATCCAAGTTGAGTGCGTTTAATATCCTATTGGAATTCGCATTTGTTTGCTGTTTTACTCCAATATACACACATACGTTACTTAAAGGAGAAACCTGTGGACGGAGGTCAATTGACCATTATCTTATTACATATGTATGTATATATGTAAGTTGCATTGCGCAGTGAAAACGAAACTGTAAGGCAATAAAAGAATTACGTGCAAAATTGTTTGATTACCTCACGATTGATTGAATTGCTTTTGCTGGCGTCTAGTTCTATTTTTAGCTGTACCACAAATAAACTGGCATGTGGTTTGTGGCAAATAAATTATGTGTGAACATGTCCTGTAGGAATTTTCTCAGTTGTCGAACGCCCTAACAGGAATGTGATGAAATAATTATATTGACTATGGATCTCTATTGATTGCTTAATGAAAAATTGGTTCCCAAAAGATTTGCGCAAACCGAAATCAGGCGGAACAACTCTCTAACGAGTGTCTATTTATTTGTGAGGTCCTTTCTAAAGTCGCCCTAGGTGATACTGCCGTCATTATAATGTCTGCATATACATACATACTTCTATCAGCATTAAAATTAACATTAACATTAACATTAACATCAACATTAACATTAACATTAACATTAACATTAACATTAACATTAACATTAACATTAACATTAACATTAACATTAACATTAACATTAACATTAACATTAACATTAACATTAACATTAACATTAACATTAACATTAACATTAACATTAACATTAACATTAACATTAACATTAACATTAACATTAACATTAACATTAACATTAACATTAACATTAACATTAACATTAACATTAACATTAACATTAACATTAACATTAACATTAACATTAACATTAACATTAACATTAACATTAACATTAACATTAACATTAACATTAACATTAACATTAACAGTAACATTAACATTAACATTAACATTAACATTAACATTAACATTAACATTAACATTAACATTAATATTAACATTAACATTAACATTAACAATAACATTACCATGTAGCTTTCTGCACAGCAGAAGCATAAAAATTATGACTTCCGCTTACCAATCGGATTCGTGAGACTATTCCTCAACAGACTGTAGTACCAGTCGTGCTCATTTCTTATGTTGTTTAGATCACAAAAATCGTTAGTGTGTATTGGGATCTCCCCAGGTATTTTCGAAAAAAATATATGACCTTATTTTTGGGCATTTTTTAAGAATCATTTTTAAGAGAGTATTCCGGTCTAGATGCATTAAAGAATACATGAAAAAAATTACATTGTTTATTTTTTAACCACATGAAGAAAAAAAATTAATCCAGAATAATGTCGCATTGTGTGGTTCTATGGAAAAGTGGATTAGGGTAAGGGTCTAGAAGAAATTTCGCCATTCTAACCCCATATAAATTGTTGAGAGCAATCCGGTACCATTACATAAGGTCCATGTCTGAGCCAGTACTGCGATGACTCATTGCTAATATTAAGAATAGGCTTTTTGTAGGAAAACTTAAATGTCTTCTTTAGTTTTTATTCAAAATCACACACACACATTTCCAGATTTATACTCACGTAAGGAGTTCCCATATGGCTAATACCGGCACTTTTGAGTTCGGCGTAGGCGCCTTGTTATTACCAAATTAGCAAATGAAGTCGTCAATTGAGGCAAATTGCAAAAGCAAAAGTAAAATAAGAACACGATGTATTTGTATTTATGTATATTTATCTATATGTATATATCTACTTATACACCAGCGATATCTATTTGGAAAATAAATTAAGTAAAATTAATTATGCACGACACGTCTTTTGGCACTACACCACATAGATGTTCGACAAGTTACGCAACACTACGCAACAACCTACATGCGAGCACATACACAAATACATACAACAATACGCACACATTTACATATTACATATTTGGCAGCGAAGCAATTAATTGCGGCTGCCAAACGCATCGAAGCACGCTTCCCGCTGGCCAATGAACTATTATACCTGTAAGTGCGTTGCGAAGATTTTTGTTAGCGAATTTTGCCGAAAAAAATCGCATTTTATTTTCTTTAATTTTCTTTGACAAAGATTAATGGAAAGTGTTGCTGCTTAGGCTTATTTTATACGCGGCTAATTAATGGGGATTGTTCTTATTTGGCGCTGTGGGCGGATTACTTGCAGATATTGTAGGGAAAACTTAATTTTTACATAAAGTTAGTTAGTAAATAATTTTTAATTTAATTTTACTTTTAGTTTTTTAAACAAAAGAGATTTCCGGGTCAAGCGAACACCCGAAGCTCAGAACTTATTTAACCTTCTTGAGGCTGGAGCTTATGTTGCATGTTTGACATTAGAAATTCTACAAATACAAGACACGAAGTGTTTTCGAAATATAAACCTATAATCGATATTATAATATTTATGTTAAATATATGTTTAAAAAAACTAACTAACGTAGACAATCATTGGATTATTTAGAGGTGACCTGACACTTGATTTCGCGAAATATATTTCGGTTCAAATATGGTATAATAAGCAGCTTTAATCTGCATGACGCCAGCCATGGTATGACATCACGCTTGCGCAAACATGCAGATCGTGCAAAAAGGCAAAAGCATAAAAGAAACACGGAATATCCGGTGGTTTACTCAAGAGAAAGGCCATAAAAATCAGTCAAGCAAGCGAAAGAAACCAGAAAATAATCGCACAGCAAAATTATTTTGATGGACAAGTGAATTTGAGCTTCACTGATTTATTAATAAGCATGAGTTTAATTCTGTTCTACTTAAGTTTGAAAGATTTTTTGAAAATCTTGCAAAAGCAATGTTATCACGATTGATTAATAATAATAATTAAGACTTAAAACTTGCTCAATTTAATAACGAATTTAATATTTATCATATTTTTTTGACTGCTTGGACATTTTATAAAGTAGAAAACTTATGTCTTAGCTACGCCGTAGGTTAGAAGCAATGAAACAATGCGATATTGGGATTAATTAAACACTTTGAAATAGAAATTTAGCATATGAAAATCTGATAAGGATCAAAAATAAATTCTTACAATATATCGAGTTGTATTTTGGTTCAACAATTTATGCCCAACCTTTCATGAGATAAGGAGTTTATATAGCCTTCAGCAAAATCCCCTGTCTGACATTTATGGGAAAAATGAGCATACATCAAACGACAGATATTTAAGGGGATACATGGATTTACCGACTTCAAAAACACAGTTTCGAAAAAAAACTTAGCTCAGCTAGCCTCGAGCGCACAAATTCTCAAGACTGCATCTCCGAAACCATTACTCCGATCAACTTGAACATTTAGGGCAATATTCTAGAGGTCTTGTGGAATTTAATACGACAATAAAAAAAATCGATTTTCTGAAATCCGTGAACGTAATAGAACGCCTTAAATGTCATGAAATAAAATGCAACGCGGCAAACTCGCCCAATTGACTCCCTACGAAGTTGTCGTGTGCGGAATGGAATATAAATAGTATTAAAGCTTTGATGTTCTCATCGTCCATATGAGGTTCTCTTCCATTACGGATGGCAAATGGAGTTATCTGCAGCTTACTAAAAATTTACTGTTGCAATTACAAATAGTTTCTGATGTTTTGAATGTATTTCATCTATGTTTTGAATTATAATTATTATTATTTTTGACCTTATTATACTTGTATATGTATATATGCACATATTATATTTCCTTTTTTTAGTAACTTTAATACTAAGAATGCCAAATTTTTCTTTACACACACCGTACCTTTCCTTAGTTTCTTATTTTTATATGTTAAGTGGTAAAAAAAGGTTTGTGCCCACAGATTGCAACTATGTATGTGTACATATCCAACTTCACTCGAGGGTTTCCGATTATTAGTTTCCTACTTCCCTACGTATGATACGTTACACAGCTGATGCGAGAAAAGCAGCTAAAAACACAGAGACTCAAATGTCCATGTACACGTATTAATTTTTTCAATAATTTTATGAGATTTATATATATATATATAATTAATAAATTTACCAATTATATTTTTTACACTAATTAAATAGAACATACATATAACAGCAATCCATCATAATCACCTAAACTAAATATACTTATTTTGTTTTAACTTTTAGCCTAGCAGAACAATCAATACGAATAATTAAAGGATTTTGATATTTTATACAGCAAATAATAACAAAAAACTTTAAAAATAAAAACTTGCTTTTGCACCCTGTTAAATGAGCTTAACACACTTTCGAATTCGGTGCCTGGGGAAATTGAAAAAACAACTACATCAAGGACAACTAGAGCAATAGATTATCACTTTTGATAGTAGAAGAGAGTTTTTCGTTCGCTCCCACGCACTTCTCCGTAATATCGAAAACACGAACTGCATGCTCGAAAGCGCATCCCACCTGAGCTGCGCATTAAGTTCGCAACGGCGCAATACGAAGCGTAATTGACATGGTGTCTTCTAGAAGAAACTATTATAAATATTAAATAGTAAGACATAATATCGTCGCTTAAATATAAATAAGTATGTTATAGGAAAATAAAAGTGTTTCAATCAAATTGTAAAAAATATTAGTGCATGCGCGATAATAAAAGCGTATTTTTTGTATGTAAGTAATTCGAAACATAAATGAGCGTAGTGATTCGGTAAAGTTATAGCAATTTAATAGCAGCAAAAGAAAATAAAAGTTTTTCAGTAAATTTGGTGTTTCTTTGAAAATAAAGCTCGAGGACTGCTTTATAGAAAGTATGTAAAATATTAGTGCGTGCGATCGATTTCAAGTGTGTATTTCGGGCGTGAAAAAAATATGTGTTGCAAATAAGTGGCGTGAGTCGGCGCGTGTGTAAGTGTTAGTGTGAAAAGTGTGCAGGTGAGAAAAAAAGCTGCAAACATCAAAGCAATGGCAAGCTGCTCCAAAAAGGATTTGTCTCAAGTAAGTGAAAATGCAACTATATTTATATTTATTTAGAAGTTAGTATGTTTTTTAATATAAACATGTGTAAGCAAAAAACAGTTGTTAGTTGAGTTTATAATTTCCAATACGTAAATATGTATTTTTATGAATGGCCTTGACATTCTTAACTATGTGCAAAAATGTTCGAAAAAATCCCAACAAACATGCAGCAACAATAAATATGAAAATGCATTTGCAAATATGCGCAAAAGCAATTAATAAAGTTGTTGTTTTGGTGATACTACAGACTGCAGAGAGAGCGCATGCTGTCTCGTGTCAACTGAGTGCGCAGTATGCTCTCTGCGCTTTCGATGTAACTCGCAATGAAGTGCAGGACAGAAAAAAACTCTCTTATAATATTTAATGTGATAAGCTAAGAGTGCGTAAGTGAAGGGTGAGAAATAAAGTGTTTTTGTTATGATGCTTGTGGGCTTTGTAACAGGATATTTGTTGTATTTCAGTGTTTGAATTCGAAAATGCATTAAATATGAATGGATAATGTTGAAGCAAGTGATTGTTGAAATTAATGCAGTCGTCAATTCGCAACTCTTTAATTGCTGACATTGTTGTAAGACTCTCTGCATTTCACTCTTGCTGTATTCACTATGGATATTGCAATATTCGAGTTTAAATTAAAAAAAAGTAGAGATGCTATAAAATTTAATTATCTATAAACGTTAACATATTTTAAATAATGCCGCGATTTTGTCTATTTTTCGGTTGTTTTCCGATCATAGATCAATGTAATGATCATTATAATCTTTTTTAAGTTTCAACTATGGAGAAAGCTAGTATGACTGCAGCAGTCCTTTTTTTATAGCTTGGATCGCGTCAACTCGAAAAAAAAACTTTTTTCTTCAAAAATGTTTGTGTTATGTTCGGCTATAGAGTTTTCGCCTATTCAAAAAAATACATAATAAATAAAAGTTAAGTTCATGTAACCATTTACCTTAGTCTAAAATTACAACACACAGCATCATCCATGAATGAACTGAAGTAACATGCGAGCACTTAGCCAATCTACTACTCTTTTATTTTTTACTAATCTTTCAGTTTTCATTGCGCAGACGTGAGTGGCAATTTTGCACACATCATAACATATTTAATATTATTCCATTAGAGAAATACGCCAATTCATGTATAATTAAATGCCAAATAATAGACGAAAAGTAATAAAAAAATTATCAAAAAATAAATAAACAAAAAAATAATTATAAAAAAATCCGCATTATGCTGAAATCACTTGTCGGTGATTTTTTAAGTTAGTCCATCACTGCCGAGTTGCTTGTTCAAGTGATTTGAACGCAAGACAGCTTAGCGCTGAGTGCGCAGCTATGGTCTGAGTCGCATGCTTCAATTTATTACCTTTAAATTTCTTGTGGCTCTTGGTTTTTCTGCCAAAGATATTATTCTTATATTCTTATTTATAGCGCTCAAATTTTATTGCCTTTTTTGTTGTTGCGCAAATTAGCACTTTTGTTCAGTAGTTTTTATTTTTTTGTTTCAAAATATTATTAAAAAGCCATTAGCGAGTTCATTCATCTTTTCAACAACATCATCCGGCGCAGACTTCCTATGTAATACACAACCATGTGTCCTATGTGTGTGTATTCGCAGGGCCTTTGCTACTGTTAAACAGTTAGTTTCTGGATTTTTTTAGCTTAATTAATGTGATTTGAGTAGAGCTACCGGGGACTTCTTGTCGCATAATGACAAATTTTTTAGTTGGCATTTTCTTAGCCCAGAACAAAACGTGCGTTTAAGCTGTCTCTTTGTGTGCGGAAGCTTTACAAATTCGTGGCAACAAATTGATAAAAAAAATTTTAAAAGTGTAATAAATTTTTTTAGCGGTTTGGAGGAAATAAGTCATTACCTGATTTTTTTTAAGTTCAGCTGAAGAATTGGTCGAAATTTTATTTAATTGATTATTGAAGCTGAATTAAATCAAGATTATCGGAAATCATAAATTATCTGAGAAAACAACTTGAAAGTAATTTACGTGTTAGAACCATGCAGATGCACTTTATAATCTATTTTAGCTCTTCTTTTTGTCGATCATCTCTCCTAAGCCTTGTACTCAATATGAATGAAACAAAGGGAGATACAGCAAATTTTCTCTTTTTCAAGGCAGACGGTTCTACGTAATTGGACGGCTCTGCAGTTTTATTCAGCCAGAGACTGCCAACTCAACAGTATTCTTACAAATAATTACAGAATGTTTTCTGCCGACTCAACAATAACAACCTAGAAGCCATCCTCATATAAACATTGAAGATAATATGGTTATGCGTCTGTCCATAAACCGTCCAGAGTTTGCTATTACATCTTTTTGGTGAGAATTGAAACCCTAAATGATGGTATCAAGTAGGATAAGACTGATGTTGTCAATACTTTTGAACTGGCAATATGAATTTGTTTCACTTTGGAATTTAAGAAAATAACTGTATAATATCCATTAGTGGTTAAAAACCCTCTATAAAATTGAGAAACGTTATTCTGCAAGATCGAAAAAACTGTTTCATTGCACTTCAACAGGTTTGAGAGGCAAGTCTGAACTCGATGGGCTAGTTGCTATGTAAGCACTAAACAATCTCTTTATAAATAGCTTGTAAATTCGAGGCTTTGCACTGCGATCTATGGTCTATTATGCCCTCCCCTATATCACATATGGTCACCTAAACAATTCCAGGAGCCTGCTGGGTGCGACTAAGGTGATGTGATCCAGGTATCTGGAGTTTCATGTTCCATGTCGAAAAACCATCAGTTTGCACAAGAGACTATGCCCTTGTTAGACAAATGCTTCTTGATCCAGCAGTTCCCTGTATAGAACGGAACAAGGAGACGGGATTCGTCTCGGGGAAGTTTGATCATTTCCTTAAACCTTGCAAGGTTATACCCTCCCAGAAGTAGCTTGGCATGGCGCGTTCCTGCTGCTTCCTGCTGTTTTACCCCACTCTTTATAGAGAATTTAGATTTCTAGACAATTTCTTTTTTACTGAAAATATCTTGCATTAAATTTTTCACAAGATGTTTTCAGAATATTTTTCCTGCTATAAAGACGGAAGGTTTGGCATCAGATATTTGCAAATTTATTTTCTAAGACATATTGCTCAGCTACTAAAAATTACGTCTTGTTACCCACATTCTAAGCAACACTTTGAATAGAAATTAAAACTCAGAAATAATTTTAGCTGTTTCTCTTTAGTATTTCTCACTCGGAGCGCGATTCTACGCATCTGAAAACTTCTTCAATTCATTTCATTTCACATTATTTGTTCATCATCTGACCTAAATCATACTTTCTTAGACGATTAACTACGGCAACATAACATGGAGCTTCTTGAAATGAGCCAATTATTATATTTTTGTTTACAAACTCGACAAATTGCAAAATTATTAGAGATTATTGTCAGAGATATACTTGAAAATACAACAAAGCAGTAGACAAAAACAAAGGCAGAAACAATAAGAGAAGAATTTTCGTTTGAACAATGCTGACAGCACGCCAAGCTAACGATTGCGACCCACATATTGAATTAGCTGAAGTAATGCAAATATTATGAGCTGATTTGTGTGTTGTAGGTTATTATTATTTTTTAATTGAGACATGAAACATTTTTGCACTAGAATTGCTGCTATTAATTATTTCAAGCTCAGTAAACTGGCAGCGACTTCCTTTGCTTTTAGGCAGCTGTATGCAGATATACACGTATGTATATATATTTTATTGAAATACTACTTCTACTATTTTCAAAAAATTATGGTCCGTTCTTGCTGAATTAAGAATATTGGGTTAAAATATACTACAATATACCATTAATTTTACTCTCTCTTGCACCCAGGGGTACTTAGTATAAATAAAAATATATTTTTTCTTTTCAGTTTCACCAACCCCATAAATGTATAGTAAGCAAGGAAATTTGAATATTATTTTAGATTAATGAAAAATATTGTTTATATTTAGGTAAAACCAAGGAAGTACTTAGGACTTATCCTTGATAGGAAGCTTACATGCAAGCCAAACAGCAAGGAGAGAGTGTGGAAAGCATCGGTCGTCTTATACTATTGGGGAAGAGCAATTGGAAATAGGTGGGGCTTCTAAGAAAAAATTAGAATTCTGACTCCATAAAAGTGTAGTTAAGTCAATCATATTTTATTGGGGTCATTGTCTGGTGGAGGGAGCTCGAAAAAAATTAGCTAAGCAGTACGGTTCACCATCATGTGATGCACTAGGACAACTCTAACAATGGCACTCAATACCATTCTACACGCACTCTAGAGGTAGCTGGTAGGTGCTTGGCGGCGAAAGCTGCTTTAAATTTATAAAAGCTGGATATAAGGGGAACCCCGTGCAGGGACACACTGAAATTCTCATATACTTCCATTGAGTTCCTTACAGTTTAGACAACTGCATAGCGGAACTTTCAACTGGCGGTACCTTTTCTGCTCACACACCAGCGAGGAATTTTTGGTCAGTGCGAAGCCGGTGGAGAAGAGGTGCAGTGGGCTTTTCTACATGTGAATCGAAGTTAAAAGAGTGGGTAGGAGGTAGAGTCTTAGGTCTAAAGCTATCCATTAATTTTAGTTTCAGGCTATCTGACCACGGCAGGGACTTTCAAGCGGAGATGGCTGCCATCAAAGTAGCAGTAGATATACTCCTCCGAAGTACAGGTACATTGAAAGAAGGGCGCCTTCAATCCGATAGCCGAGTGGCGTTTTACTATACGCTCCAACCTAGTCAACAAATGCATGACCTCACTAACAGTTGTTCCAAGCTTATTCCATATTAGACTTGCTTGTTCTTACATGTGTTCTGTAATTGAACCTTTGAATCTCCAGCAAGTTAGTTCAGCAAGCGCTGCTCAACAACCAAAACTTGTGCGGCTGCGAGATCCTTCTGCCTCGGAGTCAACCGTATAAGGTTCTCCGAACTACTGGTTCTCAGTAAAGTCGAACTCGCTGCAATTTTAGGTATCTGAGATGGAAATATTTCAGTGCGCTCTCCTTTAACGTACCTAACGAAGTTGCTGGAGTTGATATTAATAGTAAACTCAAAACTCAATACGCTCGATCTATGAGCTCCTGGTGATCCGTTTTTATGAGTTTACGGATAACAGAAAGGACAAATAATATCTGTCCAAGTGAGATCCATTAATTCTTGGCTCAACCCTACGGCCTAAGAGAACTTAACCTAGGTAGACCACTGCCAGTAAGCCAAGTTACCTACCAGATTTACTATTAGTTGTCAAATTAGACGTTTTGTTGAATTTTATTTTTTTTAATTTAAAAAATTAAATATGCCTTGTTAGTAAAATTATAAGCCAAAATTATTAAGATCACCGAAATCTGATCGACCTAATGAACCGTATTCCCCACAAATACCTCCGCAAAAATTATGAATTATATAGAAACACAACAATATGCCGAATACCTGTTTTTTCCCAGAAATGCGCTTAGAATGCTCCCACCTCGGCAATTTCGCTCGGCGCAACATTCCAATTTGCTGACAACCAAAGTAAATAAACGAAATTTTCGAAATTGCCTTGACGCTCCAGTTCAGCTGTTGTTACCAATTTGTGGCGGTTGGACGAATGCATTTGATGTTGCTGTTGATATTGTTGCTGCTTGTGTTATTGCTGATGCATCACAACCAGCGGCGAGCGCAACCGCTGGTTATTACCATTAAAAAAAGCAACAACACAACACAGCTAAGCAACACAAACAAAAGCGAATTCAATAAAATATAGTGCAGCATAACAGGATTTCAAGTACAACAACAACAACAACGAGAGTAGCAGCAGCAACAACGGCCGCAGCAAAAGCAATTGAATGCTAAACAAAAAGTGGCACAACCAAAGCAAATTGCCACATCGTCGGCGGCGGCGGCAGCGTTGAAGCTGTAATTGTGGCACAAATACATAGACCACCGCCAAAGTCGCACATACCCACACACACATATGCACACAAATGTAAGAGTGGCAGTTTGAAACTAAAACGTGGGGCAAGCAAAAATAGAGACACGGCTGCCAGCGAGCGCGAATTGGCGCAGGAATGAAATAATTTGCATTTAATGGCGATGGCAGTGTCCGATTGCACACAACCACACATACACGCATGCAACAATGCCGTGGCATGGCGCATGACAGCGCGAAAGCAAATGAAGATAGCGCGTAGCATTTCGACCGTTGGCAATGCGCCACGCCGTCGACGCGTTGGTGTGCTACAAAATGTGGCACAATTGTCTGCGCTTTTCGGCCGCGCGCTGTGGCAAGCACTCCAGCTCCAACTGTGCAACTGCCTGCGCTGCGCTTATCATTCGCTTTTCTGGTGCAATTCGCACAGCGCAAATTTACGGTTAAAAGCGCACGCTGCAGTCGTTGGTGGGAGGGGTAGCATGGTCACTAGTCGGCGGTTATCTTTGGCTTTTAAGTGGTAAATGTGCCAAGCTAAATTTGGCAGAAGGTTCACTGCGGGAGTAGAGAGGCAAGAAACAAAAATTCCCAATTTGAAAAATTAAAATTAATTCAGAATTTTTTTAGAAAAATATTTTTTTTTAATTCGATGGCAACCCTAGTTCGAACATTTTCATTAATTTTTCTATAGTTTCGAGAACTTGTTTTATTAAAATTTTTCTTTAAATATTAGTATTTCAAATGATTTATTTTCTTTTTATATCAACTAGGTGACAACCCCAGGTTCGAAAATTTTCATTATTTATTTATGCAACTTCAAATATTTGTTCTATTCAAATTCTACATAAAATATTAGTATTTCAAATAATTTATTTTCTTTTCATTGCAACCAGATGGCAACCCTATTTCGAAATTTGTCATTATTTTTTCTATAGTTTTGAATATTAGTTCCATTAAAATTCTTTATTAAATATAAGCATTTCAAAAGATATATTTTCCTTTTATTGCAACTAGATGGCAACCCCAGTTCGAACTTTTTTTCATTATTTTTTCTATAGTTTCAGATATTTGGTCAATTTAAATTCTTCATTAAATATTAGTATTTCAAATTATATTTTTTTTATTGTAACTACATAAATGGCAACCCTACTTCGAAAATTTTAATTATTTTTTCTATAGCTTTGAATATTAGTTCTATTAAAATTCTTCTGTAAATATGAGTATTTGAAATAATATATTTTCCTTTTTTTGAAACGATATGGCAACCCTAGTTCAAAATTTTTCTTAATTTTGTTCCACAGTTTGGAATAATTGTTCTATTCAAATTCCTCATTGAATATAAATATTTTAAATAATTTATATTCCATTTATTGCAACTAGATGGCAACCTTAGTCTGAAAATTTTCATTATTTTTTCCTCAGCTTCGAATATTTGTTCTTTTTAAATGTATATTGTACATCAATTGTCGACATCAATTATATTTCATTTATTGGCAGCACTACTGAAAGCAACACCGTCAATATGCTTCTCTTCATTATGGCAACAAAGCAATTTTATAGCAAATTGTCTTATGGAAACAATATTTTTTACATACATTTTTTATTGACACACAATATTGTCATGCGAATTTTATTGAACTTTCCATTTACAGTTCCATCGTAAATTTGCTGTCTTCGGGTCAAGTATGCGTGTAAAATTATAGCTTTGTGCTAAAAATATACGAAATTCCATGAAATTAATAGTATGTCTTTGTTCTTGAAATTGCCACAACTTGTTGCGGCTAGCTTGTATTTACAGTTATGCATCAAAATGTCAAGTTTATAATGAAAATCATTTGTAATGATGCCAAAGTATGATTCTGAAGTTTTTTTTTTGTAATTTGTCATACATACACTGGCTAGATTAGATTAGATAGGTCTCATAACATGGCGTTGGATCACACTTAGGCTGTTATGTACTGACTTTAGTGAAGCTAGATGGAAAAACCTGTAGTGTGATGTCATATATTGGCAAAGCGCTTTGAACTTATCACAAATCTGCTAAGGCGCTTATTTATGTTTGGGCTATTTTGACTGGATGTCTAAAAGTAGATTTGCGATAATTCTATTTCATCTTCTAAGAAGAAGCTGATGCAACTGCCATCTGTTAAAATGTCATTTTATAACATGAATCCGATCAGACTGCCTGAAAGACAGTGATGGTTAGAACTCCTACAATATTTGAAAGTAGTACTTAGCTGAGAGCGAAGCGTTTACTAGACCTCTAATCATTTACGCTGGACCTGAAAGACCTTGCGACTGCACAGCTGCTAGTCGACCAACGCTTGCCTAACTGGTCTGTGGCTCAACAATACAGTAGTGAACCACTTGAAGCCAACGAGGCTCCTACCCGTTCCAACTCCGCAATTATTGAGACTGAAGTACCTGTCCAAGCAAGCTCACCAACTTTATAGTTTCCCGCAAAGCCCGCAAATCCCGCTGTAGGTAGCCACAAATCATTATAATCTGAGTATAGAAATCGCTATATCCCTCAAATAACCTTGAGCGCACAGTCAGCGAGAACAAGTCTAATATTGCTGCCCTACAATTGAAGTGGATAGACAGGAGGCTGCGCTCCGGAGTAGCCAGTGGTCAGAAAACCACAAACTTGAGCTATTGGACTTTTCAAGCTCAATCTCACGTTTCTCTAACATTTTTGCAACATATGGCATACATATTTTATAATTTTTGTCTTCCTTTGATGGAGCTCCCAAAATTCGGCCACGCGTTGCTGTGGTATACATTTTATACCATTATTCATATAATAAACTATTCTATACAGGGAAAATTTTATTTACCAATAAAGAAGAAAACGTTTTAGTCGGTATAAGAATCCAAGGGATTGTACTCGAGAAAATCATTGGAAAAAATAACGAATTTAAGGTTGTTTTCTCAATGTCTGGTTACCAGCCTTTCTGTCCAGTTAATAGAGTTGTCCGCTTATTAGATCGTCCATTTAATAGAGCTTTCATTGTATTTTTATTTATGAATTGCTTTTACTATCCTATCTTCTAAGTTGGCTCAAACCGGACACAGTGTGAAAATTTCCTAAAATCGGTTCAGTAGTTTAGGAGTCCATCGCGGACAAACAATGTGACACATACCTTTCATATAGAAAGATGAACAAAACATACTAAGACTTTGTTCATAGTTTTGAAACTCTTAATTTAGTCTTCAAAATCTACGTTGTCACCCTTAAAATAATCCAGTTGTTAACGCCTTCAATTGACTCAAAACGGTTTCCCCGGGGCGGAAGATGTGGTGGTGTAAAATCCAAAAGTTGTCGGCCCATAATTTCGGCCGCTTTTCAAAAATAGCTTCGTGTTTCCGGGTCGACGAATCATCGTCTGCTGTAATACGTTTCATGACATCCTAGAAGTCGACAGCATTGTTTCACAGAAGTTAACGCGACTCTGTTTTTCAAAAAAAATTTTGTTATTTTGCTAGTAAGATTTTTAACTGCTAATCATCGATTATCAAGCACCAATTCTTTTCTTTTATTGAGATGTTGATCATCGGTTGATGTTGATGGCCGTCCTGGATGTAGTTCCGTCGTCAACGCGTTTTCGACCTTCTTTGAATAATTTGTACCAAACAAAAACATTTGCTGGCGTCAATAAATTATCACCGAGAGAGACTTACTTTTGTTCAGTAATATTTCAAGCACTCTTTATATATGTTAACGCTTTTAGGGAGATTTAGGATCGTGCTTCCGACCGCACCTGAGCGGACCAACTTTTTTCTTCTACACTTATATGACTGAGTCGACCTCCAGTGGCTTCTCTCATATGCCAGCCAGATTTTCCATCGGTTTCGACTATTTTGCTACAGAATAGATTCAGCATTAGATTGATCCATCTGTTTTTAAACCTTGCCATCAAATGATTCGACGGTTTCGAAAGCATCTGCCATATTCATAATGTCTAAAATGTTTGATTTGCACAAATCTGACTAAAAGTCCCACCTTCAAATGCAACAGGATGTCATAATTGTTTCTCAAAACAACTAAGTAAAAAAGAGAAACAATTTAAGACCATAAATCAACTAATGAGACAGTCACTGACAATCTAATTGCATTGCCACATGCAACACGTGTAAAACGTGCGAAAAGTAAAACATATAAAAGCAGCAAACAAAAACAGTACAGAAAATAAATATGCAACGCTTAAGCAACGCATTACAAATCAATCCTTTGCCGATTTAAATGTTGCAACATTTGCCACGCCACTTCATTTAGCTTGACTGCCTTGCCTGTGCGACCTTACAAGACCGCCGCACTACTCAACGCAGCAATTCGGCATATCCATCACGCGTGTTGCAAGCAACCAACATACAGCTGTACATGTGTGCGCATGAGTATGTGTTTGTGTTTGAAGCAAATATGTGTGCTGCAGGTGAAACGCTTCAATTCACCTTGACGTGTAGTTGCTGCTCGACTTTTTCGTTTTTATCTACAACTTTTATTTTCAATAATTTTGTTTTTGTATTGGTTTTTGTTTATATTTTTTGTGCGCTGCGTTGCATGCAACGAAGCCTTGAACTTGACCCGCAATCAAATGTGCGCATCCCCGACCCTCATATGGTTATCGCACAGCCATTCAAGCATAACGACATGTAAGCTGGCGGCCTGGCTGCCTGACTGACTTGAAGGCTTGCTGCGGCTTGCTGGCTGACCGGCCAAGCGACTAATCGCCCGCATACGAACTCCACTTGAAAATTGAACCCGCAAAATTTCTGGTGCATTACAATGCCATGAACGCACGTGTGCCACCATGCGTATGTGTGAGTGTGTGTGACAGACCTTTTGACACACATACACAGACACAGACGTTTCCATACATTATTTATAGCGTGCCCTAATGCACACGCTTGATCTGCGGCACTCAACCGCACAGCCGACGTTGAAGAGGAAAAGGAATAACAAAAAAAATTACAAAAAAATAACAAAAAAGTACAAAAAAACCTATGCTTTATACTTAAAAAAAATTACTACAACAACAACGACGTCACTGCGTAAAACATCAACTAAAATCTGCTCGGTTTGCGTTTTGCGGTTGCCAGCGCCGCTGCCCGCTGCCCGCTGCCCGCCAACCGTTCAGCTAAGCTCAGCCACTAGCGCTTGCTTACAGTATGAGTCTCAGCCACTGTGGTTGCTTCGTTCAACCACAGGCAAGCAAGCTTATATTGCTGACTACACCGGTCAACCAATTGTTGTTGTTTTTGTTGAGCTTTGCTGTGCTGCAGTGTCGGCTGTGGCATACGATGCGCAGCCAATTACTTGTTGTAAGTCATCAACATCAACATGAACCGTTTTGGCTTTTGTTGCTAGTCGCTGGTGTTGATAGCATCTTCTGCTTGATTTAGCATGTCTTCGTGGTTCAACACTTTTCGTTTACACCAACCGACCAACCAATGGGGCAGGCATAATGTATTGTTTTTGGCTCGCCGCATGCCGTACGCCACATTATGCCGTTGTCGCACACACACACACACACACACATACATATTGCATATATTTTACTTGACATGCGCACTTAATCGTTAATTGTTGTTGTTGTTGCTGTTTATGTTTTTGTTGGCGTTAAATTACAGCTATGACAGTTTCATTTTAGTCTGTCTGCTGAATGGTTTTATAATTGACGGAAATCAATCAAAACCTTTATGAATATGACAGCTGGTGGCATAAAACCGAAAAAAAAACAACTGCGCCGGTGGTTGCTTGTGCGGCTAATTGGTTTCGAGCTAGAATGCGAAATAAAGTTTTTGTTTAAATACCTGTGATTAGTGTGGAACTGGTGCAGTGAGATTGTGTAATCACCTCTGCCGTTAGTCAAGCCCACCTTTTTACTGCTGTAATTGCCAGAATATATACTTGTGCTATAATTAACGTACCGTTGAAGAGTTTGTGTGAAGACTGCGGAGCGCTTCCAATATTAATTAACCCTTCTTTCTCTGGATTGGCGCAGTGATTGCACGAAAGCTTTGAACTATGTTTTTAAAGACGTAGCAGCCATCAATTCTGCTCGCAATTAGTTGCTAATCCGAAGTCTAAGCAGCAGCTTTAATCTTCTACTAACAATGTTATCGATAGACAATATTCCGGAAACTTCCCGAAATGGGTCATTTGTCGCATATCATACTATTTTCCAGACTTCCGTCTTGCTGAACATTTTCGATGTCATTGCAAATCACGGATCAGAGACTCCTTAGGTGTATATTTTAGCAGCTATTCGTGACTGTCAGGGTAAGACGGTCAAGTTTTTTCTCACGATTCCATGTCGTTGTCGCCAAAACAAACTCTAGCGGCTTTTTCTCTGCTCACATACCTGCGAGGGAGTTATGGGTGGATGAAGCCGTTGGAGTATGGGGCAGTGAGCTTATTTACGGATGCATCAAAGCTTGGGGGAAGGTTGGTGGAGGCGTATATTGCTTCTAACTCTCTATAAACTTCAATTTCAAGCTCCTTGACTATTGAAGTTGCAAGCTGATGTTGCTGTCGTAATAGTAGCTGTACATTTTTTGCTCCAAATTGCAGCTTATTTCGGCGAAATGACTATCTACTCTGATAGCAAGCGCCGATTCTTGCCTTGAGCTCACTAGCCGTTCGCTGGGGTTAATGATTTCCTAACCTCGTTATCAATGGCATCGAGCCACTTAGTTATAAGACAAGTATGGGTGTCCTAGACATAGCGTAATCGCAGGAAACTGTAAAGCTGATGACCTGATAAGGAAAGGTACTTTAGCTCCGCTGTCAATAGAATGGGAGCAGTTCTACCAATCCACTCCTCGTGCGTTCTTCTACTACATGGCCGGACTATGCGGGAGCTTGGCCGTCGCTGAGTTAGGATCAGTTCATACGCTGCTGCAAGATTCTTTGTGCCCAAGATCTATCGGAAGATATTTTTTCGCTCATTAAGGCTAGCCGCACCCAAGTTATTGGCGTTCTAACAGGTCATTCCCTATCGACTTCCATGCTGTAAGGTTGAGAATCTTTCTGGATGGTAGCTGCAGATGCTTTATGGAAGAAGACGTGGTGGACAAATCTTAGCACTACCTTCCTGATTGTTCCGTTTTTGCGAGATCAAAGATTAAGCATTTGGAAGCTTGTAGTTTCAGACATCCTAAAGAACTGACTTTGAAGGAAATGTTCGAGAGAAAACTCTACTGCTCAATACTCAATACTGATTCAAAGTACTCATTCGAGCCATCTACAGCTGTGAACGCGTGGAGTGTCGTAAGCCGAAATTGGTTTAATTTTAGAATCTTTTACGAGATATAATAAAAAATGACGGGATTTTCCTTTAAAAAATAAGACTTATTTACTCGTCTATTGTGTCTAGTTAGTACCACTGCCTCTCTTAGCTGGTATTAATTAATAATACCAAGTGTTATCTCTAAGGCTTTTTAAAAGCTTACTCTTCTTTCATCATTACCACATTAAACACGGTTTTCACTATTATGATTGGGGAAATATTTTTGAAATTCTAACTCCCTTACTATTACAACTTGAAGAAACTTTTTGATGAAAAAATATATACCAGAATATATGTATTTAAGAATACGGCACCTGAGAAATTGAAGCAGCAAACTAGGATTACGTGTTCTATATAAAGTAAAGTAAAAAGAACGAGTGGAATAGAGAACGGAGTTGCATTTCATCACATCAACCATATAATCGCGCATTTCCAACAACCGTAATCAATATTATCTGCCTTCTAATCACATACCACCCACTTTTGTGCCACAAACGCTCGCTATTGCTGGAATCATATTCATTTTGGAGCAAACTACTAAGCGCTGCCGCTGCCTGCGCGAATCAAAACGCGAATTCCGCACAGTTTGACCTAGAACTGCCGCAGTGATGAGAGCCGCTGTGCAACAAGTGATGCAAGATGCCTCGCTTGCCAATGTTGCGCTACTAAGCATGATGGGGTAGACAAATAAACAGCAAATTTATAAGCCAGTCACTCAGAATCGATCGCTGGATCTTAATATGGTTTATGATTTCGTTTCTTTTCGATTCTTCATTCTAATAGTTATCTTTTTCTGCTGAAAAGCTATTCAAATAAACGCACTGAACCGGCAAAAGCGCCTTGAGCTGCACTTCTGATACAAGCTGTGATAGCGCGTGTACAGTTAGTCGCCAACATTGTTGCAGCTGATTTTATGAGCGTTTCACATGCGCGCTTCAATTTGTTTTTGGTCTTTTTTTGCGTTTTTTCTCTTACTGCTATCAAGCTGTTTCCGTTTTATCTTCATTTGCGTTTTTCTTTTTTTCATTGTTTTTGGTTGTTGAGCGGATTCTGTTTTCGAATACTAAAAATTGGAGCTAGCACGCAATGTATTTATATTCTATATAAGCTGAAAGAAAATTAGAATACTTAAATATTAAAGAGCAATCAACGTTTCTGTGATGGAGGTTAGAATAAATTAATACCGGATATCGCATACATGCTATGTTTCTGAAGTTTACGCATGAAACTTACTGCTATTATTAGCTACCTAGTTAGTGGAAGCATTGGTAGTACTGGAACACTCATGGATTTTAATTTGTGTCCACTATCAATCTCGATTCTGCTGCTTAGCATAAAATCCAACTGTTAATTTTATTATTTTAAAAGAAAAAAATCTTATTTCTGTTCATCAATATGTAATTTTGAAAGTTTCTAAAAAATCATTATCAAAATTCAACATTACTTCAACAGCAGGCAAATATCAGATTTTTATTTATCGAATTCCCATCGATGAATGTTTTCTTTTCGCGATGTGGGGACTCAGTAAGTATAATGATGATGATGTCTCCTAATTCGCTGAACTATGTCAATTCCATCGCATATCTCGCACAGGTCATAGTTCCATCGAATTTATGCAAGCAGATAGCAACTTTGTAGACATATCCAACTTAACTTCTGGGTTTCCAATTATTTGTTTCCTACTTCCATAACCGTGATACTTTACTCAGCTAATGCGAGAAAAGATTTTAAGGGATCGTCTCAGTGTGAAATTTTCGAAAAATCGATGTTTTTTTGTTGCACTATCGGATAGTACGAGTATACACTGAAATGAACATTCTCTCAAATTTCGAAATCGAAATTGAAATTATTACGCTAAACAAGCACAAAAAATTTATTTATTAAAAAACCGGACCGATTAGTTAATTTCAACATAAAAACATCGAGAAAATCAGCGATTTTTCGGAGGGTTACACTGAGACGATCCCTTTGAAACTAAAGCAACTAATAAAGAAAGAGCAAAACACATAGAGTCAAAGGTTCTACGGACACCTAATAACTTGTTGGCATTAATTCTTTGAGATTTATATATTTATGCATAATTGATATATTTAACAAATATATTTCTTACATTATATAATATAAGCGATACATTTTGAATTACATTATATCCGATTATGAACTGAATATTATTTGCTCTTACTTTTAGCCTAGATCAATCAATACGAATAACTAAAGGATTTTGATAATTTATACTTGTACAGCAAATAATAATAAAAAACTCTAACAATAAAAACATGCTGTTGCACCCTGTTAAATGAGCTTAACACACTTTCGAGTTCGGTGCCTGAGGAAATTCAAAAAAACAGCTACATAAAGGACAGCTAAAGCCATAGATTATCGCCTTTGACAGCAGAAGAGAGTTTTTCGTTCGCTCCCACGCACTTCTCCGTATTATCGAAAACACGAACTGCATGCTCGAAAGCACATGCAACCGTACCTGCGCATTAAATTTTCAACGGCGCAATACGAAGCATAATTGACATGTTGGCTTCTAGATGAAACTATTATAAATATTAAATAGTAAAATATAATATCGTCCATTAAATATATGTTATTGAAAAATAAAAGTGTGTAAAGTGTTTCAATCAAATTTTAAAAAAGTGCGGGCGCGTTAGTAAAATCGTTTCATTGTATGTAAGTAAGTAATTCGAAACATAAGTGAGCGCAGTGATTTGGTAAAATATTGATGCATTGGTTCGATTTTAAGTGTGTGAAAAAATATTTGTTGCAAATGAGTGGCGTGAGTCGGCGCGTGTGAAAATGTTACTGTAAAAAGTGTGCAGGTGAGAAAATAAACTGCAAACAACTAGACAATGGCAGGCTGCTCTTAAAAGGATACGTCCCAAGTAAGTGAAAATGCAACTATATTTATATTTATTTAAAAGTTAATATGTTTTGTTAATATAAATATAATATATATATAATAAATATATATAATAAAAAATGCAATTGTTAGTTGAGTTAATGATTGCCAATACGTAAATATGTATTTTTATGAATGGCCTTGACATTATTAGCTGTGCACAGAAATGTTCGAAAAAATCGGAACAAACATATAGCAACAACAAATATGCAGATGCATTTGCAAAAAAACGCAAAATCAATTAATAAAGTTGTTGCTTTGGTGACACTACAGACTGCAGGGAGAGCGCATGCTATCTCGTGTGAACTGAGTGCGCAGTATGCTCTCTGCGCTTTCGATGTAAATGGCGATGAAGTGCAGGACAGAAAAAACTCTCTTATGATATGAAATGTGATAAGCTAAGAGTGCGTAAGTGAAGGGTGAGAAATAAAATGATTTTGTTATGATGCTTGTGGGCTTTGTAATAGGATATTTTTTGCATTTCAGTGAGTGAATTCGAAAATGCATTAAATATGAATGGTGGTATTAAACAAAATGATTATTGAAAGTAATGCAACTTTCGATTTGCAACTGTTTCATTGACACTGCTGTTCGACTCTCTGCAGTAATAGTAATATTCGAGCTTAAATTTAAAGAAATGGATGTTCTAGAAAATGCATTTATCCGTAAACATTATTATATTTTAAGTACTTAATAATGCTAAAATAATAACTCGCAATATTATATACAGTTATGAAGAGAAAAATAGCACACTTTTATAATAAATTATTCAAATCAGTTTTTAGTTTTAACAATTAAATACAACGCAGGTTAGTTATATGAAATAATAATAATTTAACTACTTTTAAAAATGTAGAAAACTTCAGATCAAATATTTTTATATTTGCAAAAGTATATTTTTAGTCAAAAGTTTATACCTTCAAGCGCAAAAATTTTAAATTTCAGTTATATATATTAATTATTTACTTTATGCAGGTATTTTTTTTAAGAAAAATTGAAAAATTTTATTTCAGTAAATTTAAGCTCAAAATTTTATTTGAAATAGGTGTTTCGTATCGCAAACTAAATGTCAGGATTCGAAAAATATTATTAACTGTTATTAAGGATGAATAACTCCTCCTTTTATTTTATTTTTATATACTTATACTAATATATTATATTATTTAATTTATAAAAAAATAAATTTATAAAAATTCTTCAAACTTTGGCAATCCACTCATCAGATGTTATCATCGTACATGCCTGCGCATATAGCAGGACGGAAATAATGAGTAACTTATAGAGTTTGGTCTTTGTTCGTCGAGAGAGGACTTTACTTCTCCATTGAATTCTCAGCCTGAAGTAGCACCTGTTGGGAAGAGTTATTTTGCGTTGTACTTCGAGGCTGGCATTGTTGTCTGTGTTAATACTGGTTCCAAGATAGACAAAATTATCAACAACTTCAAAGTTAGGACTGTCAACCGTTTGTTTGATGACAGCAGATATTTCGCCTTACCCATGTTGAATATTTGGACAGTTGTTGATTTTCCAGGACTAAAGAGACACTGATAAGATTCAATCAGTTTGTTGACGATGAGCTCTAATCTTTCACATAGTACGCTCGATAAAACCCTATATGCGATGTTGAGGAGGCTTATCCCACGGTATTTGGCGCAGATTGTAGATTGGGCAGAGACACTGATAATTCAATCGTCGGGCATTTGATATTCTACAAAAAAGTGATGCATGTAATCAGTTTTCGCCACAGTATTTGAAATAGATGCTGAAATCCATATAAATGAAACCAAAAAGAGTAAAGAAAAACCAGAAAACATAACGTTGACGACGAATTTAGCATTAAAAGCTGCCCTGAGTTGAACACTGGAAAGTCCAGACCCAATATAATAGCGGACAGCTGCAACAATTGATCTCGGAGTTCCAAAGATTCAAGCTCGAATACACAATATTACCAAATATTGATGAGGCGAGTTTGATTACCTTGACTTTACGCTCTAAGCGGAGTTTAAGGGAATATTATATATGTATCGAAATTTAAGGTTGCATATATTAAGGCGCAACTTAGAGAATTCATACACCATGTATATGTATAAATATAGCAACGTTGGCAATGTAACAACTTAAGAGGGAAACGATCGCATTTAATAAAAAAAATATATATTTTTTTGTTTCAAATTCAATTTTACTGTTATAATGTGCCTTGATCAGATTTCTAACGAAGTAAAGAAAACGCGATGCCTACATTTGGGCGGATCTAAGTTAAGTCACACACCAACTATATAGCAAAATTTGAGGTTTATTAAATAGAAAAATAGCACGTGGAGTAAAGAAAATCGTATGCTCTATTAAAATATTTTATGATAATATTACTTACGACAACATAACTCTGCAAAAAAAAATAAACAGAGTATGTGCACTACAAAATTAATATGCAGACAGCAACATTTAGATAATTAAACTATGGCCCTTCGTCAGTTTTTCTTGGAAAATATGCCGCATTTGTAGTAGTTGTAGCGTATTACTAACAAGCTGAGCACCTTGCAACATAGCGGCGCGCCATAACTAAGCCACCACATTTGCCCATAAATCGAAGAAATGTTAAGGGCATTTACAGCGCGCAGCACTGCATAAGCCGCAGCATAATCCAAATTGGTAATTGCGAATATTATTTACAACTAAACGCTTGTACTTCCGCAAAGGCTACGAACCCACAGTAGTACTCGGTAAGTACAAGCGGCTGAAAACATGCAAATATGCATGTAGCTTGCTTGTAAGCATACCCAATTGCTGCATGGACTTCCTACATTCCTTCTATGCATGAATCACTCATATAGAATTTTACTGTGCGCCGCGCTGATAAGCAGCAACAAATTGCTTTCGTTTTTTAAGGAGCGCAACAAATCGGTTTTGCCACAAATGACAAAGCCATGGCACAAATATGATTGGCGGTGAATGTAGTCCCTGTTGCATAGCAAAGCAAAGTATGGCAAACATTGCTGGTGAAATGCCTGTAAAATACCAGAAAAATGTAACATGCCACATGTTGCATAAATAACTACATGCTGGCTGTGGTAAGTAGCCAAGTGCGGAGGATTTCATACTAATTAGCGCGCTTACCGTTATTGCCAGCTGTAGGAGAGACAGCACACAAGTCCAATGCCGCTGCTTGGTTACGCTGTTGTGCCACCGCTGGTTGCACGTTCGCTTGTTAATTTGTAATTGACTTCAAAGTGCTTTTGCCCATAAAGTAGCAGCGTTGTTGCCAATAATAAACATCAATTGCACTCTGTAGACTTCCTAAGCAGTTGTTGTGCTGTTGTTGGCATTGTAAGTAGTAAACTAGCTGGCATATGTAAGGCTATGCGACGCGACTAGACATTCTAATTGTGCCACCAAGCAGTGACTGACTGATTTCAGCGTGACGATTACCTCACTTTCGTATTTGTTGCTGGCCAAAATGGTAGTTGAAATGTTAAGAACACACTGCTTAGCCTGTTGTCACTTGTTTTTGCAGCAATGAATGCTTCAATCTACTTTTGGCTTCTAAGTAAGTTTTTATTGCTGCCACAAATTGTCATCAGCAAAAAGCTGCATGTTTTGCTTATCTTTCTTTGTACTCTACTTGTTTCTGCAACATGTCGCTCAAACTGCCATAACTGTTTTATTGATCCCTTGATTTCTATTTCGATTGAGACATCCACTTCTGACTTTCTTCACGTTCAGTTAATTTGAACTTATT
The DNA here is from genome assembly GCF_024586455.1 of Bactrocera neohumeralis. Classification (NCBI taxonomy): domain Eukaryota; kingdom Metazoa; phylum Arthropoda; class Insecta; order Diptera; family Tephritidae; genus Bactrocera; species Bactrocera neohumeralis. The sequence goes on from NC_065920.1 coordinate 12,068,111, forward strand.
GTGCATGTATATATGTGCTTTTGTTGTTGTTTTGGGTTACCATATTTATATCGATCTATGCTTACTTTTATTTTGCCAAGTGGTCTGAAAAGGCTTCGCAGAAACATGTCTACATAAAGTTGACTTAACTTAAACCGCTTGGCCTATGCTTTATACTAAAAAGAAATGAGAATTTATTAATTTGATTTGAGTTCAATTAAGCTTAATATAACTTAAAAACGTCACAGAATTACTAACATAGACAAACCGAATCCATGCATAATTTTTAAATTGCAGAATTAAACTTAACGTAACACAACATAACTTAACATACAAACTTCGCAGAATTTTTATTATAAAAAAAAAACCAAATATATGTGTAATTTATAAAATCTAGAAGTAAACTTAACTTAACGTAACATAACGTAACCTAACTAAACTAAACTTAATTTTACTTAACATAACTTTGATTAAAAACTTCATAAAATTATTAATATAAAAAAGTTTGTATGTATCTATGCGTAATTTAAAAAACACAGAATTAAAATTAACATAACATAAATAAACTTAAGTTTACTTAGCATTACACTACTTAAAAACTTAACTTTATATTAAAAAACGAATATATACATAATTTGTAAAATACGGAATTAAGCTGAACGTAACATAACATAACTTTACTTAATTTTACTTAACATAACTTAACCCAAAAACTTCATGGACATAATAATACAGAAAGCAAAATTTATAAATTGCAAAATCAAACTTAACGTAACATAACATAACTTTACTTAATTTAACTTAACGTAACTTTACTTAAAAAATTTACCGAATTAATAATATAGACAAAAACCAAACCTATTCGTAATGTTTAAAATTCACTAGGAACTGAAGCAGTTATTTATCCCATCCATAGTAACAATACAAGTCACAACAGGCTTGCGCACAACCATTAACGCTAACAAATACATTGTCATAGCTACATCTAAGTAGGAAGTACAAGCTGCGTAGCTCCGGTCACACACACATACCTACTGAATGAATTAGATATTCGTTTTGCAATGTTTATTAGACAAACAAGTGACTGTCCGGTATTCGGTTGACATTTGTCGCTTGGCGTTGAGATTTCTTGATTCTGCTATGCGGTTGAAATATTTCTTTATTGGCACTTCTTCGTTTTTTCGTGTTTTTACATAGCTGTATTTAAAAAAGTCGCAGAGCGAGCAGTCATCAAACTCATTAGAATCAAAGCAGTCATTGACGGTTAACGGCAACGGATGCAGTGAAGCTACACAACTGGACAAGTAGTACAAGTTGGTGAGTCTGCCAATGAAATGCAGTCAACCGGTAGCAGTGATGTATATCTGTACAAATATTACATTTGCTACAGCTTAGAACGTTGTCAGAAGAACAGGCGGTCAAGGGAAGATCTTCTTTCCAGCCTTCTTTTTTGTGGTGATCGTCTTCTTCTTAGTTTTCTGCGTCTCTAGTTACCAAAGTAGCTTAAAACTGCTACGCAACAAATCTACTCTCTCCCGCCTCTTTCGCTGTCACTCTAATTTTTTCCCCACCACTTTGACTTTCCCAACACCAACCGGCGGCAATTAACTGTTCAATTCATTACCGCACACCTCTGCACATAATTTGCATTTCCCATTGCTCATTCCCGTCCCATCATTTGTAAAGCTGGTATTTAAGAGCGACGTATAGCCCACACCCAGACACTGGTACTTGCTTACAATAACAAATTGCAGAGCGTAACTACGTTAACTTGACTTTTTCTTTTTTTTTTTTTTTGCTACAGCTGCTGCTGTCTTAATTCCGCAAATTAGATTTCCTGTATGCCCACAGCTTAACCGGTGTCATTTGTTGTTTAAATGTCAACACGTTTCTGGCCACTTTACTTTTCTTGCCGACGCGCATGCGCCAACTGACTGCCTGAAATGAGTTATGTTAGTGTTGGTGTGTTCGTGTAAACGTGTCTTTCGTCATTCTAGCGCTTGTGCGACTTTATAGCGCTGAAGGATTAGACAAACATTTATTCATTACAAAGTAGGTGATTATTCTCTTCGGCAGCTCATTTGTTAATTAAATTTGTTTAAGTGGATTTCAGGTAAAGCGTTCTTAGTGGCAACTTTATAAAGGCATGAGGATGCGCGTTTCAAACTCAAAATATCCACCATTTTTTTAATATTTTCATCAGTTTAACAGGTGAAAGGTCTTATCTCGAATTATGATATAAAAATATTCTTTAAAAAAAATGTGTGCAAACCATGAACATTTTCTTAGTTCACAGTCATTCAGCAGAAAATATTAGCAAATCTTGTCGAATCATCTCGATTACATAGAATGCCGAATTTTGATTGATCACCACGCCAAAAGCAATGACAGAAAACAGTTATGATCAGCGAGCAGCAATCAAAGCAACACAGTTTGACAATCAACCACCAAATTAATGTGGGCTGAGGGCTAATAAAACTCGCCGTATTAGAAAATATCGCCAAAACGAGTGTTATTGGCGAAAAGAAGAAGAAAAAAACTGCAAAAGATTTCTGGCAACTAATCGTTAGCCGCAGACTTCTTTCGGCAAACTTTTCTGAAACTAACATAAACGATGAGCAAGCGCTTAATAAGACTTTAAAGCATTTTATGACCATTTTTTTTATATATTGTATTTTAGGTGACAAATAGATATATACACGGATATGTTACTAGTTCATATTTGTAGCATTATTAGCTTTGGCGCATTATCTTTCATTGTTTTCGCACAAATTTATTGGTTATTGCCCTTTTAGAAGAAATGTAATCCTCTTACCGTGCCATTAGGCGGGATACCAAATACTTGTTCAAGATAATTTTTATACGGAAATGTATACGTAAATGACCTTGTATTGTAATTACCTTTTGGGTAGTTTCAAACTATTTGCTTATGTTGACAGAATTTTTATAAAAATGGTGTATGGTAAAAATTGTTCAACGTGATCGCACAAGCTCGTGATTATGATTCGGAAGTATTTAGAAAACAGACCTTAATCTACCAAAACCTCCGAAGAAGTATTACTTTGTACAGTGGTCCCTCAGAAGAGACATGAGATGGTAGTAGATTAGGTTTAGCTGATTAAAGTCTCACACTTTGGCTTTTGATGCTTCCTCCTACTATAAAAAAAATTCGAAGAAAATAGAAACCATAAATATCCTAGTTTTCATATTACAAGGTGCGTTCCAAAGTAACAGGAGTTTTTGGGCTTACGAAAGGTGTGTGCACGGTTTGTTCCGCACAAATTCACTGATGACCAAAAATTGCTCAGAATCCAACATTCGAAGGACGATTATTTGACCAAAAATCACATTTTAACCATTAACCACTCCCAGTATTCACCTGATATGGCATCGTCCGACTTCTTCCTTTTCGGAAAATGCATTTGCCCATGAAAGGAAAGCGTTATGCAGACGTAGAGGCCATTCAAAGGGCTTGCACCGGCATACTGGCTACCATACCGGCCAACGAGCTAAAACAATCGTTCGACATGCTTTTGGACCGTGCAAAAAGCTGTATTGAAGTAGAAGGAGACTATTTTGAATAATTGTTTTTGCCGAAAAAACTATTTATTTTGTTTTTTTTTAAGTCCTGTTTAGTTTGGAACGCGCTTTGTATATATACGGAATTAGAATAGCTCTATTTTTGACTAGACATCAACTTATTTCTATCTATATATCAAGATACTGTAAGGTGGTAAGAAATAAATTAAAAATATCTCGAAGTCTCCGGATTGTTCAGAAAGAAGAGTATAGATCATAGATCTGTTCAAACTTATTTCAGTTCCAGAAAGTTTATATTATTTTGATTGATTCAGGCGTACAACGTAGTCTCTGTACTGAGCAACTAAATATAATAGAAAAGGAATCGTAACAAACTGTTCGGGATAGCCCGGTGAACTATGAAGGGTTCAGGTTAACTGATCTAAAATATTTAATGGAGCAAGTAATAGATATATAAAATACTTAGTCTTATAAACCAAAACAAAAAATATTTGGTATTTTTTCACTTCTTAGCATAGAAATACATTCAAAAACTTACTCGTATAACTACATTGCAAATAAAAGTTGAGAATTATAGAAGGCAAAAAAAACGGAAAACAAATTTTATAAGCACCTAACTACAGTCAGCTGTATCTTTAATTCACTTAAGTAACTTCAATGAACGTCCTCAACGCAAATTGCCTTTTTTATGGTGATTTTTATCACTTATCCTAGACTTTTGCCACCACCACCACCAGCACCACCACCAATTAGAATGTCTGAGACACATGATGTCTATGATTATTTTGAAGTGTTTGTACTTGTTGTTGGATTTATAAAAGTCATAGCTAGAGCGTATGTTTATGTGTTTTTAATGTTGAAAAATGCAGTTTTACGTGTCTCCACAAATGTTTATTGCGACAGCCTTCGTTAGCTTACGCTAGACGCTGGTAACAGACACTCATGCACCAACAACAATTGTTACGATTTTTTTATGACCAGCGATAATAAAATGTTCATTACCAACAAGTTGTTTACTTTGAAGGATATTCCAAGTGAATTATGGTTAGGGAAGTGACACTTTAAGAGGAGCATAAAGTGAAAATACAGATAGATGTAAAGTGATGACCTCCTTGGTGTTGAGAATTGTTAGAAAATTTGAATCGAATTTAAGATTTATAATTCTAAATATTGAATTTGCAGTTTTTAATTTTGAATTATGAACTTTGATTTTTATATTTTATTTTTTATTTTTATAAGCGTGTTCGATTTTCGAATTTATAATATTGAGGCTTGATGTTAAGTTCTGTGTTTTAAAATTTGAACTTTAAATTTTGACTTCTGAATATTAAATTTTTAGTTTTGAATTTTGGAAATTTAGATTTTTTAATTTTTAATTTTAAATATTCAATTTTAATTTTGGTACTTAGATTTCTAAATTTTTTTTTGAATTAAAAGTTGAGTTTCGAAATTTTGAATATTGAGTTTGAATACTAAGTTTCAAATCCTTTAAAATTAAATTTTCAGTAATTAAAATTTCAGTATTCAAAATTCATTTTGAGTTTTTCAATTTCGAATTTGAAATTTTGATTTGTGAGTTTCGAGTTTTCAGTTAAAATTTTGAATTTTATATTTAGAAAACTGAATTTTTATTTTCGATTCTAAATTTACCACTTTGATTTTAAAGTTTTTATATACATATTGATTAGTAAATACGAATTTGAATTTCGAATTTAGAATTTCTATTTTTGAGTTATGAATTTTAAATTTTAAAATTAAAATTTCAGTAATCAAAATTCATTTTTAATTTTTCGAATTTGAAATTTTGATTTTTAGTTTCAAAATTTAAATTTTTCAGTTTTAGTTTTGATTTTGAATTTTATATTTAGAAATTTGAGTTTTCAGCTTTCAATTCTAAATTTTCAACTTTGACTTAAAATTTTTATTTTTAATTTGTAAATCCGAATTTGAATTTCGAATCTTGATTTTCGAATTTTTAATTTCAAATTTTAGTTCAAAGTTTTGACATTGAAATCTTGAATATTGAATATTAAAATTTTGTATTTTTAGTTTTTTAAGTTTCGAGTTTCAAACTTTTTTCTGAACATTAAATCGAATTTTCAGTTATTTTGAAATTTTTATTTCAAATGTTGATTTTTGAATTTTGACTTTTAATTTTGAAATTTTAAAATTTGAATTTTGTTTTATTCAATTTTTATCTTAAATTTTTTATTTCAAATGAGTAAATTCGCCGGTTCGCCATCAATTCATTCACTAACATATACGAATACATATGTATAAAATATCTACCAACCGCTGCCGCTGCGTAGGTGTCACCGCTTTAGTTCACTAATAAGTTTCTTGTTTCTTCGACCTTTTTCTAGTATAATCTTTTTGTCAACTCTGTGTCTCATTTCAATGTCTCATTACTCAACGATTAGTCGTCTGCATTGTTATTGTACAACTAACCCATATAAAGGAGTACGATACCTGCCCACACCGTCTATAGACTTCGGTCTGACGGTATGATGTTTCGCATGACAAATTCTGCACAACTTTTTCAAACGTCAAACATGTGACCAACTCAAGACGAAGCTGAAAAGATATGTTTATAAATGACATTGATTTATGTTTGCTTCGAAAAACAACAACTTTGCACGCTAAGCCTCTCAATTGGCATGCAATCTCAATTTAGTAGGAATGTATATGTGTTGTACAGCGATAGATTTCTACTTATAGATTATTGAGAAGCAACCATTTCATGTAGCGAATGACGGCAGATTTGCACTGCAGTGTGTTGTCTATGACAGCACTATCTGACACATTATGAGGTAATAATTTAATTTGCTGCATTCGGACATAATTTCCGAATGTTTGGTTGAAAGTTTATTTGCGCCATCCAAGTATACATGTGAGCCGTGTTTTAGCCTTGCGAAATTTACTGAAATCATTTAAAGGTATTAACTGATTGGGTCGAAGATTTCTGTTAGAAGATACTAAACAGATATTGGCAATTTGTAAAGCTTCTATACTTACATACATATGTAAATGGCAGGGACATTCGTCATATTTTTAATTCTGTTCAATGCTGACTCTATCAATTAAAGAATATATAATCATCGTGAATGGTAGATGGACGACTGTTAAAAGGCGAGTTTTTTAAATTAAACGAAAAAGTTAATTATATGATTTTTTATTAAAAATATTTGTTGGAGATAAAAATTGTTTTGAAAAAAATTTTTGTAGAAAATTTTTATGCTCCACAAAAATCCGTCATATAAAAAATTATATTGAACCCAGTTCAAAAGTAACGGTAATTTTATTGAAAACTGTTTCTTAACGCGTTATTTGTATGGGAAATTTTGAATAATCACCGACACCTTTTAAAATGACACTAAAAAATTTCCTTCCATGGATATTTTTATACCCTAAACCGACCCTTCTGAGTTTAGAATTTTGGGTTTTCCATTTAATTTTTTTAACTTTGATTTTTAGTTTGTAAATTCAAATTTTAATTTCGAATTTTGAGTGTTCAGTTTTGAATATTGAATTCTGAGTTTAAAGTTTTCCAATTCAAACTTTGAGTTTTGAATATCGAAGTCTGATTTCTGGATTTAAAAAATTTTAATTTTTGAATTTGGTAATTTGAATTTTGAGTTTTCCATTTTAAATTTGGAGCTTTGATTTTTTAATTTTTATTTTTAAGTAGTAAATCTGAATATGAGTTTCGAATATTCCATCTTAAATTTTAAATACGAAGTTCTTAGTTTTGAGTTTTCGAATTTAAATTTTGAGTTTTGATTTTTAAATTTGAGTTTTCGATTTAGAGTTTTTCAATTTCGAATTTGGATTAATAAATTCTTTATTTAAAAAAAATTGATTTTTGAGCTTCAAATTTTAAATTTTGAGTTTTAGTTTTGAATTTTGAATTTAGAAATTTTTACTCTAAATTTTGATTATCAACTTTAAATTTTGAACTTTGGTTACTAAGCCGACAACTTTTAAAATTAAACTAAAAAAATTCGTTCCATAGATATTTTTGTACCTTAAGAAGACAGACCGTCTATATATACAAGTGTATAGGAACTAGTCTTCAGTGTTTGAGATATTCATCTGAACATTCACACTCGCCCTTTCCTCTCCAAGAAGCTACTTACTTGATGGAATGGACTGCTATAACATATGTATAGTATATGTGGCTGCCATACAACGCATGGAAAACTTTTTCATTTGTCGAGACATCTTCCTGAAATTTAGCATGGAGCATTATATCAAGCAACGGTGCAATATCAGAAAAAATTGTTTAGATAGAGTCACTATAGCATAGAGCTGCCATACAAACTGAACGATCAAATTTCTTGTGAGGAATCTTTTGTATTTTTGAGAGATATTTTCTTTTGTTTTCTCAGTATGTTGGTTCATTTAAAACTATGAGTTCGATAGAATTTTTTTTGGACTCTACTAATTTTCACAACATTTTCAGCAGAGTTGTTTAGTTTTACTGTAAACTCCAAGCTTGTGGCGACCAAAATGATCATCATTAGGTAGAATTGAGTTCATTTATGTCCTTATAAATCCTTAAAAAATATAAATGTTCCTTTCGTGCTTTCAAAAGAATGAATATATATATGTATAACAACAAGAATTTTCGCTTGCTAAAATGATGTTATGATATGATTAAGGATAGGAAAATTCGCGAATTTATTTCCCAGACTTCGCTCAAATAATGCTTCTATATTTGTATATGTAAATGTACTTCACGTCTACTGCGTTCTGCATAAGCTGCTTATTAATTTACTGAATCATCCATATATGTAATTGCATTGCCATCATTGCTGCGCAGTAAGAGTATTTTCGCCAACGTTGTAGGTATGACTGTACCGCCGCCATTTAACCACTTTCAATGGGTAATAAACCGCAGCTCAGTGTCAGGCTAATTTGTACATAATCTGCTTGCGAATTTCTCTGCGCAGATCAGTGTCCGCTGGCACTGACATAACAGCGCATGGGTATTAGAAGTGCAATGCACCGGCACAAAGAGGCGTGTTGGCCGCTAATAACGCTACTCAGAACCGTAGTTCGCTGGGTAGAAGTGAAAAGCGGAGGGCGGGTGCAGCACAATATCCGTATGGCATATCGATTTCCCTTTCCTCTGCGGCAGCGTGTACGGTGCGCATTAATTGCTGTGCAACATGAAAGCGCGTGTAAAATAAAATCCAATAAAGTCATGCGAAAGTATGAAATTAAAAGCTTTCCAAACGGCAAAATGACAGCCATTTGATATGAATTGTGTGCAGCACAGCTGTATATTGTATGTGTGAGTGTATGCGCTTGGGAACAGATTATTGCCGCATCTGAATATATGGCGCCATTTATTGCATTATATAAGCCTTGCAACTTATGCCATACGTTGGTTGCCTCAGCATGATATGCCTGTTGCGGTATTATATATATGTAAGTATTTTTATGTGTGGATGTGTGCTTAGTTTATAAATATATAGAATGAAATAGCGCTTATATACGTTAAGCTTTGATACTTATTCCCTAGTGCGTTCGTAAGTGGTAAATAACTAGTTACAAAGCGGTTAGTTTAGATTCAAATAGCAAAAATTTATTAGAAAACTTTGACAAGTGAAGAAGAAAAAAAAAAAGAAACTTTGACAAGTTGCAAGTGTAACTGTAATTGAGTTAGGTAACGGGTATTGCATAAATTGTTATTGTTTGTCAAAATTATAAAAAAATAAGTGGCTTGGTGGTGCTTGTCCGTCTTTTCGCCTATTAGTAAGAACAATATTCTGCATCTAAGAGTAGATTGGTATTCCAAAGGAGTGAAATCAGCTCACTGTCACACTCTAAAATAAGAATATTCCCAGCTTACTAAAGCATAAAGCATATAGACCAGTAGAAAAAAATATACTAAGGATCAGTTTTGGGAAAATTTCATATTCCAGAGGCTACTGAGTTGATTTCATAATATTGGGTAGTCGAAAAAGTCTTTTCGTATTTCTAACTAGGTTTCTACTTATTTTTCTTATATTTATAATGAACCCTAATGAACCAAACATGTATCATTTTGGTCGATCACTTTTTGCCCTTTTTTCCGCTAGTGACTTTATTTCATCACTGTAAAACTTTTCTGCTTTCTCGGCAAAAACCTGCGACAAGTAATTTTCACAGGCTTCTTTTGCAGCCAACTTTACTCCATTAAGGGAATTCTGCATTGACCGAAACAAATGGTAGTCCGATGGTACAAGATAAGCGCATGCATCAAAACTTCCCAGCCAAGCTCTAACAGTTTTTGCCGAATCATTAAAGATATGTGTGATTTAGCGTTATCCTGATGGAAGACGAAGCCCTTTATGTTGATCAGTTCTGGCCATTTGCTTGTTTCAATCTCATCAATTGTTGACAGTAAAATGTAGAATCAATCGTTCGACCAGGCTGGAGCAGCTCATAGTGGATGATTCCTTTCCAATCCCACCAAACACTCAGCATAACTTTTCGAGGCCTCAATCCTGGCTTTGCGACTATTAGTTGAGCTTCACCACGCTTGATCCGTGATCTTTTTCGCACTTTTTGTCTCCTGTTACCATTCGCTTCAGAAATGATTCGATTTCATTTCGTTTCAACAAAAATTCGCAAATGTTAACTCAGTCCATTAAATTTTTCACAGACAGTTCATGTGGTAGCCAAACATCGAGCTTCCTTTTGTAACCAGCCTATTTTTAATTGGTTCAAACCCGTTTGATGATGAATGTTAAGTTCCTTCGCGATGTCATGGGTGCTTATGTGACGATCCTGGTAAATTTTTCCATAATTTCATCGAATTTTTTAATGATAGGTCGACCAGAGCGAGATGCACCTTTCACATATTATAACTTCAGTGCCGCCGAAGTAACCAGTCACTTGCTCACTACTATAATAACTAGTAGCCAAAGCGCTAATTCCACAACTATATGTGCATCCACAACATAGAACCGCTTAACGCATCAAACGTTCTCATTTATATATGTATGTGTGTGTTAGTGTGCGCTTGGCACTTCCGCAAAGATTAATGTCTTAATTTAAAACGATTTACGTTGTTGCATGCAACACTCGACCATTGCACACTGCAACGTTCTCACGCATAGCTGTGTGTGAAGTACAAGCATTTTTGATTTGCACATATCAACTTGGCTGCCACCAAGTGTGGCAGTTCGATTTGATGACTTAAGTATAGGAAAAGAGGAGAGAGGAGAAAGTATTGAAAAAAAATATATGATGAGCTATGACTCTACATATATCTGCTGGACAGTTAGCTCTGCATAGCCTGCGGCGACTTACTGCGCCACTTTTACTTGCCGCTTTCATACACACAAACACCCAATTACATTCGTATGCATGCGTGTGAGTAAGCGTGGTGGCTGCTAAGCAGGTTTATGCGAATTGCATTTATGTGAACTTGACATTCACTTCTTGCCACTTGTGGCATGTTGGCAAAGCAACAATAATCGAATTTTTGCAATCAATAATTTTCATGTTTCGCCTGTCTTTTAGTTTTTTAGTACGCACACACACAAACACACATATATGTGCATATATCTACACACATTCATAGCGTTGCTTGCATTCACCAATTATCAGCGCTGTCTAATTTTAGTGTTTCGCCAATTCACCAGCGTACAATCAGCGTGATTGCTTTTGGCGTCAATTAATTGTTTAATTTTATATATTTTCACAGCAAAACCGTAGGAAGTATGTCACTGCGCTCTGACCCCATTGCTAGTTGCTGCTGTATAATTTTCATATTACGAAACTTTATTTGTTTGCCAATTTACAGTTAGTGTGGCATAGATAACAACAATCTCGTTATTGATTGGCGGGAAGCAGCAATGTGTGCCAAGTCTCTTTCTACGCACTTTTACACATACAAATTTGATGAAAGCTTTTAAAAGCAACTTTTCTTGTCTTTTTCTGCGTTTCTTCAATTGTATAATAGCTGCTTGTCTTCTGCTGCTGACCGTTATGCATCACATTCTTATGACGCAATCATAAAATAATTAATTTTAATCACTTTTGTTGCAAGCACCAGTGTGGAAATGTATATTTACTGTTATTTTTGTTTAGTATTCTTTTTTCGTCTTTCTGCGCGCATCTTCCATCAATTTGACGGATGAGTTTTTTGAGCATTCTAGAATCACTCAATGGATCAGTGAACTGGTGAAATGTACATATATTACTTTTTACTAACTTATTGCAACAATCGGCTAACACAACAGCATAAATCTTCATTAATTAAAAAATTGTTAAGTCAGAACGGATGTGACCTTGCTTCAACTTTTCTTCTTGTTGTTCCATAACTTCGGAATAATTTAAACGATTATATAAGCTAAGGTTATGAAATTTACTATTAGCAAATCAATACTTACAACTTACAAGGGTTGCCTTTTATATTTCGGGATTAGAGAATAAAAAAAATATTTTAACAATCACATAAATTAATTTTTTTATTTTTTAAAATAATTATTCTCCACTAAGATCCATACTATTTTGCAAGCGTTTGGATCAATTGTCCATGCACTTTTCCACGCTGATTGAGGTATCTCAAAAACATGAATTTTGAACGCATCAACCGACATTTCAGGTGTCAAAAACGTTGACTTTTTATTTTATTTGTTATGGGGATGAAAAGAAGTCATTCGCTGACAGGTCAGGATTTCATGATGGATAAATCAACAAATCGATACTTTGAATGCTTAAAAGTGCAATTTTTTCAGTTGAATTGCCGCTGGGTGAAGCCCGTTCTCATATAACAAAATTCACTGAAGAATCCCAAAAAATGCTTATGAAGTGTTTCGAGAATTGCAAAAAGTCGAAGAAAGGAGGTAGACTTGCCTCGTTCAGGACGACCTTCGACATCCTCAACTGGTGGAAATATAAAAATTGAAGGATGGGGTGTCACCGTACTTCGGTCTTTACCTTTTTTGTGGAAAGAGTTATCCAGAACATTTCTTAACTGCCACGACTTCAGGCTTGGTAATTTCTTGTCGTGTGACGTGTTTAGTCTAAAGCTTTAAAACCGTCTAAACTTGGAGTAAAAATTTGCAGCTGGAAGACCAAGCCACCTATTTTCCACTTAAACAGCCTACAACTAAGAAGTTTGCAGTTGAAAGGTTTTAGTTCACAAGCTTTTCATCACACACAAAGCTTCCATTTAACCTTAAAAATCAACCCTGAAATTCAACGAAGATTGAAAATATCGTGGAGTTTTAACTTTAGACTGTCAGGACAATCCGTGAATAAATATTTAGTTGTAGAGTCGAAATTCCGATAACTAGTCCAAAAGTGTCGAACACAGAGACCTTTAGGCAGAATCTCTCAAAATAATATGATCAGCGTATTGGTTAAAATAGAGTATTATATTTAGAATATTTTTTTCTATTTTCATATACATTTTTAAATATCTGTTCTGGTATGCGCTTAAGTAGTGCAGCATACTGCGCAGGTTCGTTGCTTAAGTCTTTTGTTCACACTAACGTACTACGGCAGTGGCCGCTGGCAAGACACGTCTCAATATAATTACAACACCCACAGCTAATATTTGCAGCTAAACGCTTAAGATTAAGAAAAGATTCTGTTGTTTATACAAGAATGTGTTGCATGTGCCTGGCATTCGTGCCACAAACAGCAGCGCACAGGCTTTCATACGCAGCAAGTAATTACTTTTTGCCCGCAACACATCAAAGTCACTCACAATTCAGCGCTCGCATATGTGTGTGTGCGTATGCGTGTGTGTAGGCAGCAGACAATTCAATTAAGTAACTGTAAACATGCAACATGGAATCGCCTTGTGGCATGAACAGCAGTATTTAGTGTAAGGAACTTGAAATGAGCGAAAAAACAGGCGAACAATTCAATTTTCGCAGGACCTCACGCACGCACAAAAGCCAGGGCAAAGGAGTAATGCTGGGAAAATCGCATTAGCTGCAATAGTTTAAGTTATCACAGACATATTTTTTTGCTTTTTTACATTCTTGAGTTTTTTACATTCTTGTTTTTTCATATTTTTTATTTATTAACTGTGTTTTGAAATATTTCTGAAATAGATTCCCACAGCTCAAAACTGGAAATGTTTATTAAAAAGGAGTGCTGGCGGCGGCAGCTCAAACACCGACAGACTAGATGTCTGCAAGTTGTTTTTATTGTTGTAGTTGTAGCTTAAATGGTAGTGCATATATAAGGCCTTCACGCACTTTTTCTAGGAAATTCAATTAAGCGCTTACATTACAACACAACCATATAGCGGCAGAAGGCGCGCATCTTTCGGGCCAACCCACCAGCGCACCAAAACCACAGCCATAAAACTAAATAAGAACGTAAAAGCAACAAAAAAAGCAACCACCAACAACACTATGAAGGAATGAAACGGAAACCTTTAATTAAAATTCACTTCTATGCTGTTTGCGCTACTTTTCAAAAGAAGGAAGAGGAAACCCTGTGTACGTTTGTGTGTGTGTTGTATTCAGTGTTCTTTTAGGTGTGGCATGACTGACGTGGCCAGTCAAGTTGTGTTCACTGAAAGTTGAAAATATATTCAAAAGTTCGACTTGACAGCACTGCTGCTAAAACAGCTGTTGTTGTTGTTGCTCTTGGTTCAGTGAAGTTGGCAGCAAGCAACTTACGAATTGCTTCATGAATCCCACTTGTCCGCAGAATTGTTGTTGGCGGCGATTTTTGCTGAAATTAATTTACCATGTTTGTTTGGGAAATCAGCAAAATAATGAAAGGAGGATACGTGTATATGTAAATTGAAGGTTGAAAAAACTAAAAATAAAGAAAACTGAAATTTTCAAAAAATCACGTCAGCAGCTGCTTTTGTTCAATTCTTTAGAAGTTTTTTTTCTAATATGTTATTAACTATGTAAAATACTGTATATAGAAGTCGTGATGAGGACATTGCTCCTAGTACCAAAACATTTAAGATCGAGGCAGTAATGCTGGCTTTTCACTCCATTTCCTTTGCCAACCAACTATACCCAGATTCTTGAACCCCTAGAGAATTTAGAATAGAAGTTATTGAAATTTGTACATACTCGAGGATAAGATAAGGAGTCTTAAATACGTTATATTAATTTTCTTCATATATATAATTTCGTTTACACTTCACAATACAATACAAATCTGACTACTAAATAATCGATAATTTTTCAATTAAAAAAACAATCGATTTATCGACTATTTTTTAAATTTGTTTACTTAATATAAAATAATTCGATTTTTTAATGAGTGGTCGATATAAACCGGTAATTTTTCCGATAAAAAGTAATCGATTATTTTACTAATTCACTTATTTACCTGAATATATTTCGCATTTTTATTAAATGCTCGTTATCTTTCGATAACTGTTCCGATAAAATGTAGTAAATTCATCGATTATTTTTCAAGTTTTCAATATTGAGAAATTTAAGAATTTTTTATTCAGTTGTCTTGCATAATTGAGAAGTTTTGGAATCTTTAATATATAATCGAAAGATTTCGATAATTTTTTCTATAAAAAGTATTCGATTTATTTATTATTTTTTAAATTTACTTATATAATTGAAAATTTTTCGAATTTTTTTTAATTATCGATATCTTCCGATAATGTTTCCGATAAAAATTAATCGGTTTATCCATTACTTTTTAAATTTGGCATTCAATAACATTTATTTTATTATTAAGAGTAATCGAAATTTTTTGACACAACTTTCGCTATAGGTGAAACGACTCTTCAATTATTTTAGCTGCATATCTTTAGCTAAACACTATATAACTCCTGAATCTGACAACAAACAACTAACAAATAAAGAACAAATATTTTTTGGAAAATATTATTATAGCTTGCAATATATGCGTTTTAAAATCAATTCAGTCCACTGACCTAGTTAATATTTAGCAGTTTTTTTCCATGGATGTCTTATATAATTGAAAAATTCTATAATCATTAAAAAATAATCTATATTTCTCGATAATTGCTTCAAGAAATTAATCGATATATCGATTACTTTTCAAGTTTTCTTATATGACTTCGTAAACATTAGTATGAACAATTTTGTATACTTTAATAAATAAATAATAATTTATTATTTTTAAATTTTTCTTATATGAGTTCATAAGCATTAATAGAAGTAAAATGGTATCGATATTTTTAGGCGATAGCTTTGATATGCATAAGTTTATCGATTTGTCTATTATTTTACATATGTATACACATACCCTAAAGGACATAAAACCATGTGGTATATCCCATAAACGTGATAACAAATAACTAATAAATAAAGACTAACTATATTTTTTAAGAAAATAATATTTTACACTGAAATAAGCGCCCTTTAACATTTTAGTTGTAATATTTGGTGATCGAAATGTCTAACGACTACTTGTAGAAGGTTCAAATAATATTTCAATACTAAACTAAAAATATTTTCCACTGCAAATTACTTTCTAGAACATTTGACAAAGAAATCGGCAGTATTATATTATTTATAATTTTTTTTTCTAAATTTCAATAAATTAATTTGAAATACACACCCTATATAGAATAATAATATTTCCCTACTGAAGATACCAGCTGAAATAATACCTCTCATCACTGGCTCACTCATTGCAACAGACACTTCTGACAATGCACGACGGCTCCTACTTCCTTGCTTGCGCGTTGTGACTGTCATACGCTTGGCCAAGTGGACTAACTGCAAGTGAGGATATATGAGACGTTCAACTCTACGCTTTGGCTGCTCTAAAAATAATTTAATTAATTTTTAATTTAGCAGGTTTTGTTTACTGTACTTATACCTTTGTTCGAAGGGCTTAAGTAGGAATGTAATACTTTCATATTTATATATTTTTACACTCACGCTAAGTGTTATTGATATGCTAGGTATGGCAGCTAGCTGTCATAACGGCACAATAGCACAGCAGGAATCAAGAAGTAATTATTTTAGCACAAAAAGGGAATTATAGGACAATAATACATACGGATTATGGAAATAAATACTAGTTGAATATTTGTTGTAACATAAGTAGTTTCTTAGATAATGATAAAAGTTTCATAAAAACATAACGAAATAATATGAAAATCTTACTAATTTTCAGAAGGGCTTGATTTCGTTTTTATTCGCATAGTAAAAACATCGATAACAATATATGGACTTATCGATATTATTTTTTCTAGAAATTTTATCGATAAAAATCGACTTTTTATCGATAATTATTTTGCAATCGGTTTTAAAGTTTATTTACTCATTAAAATTTTTATTTTTTTTATGCTTTTAAATAAATGAAATAATCGATAATTTTTTCGGTTTCTTATTATCGATAACATTTTCTTTAAAAATTTACTTTACTAACCATTTTCAGTTAAATGTTGGATTATCAATAAGAAATCGAATATCGTAAGTTATATTTAAATATTCAATTAAAAATAAGTACAAGTTTTATTATTTTTGACATGTGTTTAATTGTGGAATATGAAGTTTTTTTTAAACCAAAATTCATTTATTGAACTTTTCATTACCAAATGATTGTGTTACATTAACACGGAATTTTTTTTAAAATCGATAACCGAACTTTTTTCAATCGATTTTTGCCAGCGAGGTTTTTACTCAATACAATTTTAAATTCTATACGTCTACTCAAGCGAAAAATAATCGATAATAATTTTTTTACATCGTATAATCATTTTTGATTTTTTTTATTTGCGATGTTAAAAGCTCCTTGTACGCCATTTTTAAATCGATTTTTAGTTATCACCGTTAATATATTTTGCAATCAAGTTTTTTTCATTTACTTCACTCATTAAAATTTTTCTCAGCGCTTTTTTTGTTTTAAATCGATGGTGCAGAATTTTTAAATCGATTTCTTATTATCGATAACATTTTCTTTATCGATTTCTTTATTTACTTTACTAACCAATATTGACAGACTAAATGTTTATACCTCTATCACTCTCTCTCAATTCATAGTTCTTAAGAATCTTCAATTTGCTTCTAGTTTTTATGATCCCTCTTCGCCACTTCATTAAATGCTCATATAGTAAGTAAGCATATGTATTATTTGCATACCCGTTTCTCTCACTTTTATGCTAATTTTCACACCAAATGATTGACTATTCAATTAACACGAAAGCGTTCACCCAAAACCGAACTTAAGCTCAAATATGCATGCACATGAACTTAGCTTTTTATTGCCAAATTCAACCAACTTAAAGCGAAAAACACCATTTTCGCAATAAAAAGGAAGATCACACGCATACATACGTATAATCATATTTTGATATTTTTTCGCAGCAAACTATTAGCTGCGCGTACAACTGTGGGCGTACGCCATAAAGCAGCCAGCCAGGCAACACCGTTGCTATTAACTACCAAAAGCGCTCAAGTAATTTATTCATCGCCTTGCCAAAATCTGCGCTTAGTCGGATGCTTCTCAATGCGCTTTGTTGTTGCTCAATTCTAAGCAATTGTTCTTCTGGTGCAGAATACAACGAACGCTTCTAAGCATTTCCGATTGCCAAATTTACGAATTCACTTTAGTTGGAAATTGCTATATAATTAACGGTAATTTGCATGCACTGACATTGATGAATTTAATGCACAGTTGTATGTGTGTGTGCCTGTGTGAGTATAGCTCTGTGGATTTAGCGGATTAAATGGATGTGCAAGCTTAACTTGCAACATTTTGGCGAACAAAAGTTGGTAATGAAAGAGAAACCATTGAAAATGAGCTCATGACTGTGAGTGATTGCTAAATCTAAGCTAAAATTTTTGTAGAAAAAATTTTAATTTGCTGAAAAACACCACAGAACCAAAAATAGTTTTCACAGAAAATATTTTTTTTACTTTTAATTAATTTATATTATTCAAAAAAACAAAATCGTTGAACCAAAATTAAAAAAAAAAATGACGAAGTAAAACTTATAAGATACTTTTCTACCACTCACCTTCAGCTTTATTGCCGCCACACGACTCAAACTCTGATATTCCGCAACTTTCGACAAATATTTGCCATATTCATAAGTGTACCCAAAACACTTTGTTTAATCAATTTGAAATTTCTGCTGAAAATCTTGAGCTTTTGTCAATATTTGTGTCTTGGGCCCAAAGTGCAATGGCTTACAGTGTGGATTTGGCGAAATGATACTTTTGCTTGCATGTCTGCAAAAGCCACAGCGCTAAAAATGTATACATATGTATATGTAAATATAAGCGAAAATGATATAAGCAAAGCGAATTTTGCGCGGCTGCATCAAAAGAGAGAAGGACATACATATATACAAACACATTTGCCTGTGCTATAATACTGCTTCGCGCATGCGCAGGCATCAGTAAGGGTACATCATACGACATAAATTTGATTTGCGCCATACAAAAAAGCTTTCTTTATAGGAAATGAATATGTCAATGGTACTTATTTCTGGATGAAAAACAATTTGCTGTACCAACTGCTTATATTTTATCTATATATAACAAAAATATGTTAGCTATATCTATCATAAATCTTTGTCTATTTGACACATATCCATAACTGCCAGTTTCTACATACATATACCATATGTATATACCCATCGTCAATTTCAAATATAAGTACATACATATGTATATATGTACTTTTTGCTTATATGCTCTTTGTCCCTACTCAACTTCTTGGAACACCCAGCTCGCAAACTTGACTCTCAACTGTCAATCCTTGACATTAATTTCCACAAAATCTTGCAACAAAATCAATAAAGAAGCATAAACAATGCGATAACACAACAACAACAAATACCTGCCTGCCGTCTTGCCACATATTGAAATTCAATACTGCGTTTGTATGTATTTGTAGTATTTTCGGTTTTGCTGCAGCTTTGTGATGATTTCGGCAATCCTTTCAATTTGTTTTTGTTTGCAAATCCTCTTACGAACAAAAAGGTTTGGAAACATTCTCAAATACAGTGACTTTTATGGTTGCTGGGCAGAAATAAACCAAAGAACTGCAAGAACAGAAAATTTATTTCTTTTTTCCGAAAGAGCAATATCAGCATAAGCAATCGAAACTTTGAAGATAGTATATGGTTAATTGAGTTTATTTTTATGATTCCACTGAAAAACTCTTAAAAAAAGTAAAAATGCATACTGAATGTAGAAAATGCTGAGTTCAAAATGTGTCCAAATGTGAAAATATACATCGATAGTGTAAGAAGCTGTCAAAATTTACCAAAAGTGTATTTTTCATTTTAATGCACTAAGGAATGTAATGCTATATATTTCGGACTATGCTAGGTTTTTGAGCCCATGGATGATATAGAATAGGTTAGGTTAATCTAGAAGGTCAATAAGCAACACATAGAGCAGTTTGATCCTTTGCGATACCAGTTGGAGTTCACTTGCTAATGTGGGACAAGTGTCCTGCTCTAAACGTCTCTTCTATCGAGTGCCAATAGGAGTTTTGTGTGCTTCCGATCTACCGTTTTGCACATGAATTAGCAGTTTTACACCCAGGTAGCGCATTCCATTGCGGTTTGTTTTTCTTTACCATGCTTAAGTTTCTCAATCTCGTCCGATTTTTCTTTGCCCTCCATGCTTGGCACCCAGTATAAGTGAAGTTGCTTACTTCTGGCAACACTTTCCACTGCTGCGATACGCGGTTACTGCAGTGATTGTTGCTTGGTTGTCTACGTAGATGTTGACTATGGATATTCCTTAAGATACATTAGAAGCCAGCTTCACGGATTTCGCAATAGCAAAGACCTTAGCTTGAAATATACTGCAGTGGTACGGCAATTTAAATGGTATAAATGTATACCTATTTTTATTTTAATGCCAAGCCTCTGCGATGGTAAGATATACAACTATTTTTCTCTTAACAAAGTTTTAAATATTTGTGTTATATAATATTTGCTTTATATAAGTATTTGCGATTACATTTCATCGAATACAAACTTTACTATACTCATATTTGATATACAATTGAAAAGTTTTGGAATCGTTAATAAATAATCGATATTTATCGATAAATATTTATATAATTATTTCGATAATAAGTTATCGATATATCGATTATTTTTTTAAATTTGCACAAATGAATTCATAAATATTTAATGGTGTTAAAAAATTATCGAAAATTTGAGAAAAAATAAATCAAACGATTTTCGGATCTTTTAAAATACATATCTTGCGGGATGTACATGTATGTATGTTACTATATATCTCCTGTATCTTATAACAAATAACTAATACATATAGAACAAATTTATATTTTTAGAAAATTATATTAAATCTTGCAATAGACCAAAGCGGGCCGAGCGGTCATTTCCGTTGAAATACTTTAAAGGTTGAATTAATTAGTAATTAACAATTATTTTACACAGATGTCTTATATAATTGAAACGTTTTGGAATTGTTAATAAATAATCGATAGTTTTCGATAGTTGTTCCGATATAAGTTATCGATTTTTTTTCAAATGTGCTTATTTAAGCTTAAAAGGTTACCATAAAAAATTAAATTTTTTCTACTTGGTGATTGTAATTTTTTTTTTATTTATAAGCTTAAAGGTATATTTGATCACATACAATAAATATACACATAATTTTTATAACAATCAATTATGTTTTATGCGCATTTATCGTCCCACTTATGGAGTGCTTAGATCCTCTCTTAAGATTGTATGTAGCAATCCTCCTCATTTGATCCTGATAACTTTCTCAAAATTGTGTAACGCCCCTTTCTTTTCTTGCTTATAGAACAAGAGCTATGTCAGCCATTTAATCATCTTCAAAGAAATATGTTTAGTTCGAAATTAAAAAGAAAAAAATTATACGTTTCATACATTGTAATTAAAAAATATTACTAAGCGTTTCCATAAGCATTTCCGTTATTCTAGTAATAATATTTATTTTTAAATCATTAACCAAACTCTGGCTTCATACCATAAACCACAAAAACTGTAATTTCACAATATTATTATTTGTAATTTACACAGTATTTGTTGTTAAGTTCAAATTCATTGCTACAAAAAATCCACACCATAAAATGAGCAATATGCACAAAAATTCACCACAAAGCACCTTTACACCACAGCGCATTGTAAATATCTACACAAGCGAAACAATGACGTCACACGTGTAAACAAAACACAACTCGTGCCGGCGAAACGAAACGAAGTGAACGTGGAGAAGAACAAAAGCAAAAACAAAACGCCTTAACCAAAACCAAACAGCTTCTAAGCTAAGCGAACCGCAGCGAAAACCACAATCAAAACAAAACGGAGAAACAACGAAGCCACGTGAATTTGAGGGCAACAACAACAGCAACTGCAACAGCAGTATGATGACAGCAACAAACGCGCTGTGATCAGCGCTGTGTTTAGGCAGATGACACATATGGGACGTTGCTCTGAGCGAGCGAGAGCGGCTTAAACACAGAGAAACTTAAACGAGAGCTTAAAGATTCCAGTAAACTCCATCCAGTCGTCATTGTGACACTGGAAAGCGCTCTTTGTTTACAACGAATTGCACTTTGAAAACGGTGTGGTGAATAAACACAGCGAGGTTTGTGTGCTCTCACGCAAACGTGCGAAAAGAAGTGGTGAGATTTATGTGGAGTTCCACACAGCCAATTTGCCAGTCTTTGCTGCTAGCACTGCTGCCACCGCTGCGACGGTTGCCGTCTTTCTGCATGTCCTCTTGCCAATCGCACGCTCAGCTGTGGTGAGTAATTGTTTTGTCCAAACTGCAAATTGCAGAGGTGCTTCTAATGCACTCGCGTGGTGAGATTGCAAGTATTCTTGCTTGTATTTTTGCAACACCACTCGAGCCAGCCATGACCATGACTACGCCAACAGTTTAGCCACTTTATATTAGTCACGTACTGGCCAAATACACCTCAGTCTTTCTCCAGACTTCGAGTGTGTTACAAGTGCTTGGTTTGTGACTCGTAAGTAGTATCGTGCTCGCGTTTGTGGAACTCTCCTCCACCGCTAACCCCCACACACGTCGCGCCCGTCGAGGTCGCGGACCAAGTTTTTGTTGCGGTTCTGTGTTTTTCTTCTAGTTTACAGTGTTGTATTTGTAGCCTGACATCTTTGCAGTCTCCGTACCCCTCCATAGCGTCGTCTCTTTCACGCGTGCACCGCTCGAGCGTGTCAGAGTGTGTTCTTTTGGCGATCGGTCCGTCGTTCGGTCGTGCATTCTGCTTGTTAGACGTTCGGTTGTTCGCTGAAGAACGCTTGCATCGTCTCAGCCGTTTGCAAGTGCAGTGCAACGTCGCACAAGTTGCACAATCAGCCGCTGGCGACGCTGAGCGCCTGCGCTGACGTCGACTGCAAAGGATTTGTTTGTGAGGGCTCCAAGTGCGAACGCAAGAGCACCATTTGGCATTACGAGTCGTGATTAATGGTGAGTTCGGACGTCTAAGCGGAGTCTTGTGCAAAATAGCGAAAGCATTTCTGCGAATTCTGTTGCTAGATTTGCGCTACATGAAATTACGTGTGCGAATGCTAGTGTGTGCTGTGCAGAGGTGCTTGTGCGTGCATTTTTGTGTACTTATTATCTATGCTACATTTTAATCTGAGTGTGAAAAATGATTTTTATGCAATTAATTGCAACGACTAATTGAAATATTGTGATATAAAATAAATTTTGATTGCGTGAAGGATTGGAAATCAACTGAAACTGAAAATATATACAAACAGTGTGAGTTTGGTTAATTTATTTGAAAAAGTGTGTAAGAAAAAATTTCGTTAATATGTATAAATATTTATATTAAAAATTTCTTCATACAGTGGAAAATATAAACAAAAATTTCCATAAGTGCAATTTTTCCTTTCTAAAAATACTGAATTTTTATATGCTACAAAGTACAAAGTGTAATTTTTTAAAAGAAAGCATATAATTTAATAAAATTTTCTCAGTGAAGAACTGAATTCCTTGAAAAGATGGTATGCTATGAAAAGTGAATTAAGACACTAGTCTTCTTAATTAAAAATGCAAAGTGTGTTATGAGAAACAATTAATAAAAAAATAAGAACTGAGTTTCTTTTATTAAATAAATTTGACAAGTAATTCTTTTTCAATCTGAAATTTTTTCAAATTGAAATATTTCAATTCAATATTTGAGCTTTTATTCAAAAAATTTTCAACGAAAATGCTATGAATTTTACTTTTAAAGGATTTTGAATTTTAAACTTGTAAGAATTGTAAAAATGTCATGACCTAAACAAATTCCGCAAAAAATTTTGAATATCTTGAATTTTTAGACAATTTGAAAGATTTGATGTCATGTGTTTTCTGTCACTACGTTTAACAGTACTACTTTCATAGAAAATTTTCATGACATAAAAAAATTAAGCCAGAAATTATTATATAAATATTTTCAATGAAAATACTGTTAATTTTTTTTAAGAAATTACCTAATAATTTTTTTTTATTTTTTTCAAGGAGTTAACTTTTAAGAGTTTAAAAAAATTTAAAATTATCAATGCAAAAATAATTAAGCAATATTAGGAAAAAAATATTGACTAGTTTAGCGAAATATGTTACGAAATTTGTTGGTCACTCCTTTGATTTATTCTTTCTTCGAATGCCGTAGTACAGTGGAGTTTGTGAAATATATTTATTACACGCCAACTCGGACATCAATGTACTAAGACACGTACTTGTTCAAAATTAGCCAAAAATTTTTGACATATTCACAAAAGACACGAACCTGTCCAAATTATTTTCCAAAAATTGTGATATTGACTCTAAAGACTTAAGCCACGAACCTGCTTAAATTATTTTCAAAAAAAGTTTGTTTTTGACACAAAAGACTTAAGGTACTAAATTTATTAAAAATATTTTTAAAAATTTTGTTTTTGGTACAAAAGACTTAGGACGCGAACCTGAAAAAATTATTTTCTAAAAAATTGTGATATTGACTCTAAAGACTTAAGCCACGAACCTGCTTAAATTATTTTCAAAAAATTTTGTTTTTGGCACAAAAGACTTAAGCCACGAACCTGTTAAACTTATTTTTAAAAATTTTGTTTTTGGCACAAAACACCTAAGGCACAAAAATTCTTTAAAATATTTGCTAAAATTTTTGCTTTTGGTACAAAAGACTTAGGACACGAACCTGTCAAAATTATTTTCTAAAAAATTTTGATATTGACTCTAAAGACTTAAGCCACGAACCTGCTCACTTTATTTTCTAGAGTTTTTGATTTGGACAAAAAAGACTTAAGACACGAACCTGTGTAAATTATTTTTAAAAATTTTGGGACAAACGGCTTGCTTAAATTATTTTCTAAATATTTTTAAAATTAAAAAAATTAATACTTTATTTTTGTAAGAATATGTCAGTACCAAATATACTGCTTTTTTAGACCCAAAGACATCTTCTACTAATTTTCCATAATTTTTCGTAGGCCTAACGGATTAAAATGTTTAAAATATATAATTTTTAGTAGTTTTATAATACTAAAAAATATATTTTTTTAATCAATTTGAGATGTTAAACTACTTAACTAGAAAAAAGTGGTCAATAAACTTTTGTGTTTTTATGGAAGTGTAGCTTATCTTGAACATTCCCTTGACAGCTATTATCAGATTTGTTAAATTTTCTTAATTTTTTTGCAATAAATTTTTTTAGCTGAATTGTTACACCAATCATTTTATTATTTATATATAGATTTTCGAAAGAGGCATAATCTGTTAAATTTTATTAATACACATATAGAATATATATTTAGAAATTATCATATTGATCCTTCGAAATTCTCGGAAACAATGAGCTCACTGTTTTTGTAAACAAAACTTTATATATCAGCAATGTATTGTTTTATACTTGTTATTATTATTATTATTTTCTTTTTTTTTTTGAGGTTTTACTGGTTATTACTCAAATACTTTTAGAGTAGAATTGGATTAATATAAGCAATTCAAAGTACATTCATAGTTTCATCATTTTGTATATTCATTCCAAAAAATAAAGCTACCCAGCTGACTAAACAGAAATATACACCAACCAATTGGCACTTACGACCACCAACAACTCGGTGTAAGTGAACAGCAATCGCGAACATAATTTTAACACAAATAAACCCCAAAGCGATGAGACAAAGTGAAGGGCACCGCCATGCCAAGCACAATTCTTATCAGCAGCAGACGCTGAATATGCACTGCTAAGCCTACATACGCACACACGCGTATAACTACTGGATATGAGATTGCTTGTTGCATGCCTCACACACTTCTCGCGCCCTTCCGCGCGCTAGTGCGGCTGCAAAAATTGCTGTGTGGATTAAAAAATTATTTTTGGCCTTCCGAACAACTAGATGAGCTGCTTTAATTTGTACGCTGCCGTTATTACACGGCAAACGTTGGAATTTCCTCTTTTTTCGTTATTTGTTATTTTTCAACTTTGCGCTGACGCCAAAACATGCGCAGATAATGGGATGTGCATTAACCCAGCTAAGCTGCGCGCAATCAAGCTCACAACGATTTTATATCAGCACTATCAGCACAATTGGCATGCGTTCGATGCGGTCGTCAACCGCGACTTAGTCGCTCTAGCCTCTAGTAATCAACGCTAAGACGCTGCAGACTATGTTGTTCCTCCATATGTTGGTGTGTTTTGGGCTCAGCTCCATGCCAGCCGCAACCAATATCCGGTTCCATATAATAGTGGCTCTGGCGTTGTGCTATATATAGCACGTAATGGGGGCGCATACATGCAAAATATGCCTGGTTTGTACATGCGCACATACTGTGGACTGGAGCGCATGCGTGCGCCGTTGTAGTGTGGGGGATTATAATGCGGCATCCTTTGTGCGCGCGAAATTTACGCAAACATATTTACATAAATAGTTTTTAAATGACTTGATTCAGATTTTATGTTCTAGCTGAGTCGCTTTTTGTAGTATTAATTGAGGCAACTGGGGGAACTTCTAGCTGAAATTAAAAAAAAAATAAACAAATATTTCTCTTCGTATCTTTAAGAAACTGAACAAAAATATACATATAAATATTTGAACAGTGATTATGTACTATAAATAAAAAACTTAAATAAAAAATTATAATTTTTTGGGAAATTATAAATTAGTGATAATTAAAAAAAATTATATTCAAAATTAAATTTTCTTATTTCGGTTTCTAATTTTCAACAGTAATAATTTTTTATTTAAATTTTATTTAATTTTAATCAATTTTACTAATGTTAATTTTATTTTTTTTAGTATTTTAAAACATAGCAAAATTAATTTGATTTTAATCGAAACTTAAAAAAATGCATTTAAATTAACATAAAAATTAGTATAATTAATTGAAATTAAATTGATTTTTTAAATTTAATTGAAATAACAATAAATTAAAGTTTTAATTAAAATAAAATTAATTTCACTAATTTTGATTTTAATTTCTTTAATTGTAATTATTTTTTTTTTAATTTAATAGTGCTAACAATAAATAAATTAAATAAATTTATTTTGAGGCTTAAAAATTTTTTTTAATTAAATTAATTATTGTTATTGTTATGAAATTAAAACATTAATTTGAATAAAAAAATTAAAATAAAAATTAGTTCAATTAATTGTATTTTAATTAAAATCTTAAATATTATTATTATAATTAAATTAGAAAAATTAATTGAAATTAAAAAGAAATAATATTACTATTAATTGAAAATTAGACATCGAAATAACAAAAAAATTAATTTTGAATATAATTTTTTCCATTGTCATAAATAAGTTAAATAAATAAAATTATTTTTTATTCAATAAAATATAAAAAACTTAATAATATACAATTTAAGAAATAATAATCCGTTCAAATTTAAATTAATAGATAATAGTAAAAAAATCAAAGTAAAATTTATTTATTTAGGCTAATAATTTTAAACTAATTATAATTTTTTTCACTATTTTTATATTAATTAAGTAATAAAAATTAAAAAAAGAATCATAATTTTCTTAAATTTTTTTATTTTCGATTCCACTTTAAATCTCAAATTAAATTTTTCATAAAAAATATTTAAAATATTTAAAATATTTTTTTCTTTAGCAAAATTTAAGGTGATCATCTATTCTTAGTATTTTTTCCTTTTTCGAAATTCATTAAATAACTCATCGTTTATATACAACCTATAAGGCTTCTTCTCATGCCCATGAGACTGCAAGTTATAATAACAACCAAATTGGTGAAAATATATTTTCAACTTTATTTAATGAAATCATCAATAGATTTATTGCCACCTCATATGGGCACATTTGCAAACTTGAAAATTATGGTTAAGGCTCCTATTGACATATGCCTGTGCATGTGTGTGTAAAGCATAAAATTACTTAATTAAAATAAGAATTGCAAGGTAACTAATATATATTTATTGTTTTACTTAAAATGTCATTGTCATTCGAACAAATATTTAAAACTATTTCAAGAGCTTTTGTTGCAGTTTTGTGCAAAATTTCGAATTAACTCAAACTGGTTTTGAACATGCGGGAGTTGAAGTATATATCAGTATCAACTTTGTGAATTAAAAAAAAATAGAAAGTAGATATACATATACGTATATATGTCTAAGTCTAGACAAAAGTATATCTTTTACGTATTTATTGTTTTCTCTTTATAACCTCACAAAATGCATTTTTGCTTTCGCCATTTTCACCTGCTTCGCACAAAAATTTAACAAATGACCGTCATGCATCAATTTCGTTAATTAATTTTCATTCAAATTTTAATATTTGCCTTTTGTTTTTTGCTTTGCTTTACAGTTACCAATAACCGCAAATGAAATTGTGCTAATCAAGCGCTTTCAAAAAAACAAAGCAAAAATAAATCGCCTAACAACAACAAATAACAAGCTACAAGGCTTCGCAAAGCGCAGTGATTAATGCGAAATATTTGTGTATTAATTTCATTCATTTCAAATTAATTACAACAAAACCAAAATATTATTGAAATCACGTTTGTTTAAAAAAGTGCTAAAAGAAAACTAAAAAAACAACTAATTGCAGATTGCTAAAAGCTAATTTAAATCCGCAAAAAATCTATAGTAACAATTTATTTAATAATACATATAGTAATAAGTGTGAAGTGAACAATAACAACAACAAAGCAACAACTAATAGCAAATATAACAACCAAGGCATTTTTCGTGGAGACATGATTAACGAGAAAATTCTGGTAAATATTATTTTTTTTATTTATTTTGCATATAAACTTTAATGTGGTTAAGGTTTATATTTGATGTAAGCTCTTAAGAAGAGAATTGTTTTTATATACATATATAAAAAGTTATAAAATATTTGTATATACATACATAAGAAAGGCATCGTAAAGCCTTCAAAATATACGATAAACGATTTTATAGTTTTTGAAAAAATTGCCAACAAACTTACAACATATTTTTTAAGGTTTTTATTAATAACAATTATGAAAGAATTCTTAAAAAAATATCAGAGCTTAAGAGTTGCCACCTTAAACGACTTTTTTTTATTATTTAAATAAAGCATATTTTTCAAAACGTAGCTAATTTGTGAATAAATTTAGAGCTGCCACCTAATTTTTAATAAAAATTTAACTTTTTTTTAAGTTGCCACTTGTCACAAAAAATACCTACTTTAATTAAAAAAAAGGGTTAATAGTGAATAAAAAATAAAAATTAAAGATTGGCAAAATGTTTTTATTTGAAAAAATTGACAACTGTCTCAAAGCATATTTTTAATTTTTTTATTAATAATTATTAATTAATTCTTAAAACAAAAAAATTTTAAGAGTTGCCACCAAGCCGATTTTTTTTTATTATTTACTTAAAGCATATTTTTTCAAAATGTAGCTTAATTGTGAATAAATGTAGAGCTGCCACCTAATTTTTAATAATAATTAAAAAAAAATTCAAAAAGTTGCCCCCTGTCTCAAAAAATACTTCTTTTCGTTTTTATATAAAACGTTTATTATGAATGGAAAATAATAATTTAAGAGTTGCCACCTGTATGAAAAGGTTTTTTTATTAACTAAATAAAGTATAAATTTCTAATGGTAGGTAATTTATGAATAAATTTAAAGAGGCCACCTGAAATTTTAATTAAAATTAACCAAAATTTTTCAAAGTGCTGCCGCCGGTCTCAAAACACATTGTTTTATTCAGTTTTTGTTATATAGAGCGTTAGTAATAAATGTAAGAAAAATTATTTTTAGGAGTTGCAACATGTGCGAAAAAAATTAATTTATTTATAAATTATACAAAATTCTTTAAAATGCTGTCACCTGTCTCAAAACAAGTTTTTTATTCATTTTTTTAAATACATGAACCGTTAAAAATAAGTGTAAAAAAATTATTTTAAGAGTTGCCACATGTGAGAAAAAATTTTTTTTTATTAATTAAATTAAGCATAAAATCTAAAACGTAGGTTATTTATGTATAAATGCAGACTTTCCACTTTAATTTTAATTAAAATTAACCAAATTAGAAGTGTCAAGCAGAAGCTATTTGAGAATATTGTAGTCTAAACATAATGTCAGTACGTTGCCTTTCCTTTAGAACCAAAAATACGATCTGGCCATATATATACAATCTTGTAAACTACAACTTAACAACTTCTATGACATCAGAATTGTGCACATGATTTAAAAAAATCAGTTTGTATTTAAAATTTGTTTTTGGGCATATTTTTCCACATATTTATTTTATTCAGAATTAAATATTTTTTTCAATTTTACTTTTCAATTTCGTTTTCTTGCCCAATTATTTCTCATTCATATTCTTCTAAAAACTACCAATAAGTTTATTTATTTATCTACATCATATTTTTTCTTCCGAATATAAATAAATATTCTGCTAATAGAATAATATTGATTTTTAATCAACTTCCAATCATTCTCGTGTCAGAGCTTCTTAGCCAGTTTTATTATTTATGTTATGTTTTTGTGGTGAATAGGAAGCCACAAATACTCGGTCAGTTGGCATTGTGCGCATATAAAAAGGTTTGTATTGGCGCATACCTTACACACTCAGACACACATACAAGCAAACCTTATCGTAAAGATCCCTGCCAACAGCTAGTCAAGTCGGTTGTGATTACTTATATTGATTTGTTATGTAGTTTGGCGTATTTCTGGTTCGTCATTTGCTTCTATTCAAGCAGAACCGTAATGGAGGTTGATCACCAAGGTTTTTTGTCAAGCTGAACATAGGTACTTACACACACACTCATATACACATACACGAAACAGCACACGCTTTGCGCATTTAACAAAAAATATTTATTGTTTTTTTAGCAGACAGGCGGCAATCAAATATAATAAATAAACTATTGAATTGTGTGAATTTGCTGAAAAACGTTTAGCAGCCGAAGTTGAAGATGTCATGTGTAATTGCACGCAAAATAAGCGCATGTAAAATATATATGTTTATTGGTACAAGTTCATTATTAATATTTTGCATGCAATTATGGCGCTTTCAAGGTTAGTAGGTGAGCTTAAGGCAGAGATCCGGCACATCATTCAAAATGATATTGAAATTGCTGCCGCTGCTTAAGAAGAGGGGTTATCATGTATTTACATATATTAAATATGACTACAGGCGTTAGAAAAGTATGAAATTGTTCTCATAAATGTAGTAGTGTGCCGAAAGATTGGAATAAAATAGAAAAGCCCAAATTTACCGATTTAATTCAATTTAGGTCTTCTCATGAATAAAAAAGCTTCAAATTGTTATTTTCTTCATGAAAATACGTCTCAGGTTCATTTCTTAAATCTTTCCTCTAACATAATTGATTTTGTTCATAGTAGTTCGTACCTTAAGTCTACTGTCTCAAGCAAAAAGACAAAATCAATAATTTTTTTCATGCTCATATCGACAATGTTAGATGGAGGTTTGTTTCTTAAGTCTTTCACATTACAATATTAATTTCCTTCAAATAAGTTCGCGGCTTAAATCGTTTGTCTCATGTAGAAAAAGCAAACCAAATAAGTTTTTCTAGTTCAGATCGAAGATTTTAGATTCAGGTTCGTTTCTTAAGTCTTTCGCTTTATAAAATTGGTTTGCTTCAAAGAAGTTCGTGTCCTAAGTCTTTTACTTCACGTAGAACAAAAAATCTTTTACTTTCTTTCAAGTACAAATTTTAGATTAAGGTTCGCTTCTTAAGTCTTTTCCTCATAGAAGTTCATGCCGTAAGTCTTTCAAATTACTACCAAAACCCAACATTATCACAAATGAGTTTGTGCCTTAAGTCTTTTGCTCTTTTGTTTTTCTTTTCGATTTTAAACAAATTACTGTTATTTTTGCACTTGTTGCATCATGAAATCACAAACAATTAAGCGATTTGGATTCAGCAGTAAAGCAGTTTTGCCTTGAAATCAATTTTAAGAAAATCATTTAAATCTCTGAATACGCTTTGGTACTTAAAAACCAATCATTCATCACAATAAAAATTATTTGAAATACCAAAAACTTGGCATGCTAAGGCGTTTAAGTTGATAATTAAATTATAATGCCGAGCAGAAGCCAAATTCACACCTCAAATTGGCAGAAAACGACGCTCAACCTACAAGTGCAGCAAACTGTGTGAGGAACATACATATATAACTACACACACATATGTATGTATAAAAGCATGCAAAAAGTTTACACTTGGGTTTCACCTTCTTTATTGTTTGCCATCAAGCAGACACTTATTTGTCAATCATATTAATTCATTGCAAATAAATCAATGCTGCTACCGCAAGCAAGCAGACAACCAAACACGTTAACGAAAATGCAAAATCCAACAACAACAAAGTGTGTAATATTTAAAGCACAGAAATACAAAAAAGAAGAATGAGAAGAACTCAACTGGTGTTAGCTTTGCTTGACGCCCGTAGTTTTCATATTTATTCATACCCCTTTGAGTGTTAATTTATACAAATGTTTGAATGTATTTGTGTTTTTTTTTTTTGGACTTTACGACAAGCAGTCACAGCTACTCTAGTGCCAGTTTAAATGATGATATCATCAAATTACTGCTCATCACTGACTCTTTGGGTAGCATGTAGGAGCTTGCCGTCACCAGCAGCTTTTGCAGCGCTTCTAGAAACAGAAAAGCCGTAAAACACAGCAAAAACAGAAATACAATATTTAAATTTTTTACAACAACACCTGCTTCAGTATACATACATATTTATACATAATGCTTATAATTAAAAGATAGAGTTTACAGATATTTGCTAGAGCTTAGCAGCACCGATGCTGTTAAATGATTTCTCAAAATTTTTTGTGTAAGGCAAGAACTAACAAAAACAATAAAAACAATTCAGAAGTCAGTGTTAAAGCAGCTGTGCTGACTGATGTCTTAATAGCAATATGAAAAGACATTAGACCACACACTAGTTATAATAAAAGAAAATAAAAAAAGAACAAAAATAATAATTAAAAATAAAAAAATAAAAAAAAAAATAAAAAGAAAATTTTAATATAAAAAATAAAAAAATTGAGATAAAATAAAACCAAATTAAATATTAAATTAAAAATAAACTTTTGTTAAAATAACTGATGTTTTAATAGCAATATGAAGAGACATAATATATATAATACAATAAAAGACAATAAGCAAAAATAAATAAAAATTATAAAAATACAAATTTTAAATTCAAAATTAAAAAAAAATTAAGATAAAATAAAAAAGTAAAAAAAAAATAAAAAAAATACTAATAAAAATATTTTATAAAAAATATTAATATTAAAAAATTAAAGAAAAATCTGAAGAAAAATATATAAAAATTAAAATAAAAAAATCTTAGAACAGCTGATTTTTAATAGAAATATGAAAACATTTGAGACCACACAATTGTTCTTAGAAACATATTAACAATAAATAATAAAATTAAAAAAAATATAAACTAATTGTGACAAAAACAACAAATTATAAAAATAAAAAAAAAAATAATAAAAATAAAAAAAGTTAAAAAATACAATAAAAATAAAAAAATCTCAAAAAAAAAAATTATTAAAATAAATTTAAATAAAAAACTTCTGTTACCACTTTTTTGACATAAGAATAGTAGTATTTTATTTATTCCAATTTTTTTATCTTATATTCCGAGTCTTCTGCTTTCAAATTTTATTATTCATAGTAAACTAATTCATTATTACTTAATTAATTTGTTTTTATTAATAGTTTCGTGTCGTAAATAAATATTTTCTTAATTGCGCATTTTTACTATTTTCTTTGCAATTTTTTTTATTTTTATTTTTCTTGTTCTAAATTAAGATTTAATAAATTAATAAAATTAAATTAAAATTTAATATATTTGTAACCAATTTTTTAACTTTAATACGTTTTTTTTATGAAAAATCGCTAAATGTTTAATTCTGAATTTTATTTATTATTAATATAAATTTCTTCAAAAATATTTTGGAAATTTTGCAATTTTTTTTATATTTTGTTGCTTTTTTATTTTTATTATTATTGTTTTTTCTTAAATAAATTATTCCTTACTTTTTTTGTTGGTATTGAAATAATTGTAATTTTTTATTTCCTTTCGGGTAGTGGCAACTGTAATCGTATATAATTTTTTTTCAAATCTGAGCTTATTCTTTCATTCATTCGTATGTAAGTATTTCTATAATTATGGCTAACTGCTAATGACTGTTGACTTATGCTCTTTCTCAAGCAGTCATTAGCGATTTAATGACATATAACAGTAATCTTCGTTTGTTTTTATCATTTCAAGGGCTCACCGTTAAACGTAAGCTTTCAACTCATTAATCTCGATTCATGAAGAAATAAATATGTAGCTTGAGAATAAATAAAGAACGCTAGGTTTTCTTCATAAAAAGAACAAATTAAGTCTCAGACCACTTTAAACAGAAAACGTATCTAAATATTTAACATAAATTAAAAAAAAATAATTTCTTGTTTTATAATATGTTCAAATATTGAAGTAATGAAAGCAGTATTACAGTTCTTCATGCAAAATTTTGTACAATAATTGGTGTAATAATTTAAATTAAAACAACAGTTTTCAGTAGCTTGACCTTAACAAACTCAATGATTTGCAGTTCGAAGTATATTTTTTCATATTGAAGTTTGTTGCTTAAGTCTTTTACCAATTCACAGTTGGAGAAAACGAGTTTGTGTCTTAAGTCTTTTATTCATATTAGATCATAATAGAATTTAAGAAATATTAGGAGCTTTCATGAGGCAAATCTGTTCAAATGATTTTTCGTATTAAAATATTAAGATAGTTTGTAGAATTTATGGTATGAAACCAAAACTATACAAATAAAATGTCATCAGATCAAATCCACTGAGTGGCTGGAAAAAGCTTCATTTGGTTAACCCGGAAGCACAAAGAGTCTATTGAGGGCCTAAGTGCGGCCGCTTGCGATCTGAAACTATTACACTTCCCTTTTCACCAACCAACCATTAAAGATCTGCAGCTGCCACAGACTTTATAAACTGCTGAAATCTAATATGAGCAAAAGTTTTGGCAAATTTTCAGTTACTCTCCGACTTCCGTGCCATTCTTCTCTTACTATAATTACATATATATCTATATGGGTGCCCATCTAAGGAGTTAAATACTTCTTAAATTGATTCAGACTATTTCCAAATCACTTGTAGTCAAGAAAGAGTCAACAAACTCATGAAATTTTACGTATAAAGCAAAAATATTGTCAAACTTCTTTTATTTAAACATTAAAAACTACAGAGGACCTTCTGTGAAATTTGGTGATCAGAGCAGGCCTCAAGCATATTCGCTCTTATGCAATACTTCAGCTTGAATGCCTTAATTAAGAAAATACTTT
Organism: Bactrocera neohumeralis; assembly: GCF_024586455.1. Lineage (NCBI taxonomy): Eukaryota > Metazoa > Arthropoda > Insecta > Diptera > Tephritidae > Bactrocera > Bactrocera neohumeralis. Next base: position 12,103,370 of record NC_065920.1, read on the forward strand.
AACCCAAAAATAGCGCATATATAAAAACCAAAATCTTCGCTCTGACGCTACTCTTCTTCATACAGTTTTTGCTGCAGTTGTTCCTTTTGTATCATCACTACACCGTGGGTCCTCAGCTCTTCCTTCCAAACGTCTTTCATATCCAGCTATTGTGTTATATCACATAAGTCACTTCCCCATTCTTGCGTTTTAATTAGCCATTGAAGCACAAAATTATGCTATAATTAAATTTTATGTTGCCAATAAATTTGTGCATTTCAACAAGAATTGCCAGCATCATCTGCAGCAAAGAGCCATAATTCGCGCTTCCCTGCCTTTTAATGTCGCCTTTATAAAGCACTTCCTTCTTTTTATTCATTAAATTTCTTCCCTTCTCCAGCAGCGGCATTGGCGTGGAACAGATGAAGTAAATTTTAGCAGCCGTTGACAGCTTTTATGAGCTTGCGCTACTGCTGCGCGGCGCAGCTGCAGCTAAACGCAACTCTTTTTTAGTTTCTTCCCAATATTTCTTTCCCTTTTATATAACAAAGTTTTTATTGCCATTGGCGCAAAATTTAGCACACTTAATAAAATCATTAACTTCTATTGAAATTAGAAAATAAATAAATTTTCTCCGACTGTTGAGTCGTCGCTTGAGCCATAAAAAAGGGTTGTCGAATCGCCTTGTTCTATGTGAAAAAAATTTATTAAAATAAATAAAGAAATACTAAATTATAGTATTTTTGATGGGCTTTTATAATCGAATTTATTTTCACTTGGCAATAAATTATTTTCTTAGACCGTTATATTTGCTTTAAATCTTGGAAGTGAATTTCTACGGTAATTTTGCTGACATCAAATGCAATTGCCGAATGCGAGTTTGCGTCTTAAGTCTTTTGCTGTGAAGTATGAGGCAAGGCGGTATTGGGAGATTAAAAATTGCCTGTATGAAAAATTATTAAAAAATAAAATTTTGCTGGAAAACAAAAATAAAAAAAATAAAAATAAAAAAATAAATAAAAATAAAAAAAATAAAAATTAAAAAAAATAAAATAAAATAAAAATGAAAACAAAAATAAAATTAAGACACAACATAATTATTTAAAAATTAAAAAGTTTTTGTAATCATAAAAATCGGAATAGGTTTTTAAGAAAATAAGTGTTCATTAAATAAATTCAGAACTGCTTGAAGAAAAATGTCATTGCAATTATGAACTAATTAAATAGTCGATTTTTATTTGTGTTCGCACTCAATTGCAGCACTGATAGCCACTAATTGTTGTAAACAAATGTGGGCGTGAGGTGTAACACAGCAGTTCATACGACAGAGGTGCATCGAAGTCAAGCTTAATTAATTTCATTTGGCATTTATGTTGGCAGTTGGCATCATTTGCTTTTGCTGCCTAAGTCCAAAACAACAACATACATTGATTTCATAATAGTTTATATTACCAAAAAACTTATTATATAAATGCAATTATAGGCTCAGAAGAATGTGTGTTAAATATTTATATATATTATGTAACTATCCTGAAGATTAAAATATTTCAGTAGATCTAAAATTAATTAAGACCAGGCTGGGCTTAATGTAATCATGACTTTGAAGTATTACTTTTTATATTAACTTTTATCAAACTTAAGTGAGTGGCTTACGTCTTTTATGTTAAATATTTATATGAAAAAATAAATATTGTGTCAAAAACTTTTATTTCAAGAAAAGGAGTATTATTTTTAAATGAAACAAATTTGATAAAATTTTTTTTTTTTAATTTTTATTTTATTATTATTATTTTTTATTATTATTATTTTATTTTATTTTTATTTTTATTATTATTTCTTAATTTTTAAGTTTAATCATAAGTTTCACATATTATCTTTTATCTCGACTTTTGTCTATCACAAATTTGTCTTTAGTCTTTTAGATAATATTTTTGGCTGATGATAACAAATTTGTGCTTTCAGTCCTTTCATGGTAATCACTTATTTATATGAAAAAAGCAAGACTGTGATTCTTCTTCTTCTTTACTGGCGTAGACAAAGGATGGATCCCTCATTCAAGGCTGTTTTCTTCTTTCCATTGGCAGTGTTTTTTTACGTGGCGGGTCGCAAACCTTCTCACTTTAGCTCTCGCCTTCTTACTTCAAACGGATGTTTTTTGGCTACGCAGAGGCCACTTATTTTTGTGTAGAAAATTTGATAACAATTTTTATTGAAAACTATAATTCTTTTATGACATAATTTCTTAATTATTCAACTTAATCAAGAGTTTGAAGTATTATTTTTTGCCTCACCTTTTAATTAACGCGAGTTTGTAGCTTAAGTAAGTTACAAATTCGCGTTAATTAAAAGGTGAGGCAAGCTCGATGGTGTAAGGCAAGTTTGTGTCTTTAGTCTTTTAAGTTAAATGTTTATATGAAGTAAGGCAGCGATTAAATCATATTATTCTAAAATAAAGGCAGTATTATTTTTATATGAAAAAAATCGATAAATTTTTTTTTAATAATTTTTTTAAATAATTTCTAATTTCTTTAATATAAACCTGACTTCGAAGTATTATTTTTTATCTCATCTTTTATCTAACCCAAGTTTGTGGCTTAAGTCTCTTATATAAAAATCCTTGGTGGAGCAAGAGAATATTGTTTTTTAAGTCTTTTATACTAAATATTTATATAAAGCAAAATGGTCTTTGCTAAACTAAAGAGAGTATTACTTGCATATGAAAAAAAAATCACGATAATTAAAAACCAAAAAAAAATTTATAAACTTGTTTTATTATTTTTTTTTATTTTTATCTAAAGCCAATTGAAGGAGATATCAATAATCACTATATTATACTGTGAAAGTTTCGAGCTCAAAAAAACACAACAAACTATTATAGAAAAAAACTTTAAATTACTTACCAGTAATTCGTATTGCCGTAATCATTAATTCTTTCGCGGATTTATATTGTTAGACTTAGATTTTATATAAAATTTTATTCTCCGTTAAAAACTTAAATAAAATAGTTTTCACTTTCGTTGACGCACACCAGCTTACACCTACAAATATATGATCACCACATTTGTATAATAATTGAATCATTCCTATTGCCATATTTCCGGTCTTTGAACGCTCATCAGTACAGGGTGTTAAAAAATGGAATTAAAATAACTGAACATAGCTGATTAAAATACTAGGAACGTTTGAAAAATATTACATATTAATTCACTAATAGAGATTTCTCAAGCACTTATATTTGGGGTAAAAAATTATATGAAACTATGACTCATTATGAAGGCACAATAGACCCTAGGTTGCAGCGCAATCCTCATCTAATCTAATGACTCATTATATATATTATATATTATAGAAATATTATCTAAAAATATATATTATACTGTACTTAATTTAGTTAAAGAAGAATTTATTTCTTCCCTTGTGCCGCACCCTCTACAAACTGGCTCAATCAAACTCAGTTCAAGGCAAACCAGTTCAGATGACAGGTTGACATTTTTGAAAAAGCTTTTTTGTGCCTAACGTACGAGTATATAAAAGTCTATTCGCAAATTAAGAGAAACAGTTGTAAGTACGGCAAACAAAAATATATTTACCACACTCGTAGATTTATATATCATTTAATAAGTATGTATGTCTCAGCGAACTGCGATTAATAATATGCAAAATTGTTATTGTTTAATATGATTTTATTTTTATTTTACTCAAACGTGTTTCATTTCATTCGTGTAGCTCTGATTCACGCTTTTTAAATATAAAAATTAAATAAAAAATATTCTAACTGTACCGCTTCTATTTAAAACAATTATACTTGTATCGTCATCACTCCAGCTAAAACCACACAATTTTCAGAAATTCAAAAACTTGTTTTTCCCACAAAAATTATTTGATTAGCAATAAGTAAAAGCAGCTTGCCGGTAGTCAAAAAAACATGCCCTTCTTTTTGAGAAAAAAATTAGCTGAAATTAAATAAAATAAATTTTTCAACAATTAAACCTAAATAAAGTTATTTGTGAAAAGCTAAATACTTACATACATATATAATTGGCTATATATTCACATCATCCGTACAACAATTTAATGCCAACCGCTGTTTGTTCGCTCTAATTCTGTCACATACTTTGTAGGTGTATAATAGCTAGACAATATAAGGCTTTAGATAATTGCGTTAAATTAGTTAAGTTCACTTAAAAGGAAAAGGCGTTAATTGAGTGATTACATATAGAAAAATAAATTTTTTGTTGCGTTTATATACGCACATGCTCTAGAATTTCACCACAGCTGCTGGAAAATTTCAAAGCGCTAAATATTCGCATATATTTGCTGATTTAATCTAAACTAAGCCGGAACTTAATGGCAAATATTAAGTTACTTTGCAAAAATGGATACCCTTTAGTAACTGGTTGGGTCAGTGGAACTATATAAGGCTCTATATAAGTCATAATCAACTTTTAGATTAGTAAAATGTATATATACATACAAGATCTGTCGCAAAAGAAACAGAACTTTTTAAATATAACTGTTTCTGGTGGCGCCACCTATTGGTGGGTATATGAAACCCGTAAAAATTTTAAGACCATTGGATAACTACAATCGATGTTATCGATCAAAAAGTGACAGCAGCTTTTGGTCATCGGTCGTAAAACGCATTTTGAACAAAAAGCAAATATTAAATTTTGTTTTAAACATGGGAAAACGTTTACTGAAACATTTCAAATGATGAAAAATGTTTATGGTGATCAGTGCCTATCCCGTAGTAATGTGCCTGAGTGGTTTAAGTGATTCCAAGAAGGTTGTGAGGACCTCTGTGACGATCAGAAATTGGTCGCTTCAGAAGTCAAAAATAAAGACAATGCTGATTCGTTTTTACGATTCCGAGGGTATTGTACACCATGGTGTTATGAAGGGTCTTTTGTCACGCATTCGTCGTGATTGACCATAATACCGTGAGGCAGGGTCCTGGCGCCTGTTGCACGATAATGCACCAAGTCATCGGTCGACGCCTGTCACTAATTATTTTGACAAAAAACTCCATATTAACCATTAATCACTCACCCTACTCACCTGATCTGGCACCCTGTGATTTTTACCTATTTGTAAAACTTCATTTGCCCATGAAAGGACACTGGGGTCAGGACACTTCAGCTATCCAAAAGGCGACGACCGATATTCTCAAGAGCATGACCTTAAACACTCATTTCAAATGCTAATTGACCGAGCTAAACGCTGTATCGAAGCACAAGGAAACTACTTTGAATAAAAAATATAACTTTTGAAAAATATTAATTTTTTGTTGTTTTTTTAACAGTCCTGTTTCGTTTGCGACAGACCTTGTATATGTATTTAAGAATGAAGTATAGTTAATTCAATTCTTTTATATTTTCAAAAGGAATTTTATAGAATTATGGCTACAATTTTCAGTTTCCGCTGTCAGATATAACCAATATATAACCATTTTATAACCAAAACTCCAATTTTTGTTTCAATATCAGAGGTTTGTATTATATAGTTTTTCCTTCGCCTGAAAACTTATGAAAAGTGATATTATGGTATTTTGCAGTTTAGGGGACAATATGAAAAATTCAAGAATGGGAATAAAACCAAAATAGAATTTAAAAATGTAATTTTTTAATTTCTGAATTCCATTTTTAATCACATAAAATTAAACAAAAATCAAATATACCTTTTTAAAAAATATTATCTGATATTAAGCATTTCTTGAACATTTCATTTTAATTGTATATTTTAATACTATTTTTTTTTTGTGAAGAATATAGTTTCCGAAATATCTGAAATATTTTTTATATGTAGCATATTGATAGCTAGTTATTCAGCAAAATAATGATCCAAAAATAATTTTCGACTACAAAAAATCTATTTCACTGCTCTTAGTAAGCCCATTTGCAAAAATCGCAGAAAAATAATTTAAAAAAATCAATATTTGATTTACTCCACATTTCATGCAATGCACAATTGTGCCATGGAAAGGTTGCTTCATGAGACCGTTAAACACGTTGTGACACATTTTACCGCAATCAATGCAATTTATTCCAATTCAGCGCAAAAATTGGTTGAAAACTCACTGGCGAGAAGAAACTGAAAAAGAGCAATAAAATCACAAAAACCCACTGAACCAAATGCGGTTTCGTAATATATATAACAACAACAACAAAAAGTATTTCGTATGACTGCTTAATGCAGTTGCTAATAAAGACAAGTTGCCCTAAAAGGCAGCTGGACATTGCCAAAATTTCCTGCTTGTATAACGGTACATTTTTCTGTGAGACAAGAAAATATCTGAATAAAAAATTTTGGAATAAATATATAAAAAATCGAAAGTTTTGTAAATGTCTGAAATACTTTCACTATTTTGTGAATTAATAAGCTTTCTTTCGAAATTTATTTAAAATACGAAAAGTTTCGGAAAGGTTGTAAAAGGTTGAATTAAAAAAAAAATATTGTGACATAAGTATGCATCTGCAATAAGATTTTGAAAAATTTTTTAAGTATTTTTTTAGTTTATATGTATATATGTATATACTATTTTTTGCAAAATTTCGTTTTTATATTTCTATTTTTTTTTCTTTGTTTCATAAAAATTGTAAGGAAAAAATTACTGATTTGCGTCAAAAGATAAGAAAAAATTTTATGAAATTATAAAAGGAATATTTTCTATAAAATTAAAAAAAAGGTATTTATGAATTTTTTTAAATATATGTATATTTTTCTAAAAATTTCGTGCACAAAAAATTTGTTTGTTTAATATAAATTTTAAGGCTAAATTTATTAATTCATTTAAAAAGATAAAAATTTTTTATAAAATTAAAAAATAATTTTTGACAAGATTTTGAAAAATTTTTTAGGAATATTTTTAAATACATATTTTTTGCGAAATTTCGTGTTTACTGTTTTGTTTTTGATTATAAAAATTTTAAGGAAAAATTATTAATTCACTTAGAAAGATAAGACATTTTTTATTAAATAAAAAAAAGGTTTGATTTAAAAAAAAACACGTTTGGAACCAGCCGAAACATTTTGTATCTATATGTTTTTTTTCATTTAAAATTCAATGAAAAAATTATTAATTTAAAAAATTTGGAAATTTTTATTTAGTTTTTAATATTATAATTTTTTGTTTTGTTACAATTTTTTTGTTCAATTTGAAAATTAAATTAGTATTTAAAATTTTTTCCTATTATCTGTAAATTGCTATACATTGGATGATAAATAAAAAATATTTGCTTTGTAAAAAAGAAAAAATTATTGTACTTTTAGCTTCTAAAAATATTAAAAAAAAAAATTTTTAAATAGAAAACAGAAATTAAATACTACTTTAAAGCAAAATAGATTTTTGAATGCAATTTAATTCATATTTTTAGGCTTTACATACATATATAACTTATATTATTTATTATTTATACCTTTATCCAGTCAACTTTTTAATTTTATTTTAATTTTTAGTATAGCCTAACTTAATAAATTAAAGAAAAAAATTAATAAATTAAATTTTTTTTTAATCTAAAAAAAAAATATATAAAATCTAAACCAAACCACCCTAGTATCTATAAGCACAAATCCATTGCCCCTAAAGCTGCCTAATAGCATTTGGTAATGATGGAAAATTGTAGCAAGCAACATTGCGGTTTCCGTACGTGTCGTCATTACATTTGCAAGCGCACAAACAAATATACAACGCTGCCGCTCTCCAGTAACGTGCATGTGTATATGTGTGTGCGTGTGGCACTAAAGCACCGCAGGATATGCGCGCACTCTTCCGGCCGGTGGCCAAAGAAATGGCACGACAGTCGCCTAGAATTGCATAAGCAACAACAAACACACAGCGCCGTTTGCGCCACCAAGGTGTTGCAATTCATAACTTCTAAGGCGATGCGGCAATTCGCAGCGCTGCGGTGGGTATGAGGCAATTACAGGCATAAATTCAATTATCCGCACACTATAATTTGTATAAAATGTGCAGGCATGCCGAAATCGAAAAAAACGTCTAGATGCTAAAAGAGTAGTGTTGAAAAGTAAGGATACGAAACAAAAGCAATGCAAACTAATTTCATTAACAAGCTTAGATGAGCGCCACAAATGGCCGTCATTGACTAGCATTCACTTTTCTGCTTTAATTCCTTCTCATTGTTTCCATTAAAGTCAGCTCAATTAAAAATGAAGACATATCACACGGCACTTGCAGCTGTGTGCGTGTGTGCATTTAAAGTGTGGAGCGCATTTACGCTATTGGCTATTGCCAAGTTTTACGATCTACTAAAAGCGTATAGAGCACCGGAAAGTCCTTTCATTTAACAACACACTTGGCCGTTGGTCACCAGCGGAACACCCAGCAGGCAGCGCCATAAAAAATGTCATAAAAATCGGCATCACTTAAATGACGACACCTTCGACTTTTGTGTGAATCCTATAATATTTTTTGTATATAGCTTTTATGGCCAACTTTCGAAAAATTAATAAGAAATAAAGTGGTTTATAAAGTCCACTTTGAGCCCGTTTGAGCTCGTTGTCCTTCCTCCAATTGCAATTTCTAGCTTAACAGAGGTCAATTTGTTCGCGTTGTGGTTAAAAATATACATATGTCTAAATGTGTATGTGGCTGTGGTAAAGTAAAATTACTATGAATATTGTTATTCATATAGTGGCACTGTCAACATTTTTAGAGTACTCAGAAATATTTTTAATGTTTTCAATTTTGGCAACTTTCTTGCCTTCATTCCGAGTTTTTTACTTCTGTCTATATATACGCAAACTATTCCCTCAGTTTAATAGATATCGAACTGAAACTTTGCACACGTTCTTTTCTCTTCATAACCTGTAGGGATAGCCGATATCGGTTCAATATAGCATATAGCGGTAATACAAACTGAAGAATCAATTTCTTGTCCTTGTGTGGCCAACTTTTTTATTTCCCGAGATATTTTCACGAAATTTGGCAGGGATTATTATTCAAAGCAAAAATACAATTTTCAAAAATATTGTTGAGATCGGACTATTATAGCTTACAGCTGCCATATTAACCGACCTATCCAAAACAAGTGCTTGTTTGAAAAACTTTTTAATTTGAGGAGTTAAATTCACAAAATTTGGCATGGAGTAATTGCCCAAAGCAGCAATATAACATGCAAAAAAATTATGGAGATCGGACTACTATAGCATATAGCTGCCATCTAAAGTGAACAATCAGAATCTAACCGTTATATGGAATCCTTTGTATTTATGTAGTATATTATAGCTTCAAATAATTTATTTTACTTTTTTTTAGAATCTTTTTATTTTTATTTTTTGTTCTTTAATATTATTATTCTTTATATATATTTATTTTTTAATTTTTATTTAGCGTGAGTGGCTTCCCGTTCAACATTTTCTCCATTTAAATGCATATGTTATTTAATTTTTTATAAAAAAAAATCTGCAGATTGACCTTTCCAAGGTTATTGCAAGCAGCAGAAAAATATGTCATAAAATATATTAATAAATTTTATTACCAACTTGGTTATAAAAATAGTGACTCTGCATACTGGACATGGTAAATTTGAAGAAAATGAGCAGAAATATTCATAACTATAATTTTAATAACCTTTTAGTGAGATTGGCCATCGCTGAGTGCTGAAAATAGTCATTTATTTTATTACATGTGTGATGAAGCGATCACATAAAAAATATGTATGCATATCTAAATATAAATTTCACAGCTTCCTTGGAAGTTCTGACCTTAAAATTGAACGTGTGTCCTTGTAGGCCTTAAATATGCGCGTATTGATTGAAATAAAAAGAAAAATGGCAAGCTGCTGAATTTTAGTTCCATTTTTATGTTCTCAAAAAAGATTATAAGACCGTCAGCGACATTCTTTAGTTCTCTGTTGCCAATTTTAGGCTTAAAAAATCGAAATTATCTAAATTATTCTTTGATAGTCACCGCTCAAATATAATTTCTAATTTCTCCCGGAAAATTTTCAAAATTTTTTATGTTTTTGTTCGTTTATCAGCTCTCAAATGTGAGCTTATATGTGTATGAAGATTTTTACAGCTCTACAGAGCAGTAGTATTACTTTCTTCCCAATGTTCTACGGGATTGTCAACTACCGCTTTTTCCAACCAGTTTCGCTACCTTATCTAAATATACAATTTATAAACACACATATATATATAAGCCCGCACATTTTTGCTTTATACATACATATATCTTTGTCATGTTTTTTTCACACAATGCTAGGTTAAACTACGAAAGAACCTATATTTGTTCAACTTTCCAACCTCTTCCTTCATCTCCTGAAGCTGCTGCTGCAGTTAGCTGGCTCTCTTCACTAGACTCTTCAAGCAGCTGAACTCTTTGTCTAAGATAAAAAAATCAGTTGAAAAGTAAATAAAAATAGCTTTGCTACATCAGCTGCAGCTGCAGGTCTCTTTCAATATTTTTATACATATTTACATTTATATAGTACAATATATATGCGACTCACCACCAGATTTCGTACCACGCACTCATTTGGGCGCGTACATCTTTTCAGCGCAAAAGTTGCTGGCATTATCATGATTATTACAACATATTATTTGCCAATATTACTATTATTACTTGTCCAAAGTTCGCAGCCCACTTTTGCCTACTCCTTTTGCCTTTTGCCTGCGTTGTGCCTGCCGTTCACTCACCGTGATGTTGTTTTTTAGCTCCCTTTTTTACTGTAGTTGACTTTGTGTGCCTGTGTGTTTGTGATTGTCGTGATGCGCCCCACAATGTGACCGCACTACATTGTTGCAAAGTACCCGAGAGATACCAACATAGTACGTTTGCACGTAGAAGTGTCGTCTTTTACCTATTCATATGGCAGTCTGTATGTAAATTTATAAATTATGTTTTATATATACTTGCTTTCGTTGTTTTGTTCAATTTCCCTCGACGGCTTCTGTAAAATATGAGGCGTCCACATATTAGTACTAAGTAATAATAATAATAGAAACTTTTTGAACTGAGCATATAATCAGTTGTGCGGGAAGAAGCTTTTAGAAATTATATTGAAGGAAACCACAATACTCGAGTTAAAGGTTTTTTGGTGTTTAGATATGCAAGAGAAAATTTTTCGTCAGCTCATTTTTATACGTATCTGTTGTTTGAAAAAAAATTGTGAAAAATTGATGATAAAATAAATTGTTCAATTAACGTTAATTATACCTTAACTCAAATTCAGTTGTTATTTCAAGAATACCCATACAAAGGAGTTTACCATAACACAAACTTTATATAGCTTACCCAACAAACTAGTGGTAAAAGTGGTGATAATCTGAATAAAATGTACAATCACCTTCTCAAGTAGTTTATACGTCATTTTGGTGTTTAACAGTTAACACTACTTACAAACTCGATTCCTCAGTAACTCAAATTTACAACATACAATAAATTATCTATCAAACTAGTGGAAAAAGAGACGAAGATATGATTAAAAAAAATTACAAAAACATTCCCAAAATCGAGTTTAATGGTGATTTTGGTGTTTAACTGGTAACACTATTCACAAACTCGATTCCTTCGTAAGTCGAGTTTACAACATACAACCAATTTCTATCAGATTAGTAAAAAAAGTGATGAGAATATGTCTAAAATATACACAAAAACCTTCCTAAAACTCGAGTTTAATGGTAACTTTGGTGTTTTAACTGGCAACACTGCTAAAAAAGCCAATTCCTTCGTAACTCGAGTTTGCAACATACAACAAATTTTTAATAAAACTAGTGGAAAAAGTGACCAAGATGTGACTAAAAGTTCTAAAAGACTCCTAAAGTCGAGTTTAATGGTAATTTTGGTATTTAATAGTAAACACTGCAAGCAAACTCGATTTCTCCGTAACTCGAGTTTACAACATACAATAAATTATCTATCAAAACTAGCGGAAAAAAAGATGAAGATATGATTAAAAAATACGAAACACTTCTAAACGCGAGTTTAATGGTAACTTTGGTGTTTAACTAGCAACACTGCTAAAAAAAATCAATTTCTTCGTAACTCGTGTTTACAATATACAACAACTTTTCTATCAGAGTAGTGGCAATATGATGAGAAATTAAAATATACAACAACTCCCTTAAACTCGTGTTTAGTAGTAATTTTGGTGTTTAATTGTCAAGACTAAGCCAAACGCGGGAGAATATATATTTAACTCGCGTTTCTATTAAACAAGTGTAAAGAGTAATGAGAATATAAATAAAAACAACTTCCTAAACTCGAGTTTAATGAAAATTTAACAAAGTTGGGACCCACGATTTTGACAGCATGCTGACATAAGTACATACATATTTCAAAAACCAAGCTAAAAACGCCACGAAAATTTCAACCCTCCTCGGAGCACGCTGACTGTCTCTTACTTTGTTATAATTCTGTTTATTTTTAGAAATTTTATGTTTAGTTTTGAATTATTTTCTTCTTCTTCTTTCGCTATACATGTATTAAAATGCGCCTGCGCAAATCAGATAAATTGAGTGGCTCACAACAATGTAACTATGTTGCATGCCACACGGCGGCGACTGTCTAGCTGTTGACGCTAGCCTATAAAAACCAAAAACAAACAACAACAATAACAAATAAGTATAAATAGTAATAGTACGAGTAAAACCAATGGACAGCGCAAGGCTGAGAAAGACACTATGTCTTGGCGCAGAAAGTCTTTGCGAAAAATACATAACTGCACACATACAAAAATGAATTGCTATACAAATAGACGTTGCTTGTTTGGACCGTTTACTTTTAAAATTTTGTTGCTCATGCTTTTCTGGGTTTCACCAAAGCAAGTTTCAGCTGCCAGCAAGGCACACAATTGTTCCCGCTAAACACGCCGCCATCAGCGGCTAACGCGGCCTGCAATGCCATTTGGCAGCCGTATGAAAAATCTGTTATCACGATTTGTTGTCATATTAGTGGCAATGTTATATAGAGCTGTGCATATTATTTGAAAGTATTAAGCTCCACTCTATAAATAAATGCGCCTACCTTAAATCTGGGTACAAGTTTATTAGCGTTGCGTTAGACGTAATTGCATACTGAAATGCCTTGTCAAGGGATATTGAATAATTTCGTACTTGTTATTAACCGTTATTCGAATTATGGGAAACAATTTGCGATTTTTTTTATTTTTATGATAAATTTTTGTATAATTGTCAACAGGTTTATAACAGAGTAATGAATGTATTTGTCAAGAGCTGAGCGACAGCTGGCTATGTTGGCATGTTCGAAGGTATCTAATTTTTTTGCACGATTCAAACGTCCTGATATAAAAAGTTATATAGAAGAAACGTCGGCGATCTTATGAGGTATTTAGAGAAAGAATCAGTTTGACGAGCTTATTCGATTTAGCTATATCCCTTAGTCTGTATGTCCGCATATACGCGAACTAGTCCCTCACATTTTGAAATATCCATCTGAAATATTGCACATATCCTATTCTTCCCAAGAAGTTGCTTACTCTTCGGATTCTTTGCTATCGGACCACTAAGCCATATCGCTGCCATACAAATTGAATGAACCAAATTAAGTCTTCACATAGAAAATTTTTTTTAAATTTTTTTTATTTTATGATATACTGATATATTCACGAAATTTGGCATAGAATATGTATGTAACGCAAAACCCTCCAAACATATGGAGCAGATCAGACTACTATCGATCGATTCCTCTGTTCCAACTTAAAAATTTTTAATAGTGAGAGCCTAGATTCTAGGAAGATGGAGCCATTTGTAGGAGTTCACGCAAATGAGAAAAGTTCTCTGAGCGCCACTCACTTGGGAGAAGCTAGAAACGATTATTTTACATATGATTCATGCAGCTCACGACTTCCGGTCTTAGACCAAGTACCTTCTGGGTAGCCAAAGAACAATGTTTAAAGGCGAACCATACCTCCCCAGTGTTTTGGGCTGGGTTTGGGACCCACCGCCTATGAGAAGGAAACAACAGCCACTCGCTGTTGTAAACTCGGCTATAACCGCGTAACCGGTGTATATGCCAATAAAGAGAAGAAGAGAGCCTAGCATACATATAAATCTAGTTTTATTTCATTTTTATATACACGAATACTGGGTAGTCGGACACTGAGTTCTCCTTCCATAAAAAAAAAACAAAAATAACTGTTTTTTAATATTACAGATACTTCTTAAGTACTTATAGATTTTTTAAGCTAATTTCGCGTATTGTACAATTTTTGGGCATTGCTCTTCAACACTGCCATACGAGTATATGGTAATAAAAACTTTCTCTCGTAGCCATGAACATAGCAATGTACTTTCATAGAGCCACAACTAGAACCCTAGAACAATGTTGAGATTTTCACTAGCATATTGCCAAGAGCTATATTTTCTATATAGCAATTGTAGCTCTTGGTAACAAGATCTTCTGGATGTCTTGGAATAAAGATAAACATGGGCAACATTGTTACAGTCCTCTGAATCAGCTTCAGAACATTTAGGTAAAGTTCCACGAGAATCATTTTCAATCTTTGAAAAACTCTCTGCAGCTCCAATGCTTTCAATAGAAGCGATTTTGCTGCAATATGATTTCTTTTCTAACCAGATAACGTGAGAACGGATATGGGTATATAACAAGTCAGATCATCCAGGTTAACTGTCGAAAAGCCTTTGTAAACTTTAAATTCATTTTTAGGCGAAAAAGAACTGAGAATCACTAGCAAAATGCGCTTACTCAGAACAGGCAGACAACAGATTTGAGAAAAAATCACTTGCGAAGAAATGCTGGCACCATCTTTGAATAACGTTGACCATAAATTCGTTTATACCCTTTAAACCAGCAATCATTTTGTCGCTACAAAATAAAGTTGCATGGCGCATTCAGCCATCAATGATGATTAAGCACTGTGAAAATCATATACACAAACTTATTTAAAAACCTTCATGATGGCACGTTTATTATACAAAACCAAAAAAAAAGTAAGCAAATTTGAAAGCTCATTAAAGTCAGCGCCTCATTTGTGCCTAACGATATAAAGCTATGTGTCTAAGAACATCTTCATGCCGCTTCATGCAAATGGAAATAGAGCTCAACTTACACACATATACAAAGCAATTTCTTCTGTACATACACACACATAGACAAAAGCTTGCCGCTCGACAAATTCCAATTGTAAACCGTTAAGCGAACTTCATCCTCGCGCCAGGCATTTAAATGCAACGCCAAGACACTTCACAGCCAAGTTGCATGTAAATTAGTTACTGACTCTTGCGGCGTCAGCATTTGCGGCATTCTACAAAATGCTCGCCGACAAACACACACACACATTCTTGTGCTGGCGTTGGGTAGAAAATATTCTCCAGAACAAAACTGCTTTTCCGTTTGCCACAAATTGCTCGTGCATAGCATGGCGCTTTTTGTCTTAAGCGCTCTGCTATTTCCTTATGTGTTGTTGTGTTTTCTTATATGATTATTTTCACACAACATATTTCATTGCTGGTGGTGTTTTTTTTGTTTTTGTTTTTTGTTCTTCTGCCATGACATAAAGTACTCATACTTAGATTCGTAATGGCAGCGCTATCTGAAGCAGAACACCGCGCCGCGCTTCTAATTACTTCTGGTGGCCGCCACCAGCGAACCAGCGCATTGGCGAGTGTTGGTCGGTACGCGGTTGTGGTGTGTGATGGTCGTGCCTACAAAGCGGTGTTGAATGATTTTGTACCACATTATGTTAAACATCGGTGTAATTATAATTATTTTCGTTTTGTTTCTTACACATTTCTGTTGCATAACAATATTTGATAAATATGTTTGCTTTTGTGACTATGTGTGTGTGCATGTATACAGGTGTGTTTGTATGCATGTTTAGGCTTAAGAATGCCTGGCCGAGCATAAATATGCAGACAGACATTCTACCCCAGAGGGGGCAATTAAAATTGCGGCAGTTTTGTGCTACTCAAGCACAAAACATACCGACGACTGCTTTATTAACATAAGCGTGCACACATACAAATGCATACATGTACATCTATTTAAACATATTTATGGTTTTAATGCTTTGTTTTGTATGTATATATAATTTTAAGAATTTTATTTGATTTTTAAACTTTTTTTTAAGACTTTTTTTTACTTTTTCTCTTAAAAACCAACATGTGAACATTTTCTAAACAAAGAAAAAATACAAAAATAGCAGAGAATTCAAAATTTTTTATTATCATAAACAAAAAAAAAAAACAACATAAAATACTAAATGTTTTTAATTATCATTGATTCTTTACTACAATCTACCTTAAACGAAGTTTTCTGCTCATTTACTTGTGGTGCATATTACATCAAAATCATTTAACATTATATACCAAAGTAAGATGTATGCACATATATTAGGGTGGTTCGAAAAATAGGAATATCTTTTTCACTTTTTCTTCTTGGTACTCAGAAAAATAGACTCCTCTACGAAAATCTAACCAAGTCTGAGCTCTTAGTTGTAACGGGAAGGTCTTCTGTCTAACAGTTTTCTCTCTTTCTCCTGTTACCAGAAAGAAAAATACAAATCTCCCATTCAGATATTTGAAAAAAATATCTCGTTTCATAGATTTTAAAGGAAATAGAATGATCTAAAAAATAATATTGAACAATTTTTCGTAAACCTAACCGTTTAAAACATATTCGCGCTTAAAATTTCACTATTTGAATTCATCTTTTTTTCTTATGAATTTCATAGATCAACAAAAAAAGTCATTATAAATAAAAATCGTATAGTTTTGTAGAAAATTTACAGCTTGAAAATACTAAATAAAAAATTTGTTTCGACCCACCCTAATATTATTTATAGCGAAAATTTTATGATTTTAATTCTTTAAAATGTTTTGTTATGCATTTTATAAATCAATAAAAAAATTCAATTTTTTTGACCAACCCTAATATTGAATATATCTAATGTAAATTTAATGCTTTTAATTTTTTTTTAAGTTTTTTTTTTATGAATTTTATAAATCAATAAAAAATCATTATATTATTAAACGAAAAAATCCAAATTTTTTTTACCCACCCTAATTCTATGTATATATAAAGTAAATTTAATGATTTTAATTTTTTAAATTTTTTCCTTTGAATTTTATGACTCTATAAAAAAATCATCATAAATCGAAAAACTCATAGTTTTCTTGGAGATATACTGCTTCAGCCTACTAAACGAAAAAAAAATATGACCCACCCTAATATTATATACAACGAAAATTTAATGATGTTTATTTGGCTTTTCTACATTTTTTCGAATTTTTGGTATTTTTTTTTTGTTGTTTTGTGTTTAGCTGCCAGTCAGTGTCAGTTTCATTTTAGCTCACTGCGCATCCGTTTGAGTGTAGTCAATGACCCTTTAGACTAACTGACAGATTGCAAGCTAAGTGACGGCTTAGAAAAATAAAAAGAAAACTAGCAAAGGTGCGCATAGCAGCAAAATGGCAAGAAAAAAATATAAATTAACAACAATGAGTGACTTTTAGAAGATTAGTGTGCAGCTAGTTTGGTATGTGGCTTACTCAAGCACGTGATCGAAAAGGTGAACGAATTGCGCCGACCCTTGAGAGTAGCGTTAGAAACAAAAAACCAAAATATTTTAGAGTAAATGTTTATTGTACGATAGACTGACTACCGTTTTGTCGTGTCACCTCAGTGAATTTAATATCTAAACATATTGCAAAAAAAAAAAAATAATAATTATATAATCGATATTAAAGATGCATATTATAAAAAGAAAAGATATTTTACAAAAACAAAATGGAAATTTCCATAATAGTTGTTTAGTGGATTGGTATTAAAAGGAAGCGCTTAAGCACCAGATCGCACTTAGGCTATCATTAGATCTATTCGCTACCGGTTGGTAATGCTGGTCATGCTGCTATAGACCAGGCATTCGCAAAGATAATGTTCCAGCATCTCATCATACTCCGTGCATGCTCTGCATTTCGCCGAATCCACTTTGCCATTTTTCTGAAAGTGAGATCTTTAGCGCAGATGCCCTTTAATGACCGCTAAAATAATACTAAGTTGCATTTTTCCAAGAAGTAGAAGCTTTTCGTTCTGTACATCATCTAAACTAGCCCAATGTAACTTCGCGGTATGCTCCTTATCCATGAAGTGTTCCTCTAGAGTATTTTGCTTCAAACAACACTTGGAGGAGCAGAATGATCTGAGCTGGAAACAAAATTCATCTCGCCTTCGAGCGGCTTAATTCGCTGCCTTTGCTTTTCCTTATATTTTTATATAACTGGGTCCCAATATATAATATGAACCGAGTTACCTACTGAGAGTCTAGTTAATACCTGTTTGCATAACCTAACGCAGTGAGACTTCGTATTGGCGCTACGAACTCGCTGGTTAGAGCAGAAGTCTACTTGACGGCTTTTGTTATGCCAACAATTTCGATTGGAAGGACTCAATTGTAGTCAATTAGTTTGAAGCTACCTTCTGGGTATGGATTACTAAAGATGAAGTCTCTTCCTGTTCTTATTTCACCCCTTAATCCGTTGGTGAATATGTAGATTTTGCCGTTGGTATTGTCGATGACAGAACTATTGCTCTCATGTAGAAAGAATTAGAGATTATTTTTTTTCAAGTTCAACAATTTCAAGCACTAATAATGAGATAGACCTAGAGCAAGTATTTTAACATGGCTTTTCCTTGAGTTTCCTCGTGAAGCAAATTCTAAAGCTTACGCATATTAGAAGAATTCCTAATTTGTTATCATTAAGACATTTCAACAAAATGCAGAAGAGTCGTTTTTGATGATTCAGATATTTCTTTTAAATCATAGAGAAGTTTGCCAGACGCCCTTTGACACTTTCTTTATCCAAAATCGGATTTCTAGTCCTTTTTTTAGAAAATCGATACAAATAAAAGTTTTTGTTGGAAGTGCCATATATAAATTATATATTTGCCCTATAAAAAAAATTCTCACAACCTTTTCAAAGTTTAATTTGAATGAAAGCGGCCAACCACTCCTCGCCACCCAGCTTATTTTGAGCTTTGAACTAAGGCATCGAACATGCCAACAGGTGGCCTATATTTTTTAGAATTATCAAGAATCTTTTAACTATGTAATAGGTTAAGATAATCTGATAGGCTAATAGGTAGGAGTGCAGTCCTATCGGGCTAATAAGCTATGCATAGAACAGTTTTGGTCCAGAGGGAGTTCCTTTCCTAGGTCCAAGAGGAGTAGCCATCCTTTAGGATGCCTGCACTTGACGCGGATTTTAATAGACTCTGCGGTCTCACTATCGATAGTGTATTATACCGTGGGGACCCCAGTTGGCTTGCTCTAGACAGTAGCAGTGAAGTTGCTTGCTTCTGGAAACACTTTCCACTGCTGCCTACTTCCCAAGACACTTCCGGTCAATATCCGACACGAGGTTACTGCCTTGATTGCTGATTGGCTGTCCACGAAGATGTTGACTCTGGAATTGCCTGCAGGTACACTAGAGGTCAGCCTAGCGGCTTTCGTAATAGCAAAGACCTCAACTTGAAATACACTGCAGTGATCTGGCAACTTAAAAGGCAGCCTTATGCCGAACTCTGGACAGTATATTCTAGCACCAGCTCCATCGTCCATTTTCGAAATAATTAATAACTTTATTTAATCTTTGAAATATCTAGCTTACAAATATATATAGAAACAACCGTTAGTTACAAGAAAAATATCTACAAGTACTTCTGAGCATATCTTAAAACTCAAGCCAACTGAGCTCCAAATAAAAGCGATACAATTTAAAGAATTAATGAATAACTTAATAAAGATCCGAAAAATAATAAACACAGTGACAGATCATTAACTTCGAAATTATATAAGGGATCATTTAAATTACATAATTTTAAATGATTCGGAAAAAGGCGTTTTGTGGGCAGTTACGCATTTACAAATTTGTAGTTATTTTTTGTTGTTGTTATGATTAATGTAACCTCTTTCCCAATAGCTTTGTGTCGCTGTCTGTGCCAATACACTTGTTGCTTCTCCTATACATCTTATATTTTCTTTTCTTTTTGTATGTACTACATATGAAAGAGTATGTATGTGTCAGCCCTTAGCAAGGAAAACACATTTTTCTCTACATAGCTACAATAATACAGTGAAGATATTCACTGTATGTTTGTATTTACATACATACATGTATGTTTGTATACGTAGCTAAATGGGCGCAGAAAACACGCAATGCACGAACATTAATCAAAGTTCGAGCGCTCCGAAGTACACCAATGACCCTGCGCTTGTAGGCCGGTTTGGGTAGTCCGTGCATGACCAGAGGCAGGAATGACTAAATGTTTTACCACTTTACAAGCTTACAAACATGCAAGCGCACACATAAATATTCCCGATTTCCGTTGAGCAGCTTAGTTCGTAAGGTTTGACCGTGGGGGTTAACGGTACAAAAGATGAAGGAACTCTTAAAATCAAAATGAGTGATTAGCTTGAAGTGAGTGTTGTTGGCATGGCATACTTGTATATGGTAAGTCAGTGCCAAAAATATATGGCACTATGCTAAACTATGAGTGAAAAGCACTGAGATCTATTTTTAGGATTGAAAAGACGTGACTTCACTAATAAAATTTCACTACAAATGTCATAATTAGCGTGCTGGCAGCAGCCTTAAAAAAATTCGCTAAACTTTTGTAAGTTTCTCACGATTCAGGTGTAACTAGAGCTATGGTTTGTAACTGATTTATGAGCTTTTGATTTGAAAACAAACTTCAACTTATTAATAGAAATGCCACAGCAAAATCGAAAAAAGCCGAAAAAGTCTTTTCGTATTTCTAATCACACGTTTTCGACTACTCAATGTAACAGTAATAGAGCACATATTTCGAGATATTGTTCTTTTATAATACTCGGATCAATCTTGCTAAGAAATTTGTAACACCCAGAAGGTAGCGTCGAAGACCATGTAAAATGAGAGCTCAGTCGATTTTCCCAAGTCCATCTGTTCGTACGCCCTTACGTGCGTCTATATATATGCGGTTCAGTCATTCAGTTCTTGAGATATCGATATGAAACTTTACACACGTCCTTTTCTGCCCAAGGAAAATCGCAGAAATCGAATCACTATCAGAGTCAAGTGCTTGCATAGAAAGATTTTTAGTTTGACGAAATATTTTAATGAAATTTAGCATGAATTCGTATCCAAAACAATGTTGCAATTTTCAAAAAAATTCTTCTGATCGAAGCACTATAGCATATAGCTGTCATACAAACTGATCGATCAAAATCCAGTCTTTGGATGGAAAGCTTTTTTATTGAACAAGATATCTTCCTGAAATTGCATACAAATTGTTGCCCAAGTCAATTCCACATTCGCCGAAAATATTGTTAAGATACATAGTGGTTGGAACATATAGCAAAACAAAAATCTTTTCATACCAGGTATCCCGGATCTTGGTCAACATAATTCTATTTATGTGATTTTTGCCAGTCCTCAAAACTCTTTTCATAAGCACTTTTTGGGATGGCCTTCGGCCTTTCCTCGATCGGCTGAAAACGGATTCCATTTTGATGCTTTGATTTCGATGATTGTTGATTTGTTTGCATGTCAAACTCACAAACCTATGTCTGATCGGCATAATGCTATCCATGAATGTAGCATTGGAATTCGCTCGATCAAGCTTCTTCAAAGAGACTTGTTCACGATACTTTTTTGGAAAAAAATTCAGCTTTATGACGTCGAGTCAAGCAAGAACGCTTTTCATACCCGAAATATTCACCAAAATCATTCAAACGGACTCGAGAGAGATGTCGAGCTCTCTTGCCATCTCCTTAGCACGTGCATGACGATTTTCAAAATTATACACATAATATCAATTTGAATGGGAAATACAACATTTTAAAAAACTTATTACTATTCATAGATAGTACATAAAAACTTTGAGTTTTGCATATCTACAAATATACACAAATCCATAACATCCACACATACATATGCATATAAGCAATTCCTCAATTATCTATTGATACTTGGCTATCACAATGCTGTCATGGGAAATACTGGCTATTTCGTAAATGCATCATGACTTGCAGCATAAGCAACAGTAGCAACACTGCAAGTTTGACGTTTGATACTTCTTATACAATTTTTGACAATTTGCAAATACATTTGTTTGCATTTTTGAACGTATAGTACTAAAATGGAAATTTTGCTGATAACACTAGACGAAATTTGTGAGCAAAGAAATGATAGATTTTCTTTAAATTTAAAAGGGTATTTTGAAGTCAAAAAGAAAAATTTGTCGGTACAAATGTTTGTCTTTAAAAAGAAAAATACCTAAAAACAAATCATTTATTAAAACAATAAAGTCGTTTCCCGACATATTCATATATACTGCACTAAAAATTTAAAAATAATAATTTATACAATTATTATTAACATAATTTAACTAAATTCCAATACAAAAATTAAAATAAAACAGTTTTGCACTTACTTTTCGGCAGTAAACTGATAGAAATTATGTATGACAGTTGTTGCTTTTTTGAACGCTTGATTATTGCAGTAATCTTGAACTTTGATGCGCGTCATGATGCATTTACGAACATAGCCACTGTCTTTTTGTATGAGTATCTTGAACTTAGCATGACACCTATTTTCTACAAGCGATCATAAACTGAAAAGTTGCAACAATAAAAAGCAATTCTGCTTTGTCTATATAACCTTACTTTCAAGTGCTAATACTCGTTTGCATTTTTCACAAATTTCTTTTGTTTTAAATTCATGGCGCCACTATATTACAGGCACAGATGCGCCATGTATGCATATGTACATATATAACCTCGTAACATTGTATTATATATAAACAGTATATTTCTTAGTATAACTTTTTTGTATCCCCTGCTCATCGCTTTTGCTTAGAAAATTGTTAGCGCTGGAAAGCGTGAAGTTTTAGCTCTTGCAATCTCGTAATCGTGTCAGCGACAAATATTTGTTAGAAATAGTAAAGATCATAGACATAATAAAAATATTAAGAGAATGAAAATAATAAAGCGTATAGACATAATAAAAATAAATGGCGACGTAAAAAGTGAAAAATATAACAATGGCTTTAAATTAATTGTTTCTTTCAAGTAGCGTATATTTTTCGGTTTTGTTGGAGCTTTGACAAAAACTGTTAGCTTATTCCTTTGTTAAGATTATATGGTACAGTTGAACAAATTTCTTGCTTTAATTCTTACAATAGTTACATTTTATTTGTTATTTTAATATCTTCTAAATTTTTATTTAAAAAAGCCAACCGGAAATATCAACATCTCACAATCTTTTTTACTTACTCAGAGCATTCTCGCAAAGCGCCACATAAATAAAAATGATAATAATTAATTGTTATAGCTACGCTAATGCATTTATAATTTCTACCTCAGAAAGCTCATTTCTGTTTTAATCATTACTTCATGCAAATACATAGAATTGACAATTATATAGAGATTATTTGTGAGAATTGACGTAAAATGCGTAACCGGTACTTTTTTCTTAATATTCCCCGCAAGGTATTACCCAAAATAACTAGATAACTCATCAAATTAAATAAAAGCAAGAAATTCGTATTACCGGAATTGGATGCTAATTGTTTGCATAAATTTATTAAATAAATATCTAGCAAATTGCTGCTTGAATTCTTCGAAGAACGTTGACACAAACCACCTTATTTACTCGAATTCGCTGTGTGCGTTTTAGATCATCAGCAAAAATAAAAAAAATTGGTATTGAGTAAAAAAAAGTTTTGAAGATATATGTATATGTAATGCTGAATATATTTTCGAAATATTTGTTAAGATTTTTTTTTGTGAAGTGACTGTATGGTGTTAAGGTGGTGGTGGAAGGAGTATCTTCTAGTTGGAAATCACAGCAATTAAATGAGGCATTCTTATGCTGACAAAAAGTGTGCTCATAATAAGAAATATAGTCAAGCAGCTTTGAAATCACAAAACTATCATTGAAGATAATAAAAAAATTATATGGTGTCTTGGTGTATCTAACAATCTGTTTCACGATAATTCCACAATGAGTGCCAAGACATAATTATATCCCTGGTAGCTCTAAAACAGACAAAATTGAGTCAGAAAAAGCGGGAAATTCTATACCTCTAGCTGCTTGGAGATATACTATATATCGACAAATACGTCATTGATATAGCTGAAATTCGGTGGAGTCAGTCTCTAACTTGGTCAGTTAGGATGGATGGAATATGGCCCGCATATGCCGACTATTAAAATTAAAAAGGAATTATTTAAGTGTTCTAGTAGGAGTGCTTACAGGTGACTATCTAGGAATATCTTCACGATGTATCAGAGATTGCACAAATGAGACTTTTTAGGAACATAGGAAGAATTAGAGAGGGCATAATAGAGTGAAGGGATTTTAGTTCCTGTACCTTAAAGGGTTTTATACAGTTAGAAGGCCAAATAAAGGAATTTCCCAGAATTTTTTCTGATAAAACTTTTAAATTTATTGATCCAAAAATATTTTATTATATTTTAAGTATTTTAAGACTTAGTATTAGTAAAAATATTTATTTGCAACAAAGCTACCGCTGATCTCCAGGAGCTCCTCTCAAAAAAGACGTTTAGCGGGGACCACTATATACCTGAACTGGATCCTCTGAAATTAAAAAACAAAACAGATTTCGTTTAAGTAATTTTTTGGAAAAATTGCGGTTTCTAAAAAAATATTGTTTATATAAAAATAATATTTATGGATAAGAAAAAATATTTTTCTAAATAAATTAATACCAAAAATAAGAAAATACAATTCAAAATTCTTTTCAGAATCTGTTTCAATTTATTTTGTGAATTTTAATTTTGATTAAAAATTAATTTTTTTCTTATTACAAATAATTTTTTTTTTAATTAAAAATTACTTTTTATTATGTTATTTTATTTTGTTATTTAAAAATATGTTTTTTTTTATTAAAAATTAAATTTTTTATTTTACTTTTTTTATTATTAAAAATTAATTTTTTTATTGAAAATAATATTTTTTTTCTGAAGCAGTTTTTTTATTTGTGTGAATATATACATATGTATATTTCAAACAAATTTTGTGATTTTTACAATAAGTTCGGACAAAAAAGGGGTTTGAATAATAATTTGAAATAATTCATTTTTAATATGAAGCAACTGGAATACACCTACAATAAGTTTTGAAACTAATAATAATAATAATTCTGAACGATTTTTAATTTTTATTAAATCATTTAAATATATTTTGTCATTGAACATAATATTTCTTATAAAAAATTAATATTTATTTTTTATATTTTTTAGGTAAGTCACAACTTTAAGCGCTCTACATTATTATTATATGACTACCGCAGTAAATAAGGTAATTTTTACATAATGAAATATTAATAGGGTGATACATTTCAAGCATAAAATTAGTATAAATTTACTTAAAAGAGCAAGCAGTTTCATTATTTATGGAACATAATTTCTCCTCTTTCTAAGGTCAATTGACCGCTAAGCTTTGCCTGACCATAGCAAGGTTGAGAGCTCTATTCTAACATGGAAGTCAATTGGTCAGCTCAGAACTCCCGTGCGCTGAATAAGTAAGAACTTACCAACTATTAGTACTAAGAGCTTGAATCAGCGCTCCATTTATGATGTAAGCTTCGTATAATATTTTCTATTTATACCAAAAAACTTCAAAAGAGTCAAAGTACATCAAAGCGTGGTTCTTTATATTGAACACCATCATAATTATTAAATTATGTCTATAAAGATTATCCAAATCTATACCTCAGATTTCGTATCCCAGAAGATCAGATACTATGAATCTATATATGTACGTATATCCCTGTTGTACGAAAAAATAATTTCACAAGATTTTCCAATAGAAATCTGTCTATGATGAAATCTCACCAATGCTCCCCTCTTAAAAAAGACCTTTCGGTTTTTACTATCTTAATCTTAATCATAGCAACAAGCGCAATAAATATTCTGCGCTATTCAATGGCAACAACATAAGTAATTCTAATAAAAGCATTCGATTAAAATAAAAGCGCTTTTCTCATCACTCTCAATTCGACAACATTCTTAACGGCGTTTCGACAGCATTACCCAATTTTCCGAAGCTTAAAATTCCAATAAAAAACGAATACAGTTTTTCATTGAAAAGCCAAGATTTACTGACCAATAAATATAAACAACAACAATAAACACACGACAAAGGAATCTCGATTGGAGACAGCAACACACGCCCAGCTTTCAGGTGTCACTCACAAAGCTAGAAAACAAATTAACTAAGCTAAATGCGGATTACGGTGCAGCAGCGCCAACACATGAACATATGAGCACCAAAAAACACTAACAACAACAAAAACATGTGCAATGCAAATATGTCGGAAAAATAGCGAGAAAGCACAAGCGCACACAACAGCCTTGTGACACACCGGTCATACAGCGGTACCGCCGCCGCTTGAGCACAGAAAATGGAAAATGGCACAGTAGCAGCTGGCGTCGCGGTCGACGTTGTAACTGTCACTGTCGCCCCAAAGTCAAGCCGGCAAACGCTCGGCGCTCACACATCAGCACGCAGTTACGCAAATATTGCATATGTGTGCGTGCATGCATCTATTATGTGGGTGTGTGTGTAAGTGCGCAAATAAAAAGTAGAAATGCGCTAGAGCCGGCTTTTTAGGTCAGCAATCAGTCACCGGACGGTAGTCGTTAAGCGGTGGGTGGGTAGGGGCAAAGCTGTATATGTGGATATGTGGATATGCGAGTATGTGCATGTGTGTATGTATGCGTTTGAACGTGTCAGTGCGCGGGCACGCGCTTAGTGTCGTCATCTTGCCGGCACCCCAGCAAGCGACCCGACACCTCCGCCAGCGCCAGCACACACAATGCGGATTTAAGTGCACCTGACGCCTCTACTATCTCTCTCCCTCTCTCTCTCTTTCTGTTTCTATGGCGGTTTGTCGTACTCGCGCTGTGCGCAATGCGGGGGATTCAGTGCATTTGCGTGTCGCCTGTTGGCGTCACTGATTGCTGCCGCGCCGCGCTGCTTTTGCAAGTGAATAAATTCAAATGCATTTTTATTGGCGATAAGTCAGTTTTTTACGCTTGATAAATTTAGGTTGCATTTGCATCGAATGGCGGCTGTGGCAATGGCAATATGACTATCTATTTATTTTCACACACACACATACTCGTGTATAAACGAATATAATTGATTGAACGCATACGATCATGCGTGTTGATTCATTTTACATCTGTAAAGTAATAATGTTTTTTTGTTTTTGCTTCAGTGAGAAAAGTTTTAGCGTCAACTGTTTGACATGCAACGGAAAAACAAGCTTAGCGCTCAGCTTCTTTATAGAATTAATAGAAATAGATATTAAAAAGATATTATTACTTAATTTTTAGATAAGTTATTTTTATTTTAACTGAATTAGTTATCATACTTTATGCCAGCTGGAGCTCAGTAATTTCTAAACGGACCCAAAGCTAAATGCAGATTATGGATTGCTTTCAAAGTTTCACGAAGTCGAAATGATTGCAATATTAATACAAAACCAGAAAAAATATTTACTTCGGTTGCATCGAAACCAGAATACCCTTCACAAATAAAAAAGTTTCCATACAAGAAATTAATTTTTATCAATCAGTTCGTATGTCAGCGATAAGCTATAGTAGTCAGATGAAAGTTGAAGGATGTGATATCACACGATCTTGGTGGCCAATTGACCGACCAAAAACGTGAATTTATCTGCTTACCGAAGTGTTCTCTCAATAAATCCATTGATTGATGCGATCTGTGGGAAATTTGGCCGTCTTGTTGAAACCAAATGTCGCCCATATCACTAACTTCAATTTCAGACATCAAATAGTCGCTAATCATGGCGCGATATATATAATTGAGCCAAAAATGGTTCTCATCGCCAACAAAAACTTGGCTCGAAAATTTCGAATCTTCTTGGATCTTTACAAAGCCCATAGAGCGAAGCAATCTCGCTTGAGAAGGTCGAGCGGCTTTAGCTTTTGCACAAGCTTATTTTGTACGCTTCCAATTTAAGATGACGCCATAAAATGCGCCAAGTCGTTTCATATGTCAGTCCGCCTTGCTGTGAACAACTCTCCACGGTCTTCTAGTACACTCTCAGTATTTACTGATACTGAACAAAAATAATCTGACAGCTTGGCACGACCCATACGTGATCTGTCAAAGAAAGTCTATTGAAAAAGTACCTCTACTTGGATCACCCCTTAATAGAATGTGCTGGAGGACCATTTTATTTTGAACATTCGACTTGTGGTTTTACGGAGCAAATATATCGACATTGGTAAATTGATTCATTTATATTTGGTCTTAATGTGCAATTATTTCGCTGTCTTACTGCTCTATGAACACTTGAAATAACTCTTTTCCTGACAATGAAAATGTAAGGTCGCAGATAACCTAGTCATATGAGGATTGGTCTTCATAAATTTAAAAGCTTAAAGAACTTTGATAACAGTTTTGAAAAATTTGTTTTCGATTTTCTCTTCTCAATAATCAGTTTCTTCATTCCGAGTTTGTAGACATTTTCGTTTAAGTAGAATTTTACTGTTATCTTACCTGACTTTTTCATAGGATTTTCCCAAATTTTAGTTACTAAAAATGTACTAACATATCTTCAAACAATTTATCAAGAGGCTTAAATGACCTTGTCTTATTAAAAATGTATGGGAACATAGATTAGCTTAGATGGATGATCTAGATATTTATACTAATAAATAAATAAACAAATACATATGTACTATTTTGTTTTGGTAGATCACTTTTTGCCATCTTTCCGCTATAGACATTTTTCCATCATTGTAAATCAAAATTTCGAAATTTTCAGAACGGAAACGAGCGAACCATTGTTGTGCTACACGAACTGGTACAGCATCGTCTCCGTAAACTTCATAAATTTCATTGGTGGCTTTTTAGTCATTCCCACCAGTTTGGTGAGTTGTCTTAAGGTATGCGTTCCCAAGTGCTTAAGTCTTGATCTCCCAAACGCGGGACAGTCAAGAAGGAAGTATTGAGTTGTTTTCTCCACATCTTCTTCCATACAGCTTCTGCAGATGCCGTCTGATAAGAACATATCCAGAATTATCTTGCATCAATATTAATAACGTTGATGCGACGTGACTTCTATTAGTTAGAGAGTGGTAATCTTCAAAGTGAAGTGATTGTGTTATATAACTTCAATACAAGCATTTGTTCCGATAAAAAAAATACAAAATACGAAAACAATAATCAGAGGAGACTGTTTTGTTCAGCATTCAATTTCCAATAAAACTTACTTGAAAGCGAGATTTAAATTTTTTTGTCAGACAATAAGAAAAAAATTTAAAAATAAAAAAAAACAGAGGACTTCTCCGTTACAACTAAAAGCTCATGCTGAGAGAGGTTTATTTGAGGTGTCTAAGAACCTATTTTTCTAAATACCAAGCGAAAAAAATTGGTTTTTTTAACCCACTCTAACATACTATATAGCACATTTATCGTCTTCACCAAAGTTATTATTTTTTTCGAACTAAATATGCTTTCTTATTTAATTGCTTATTTGATTTCATCAGCTCTGCTCATTAGATTCAGTGTAATCTCATTTTCTTCATAGTCATCGTAATTTGCATTCAACTGATTTTTTGTTGTTGCAATATAAATGCATCCAATTACTCATTCAATTTAAGCGCTAATTGAGTTTGGCAGATGACTATGCACCGTTATACAACAGCTTTGCCTTTTCCTTATTAACATTTTTGGTTTTACTGTCATCAGTGCAATAATTTAACACTCACCGCATACCAAATGGATGATGCGAGCGCTTATTTTGAAACAATTACAAATTAAGCAATGCAAATGCAAAGCGAATTTCTCACAGCTAAGCGGCTTTAAGCTAATAAAATTAGAGAACATTGTGAAGGCTACGAAAATTAATCGACAAATTATTTTTCAACATTTTTTACTTAAGCGATTTTTGCTTTAAGTGCCAAAATATACATATAAAACATATATGGCAGAAGTTATCGTAATTTATGATTATTTTGAACAAAAAAAATAAAAAAAATAGGATCACTCTTACAAAGCTCAAAATTATGAAAAAAGTAAAGAAAATAAAATTTAAAAAAAAATAAAAAAATTAAAAATAAAAAAAAATATATATATATGTATGTATATATAGAAGCTGTGTATATATTTGTTATATTCTCTACATACATTTTTTTTTTATTTTTAATTTTTTAATTTTTTAATTTTATTTTCTTAATTTTTTTCATAGTTGTAAAATTATACAAATAAAATTAAAAAAAAATAAATACATATAAAAAAAACATAAAAAATTAAGAAAAAATAAAAAAAAATTAAATATACAAAATAATTAAAGTTAAAATAAAAATATAAAAAAATTCTGTATATAACAAACAAAACAAAACAACTTCGAAAATGCGTTCAAACGCACACAAATCGCCTCACTCAACGATAGACAACATCTAGCGGAAACAACAAAAACAATCACAACAAAACCGTAAGGGCGACCCCCTCAAGCAAGAGCGATTCACAAACCGCCCTCCGCCGCCTGCACGCCTCGCACATAGCATACCGTAGCGGAGGTAACGTGACTTTGCCAACATGACGCCATCAGTTAAGAAGCACGAAGCGGCAAAAAATGCAAACACAACAACAACAACTACAACAGCAACAACAAATAAATAACATACAAATAGCAATAGCAACTAATAGCAAAAAGTGGCAACATGCTTGCAAACAACTGCAAAAGCAACAATAAAAACAATAGCAATAAAAATGCAACAACAGCTTACGGCTGACTTAACGTTCGGCTTGGCTCAGCTTCACAAAACAAAACGGGATATATATGAATGCTGGCTTTTAACATAGTTTCAGTTGTTATTCGCCAAGAAAATCGCCAAAGAAAATGTATACACACACACACACTCATACATACATACAAGTACGTAATAAATGCAAGTATAAATAAATAAATAGAAGCAGTTTGTGTTGCCAGCAAAGAGTTAAAGACAGCCAAGCAGTTGCGAATGGGGTAACACAAACATTTAAGAAAACTAAAGGCAACAACAAAAACAATAAGAAAAAACGCGTTAACACAGCTAGCGCAGATAAATTACTCGAGCAGCAGATAACAGAAACACCAGCGGTTGAGTGCACCGCAAAAACCATGCGTACTCGCATTAGAGAGCGCGCCAACGGACCAGCGAGCCGCCGAGGAAGTGGTCTTATTGTGTGTGTGGAGGGCAGTCTTTGAGCAAAGATAGATAAATGTGAGCTGATTGTTGCAAGCGAAAAAAGCAGCAAAATGTGCGACGCAGTAAAGAAGGAAGTAAGTGCTGCAGCATGAGTTTGTAGTCTTCCCCGAGCACATTCTTGTGTTGCGAGCGGGAGGGGGATCTGAGTTTACTACAAGAAGATGAGGGAAGTCTACGGAAAAAGCTATTCTCAAATATTTTAACCCTCTGATAGCTCATAAATTGATAATGTTTTGAAATATCCATAAAATTGGAAAATAGTTCAGTTAAAGTATTAAACTTGATTAGAAGTCTTACTTTGAAATAGGGCTGCCAATAACTGTAATTCAATTTAACCTAAGCTTACCATAGTAACCTTCACAGGTGCATTTATTATTTTATATAAAGACATCTTTATGTAGACTTTGTTCGTTCAGTTTATATTGAAGCTATATGCTATAAGCGTCCGACCTGAACAATTTCTTCGGAGATTATACCGTTGTCTTAGAAATTAACCTGTGCCAAATTTCATGAATATACCTTCCCAAATAACAAAGTCGCCCATACAAGGAGTTGATTTGGATCAGTCAGTTTGTATGACAGCCACACGCTATAGTTATCCGATCTAAACAATTTCTTCAGAGATTGTGGCGTTACTTCAGAAAATATTCTGTACCAAATTTCATGAAGTTATCTCGTCAAATAAAAAAATTTTCCATACAAGGACGTGATTTTGATCGATCAATTTGTATGGCAGCTATGATATAGTAATCCGATATCGGTGATTATAACAAATTAGCAGCTCCTTGGAGGTAAAGGATGTGTACGAAATCTCAGAACGACATCTTGAAAATATGGGACTAATTCGTATATACTATACAGAGAGGTAGGCGGCATGGCTATCACGCCGGGCTGATCATATGTACCTACTTATATACTTTGGAGAGCCACCGGCCTTTCTTTCTGGAAACCCCGTTCAAGGTTTAGTAAAATATGTTGTTAAGCAATTTTTAAGTTTAATTCTAGTTTTGGTTTTTTATATTACATATATAAAAAAATCATAAAATGTTTTTTTTTTTTAATTTATAGGGTCACTGACCTTTCCATCTGGAAATTATTTCCATGGTATAATAAAATATAATATTTATAAACAATTTCTGTTGAAGAGTTGCCACTTTTCAAAACAAAATTATTATTAATTTTTATATAAAAAAATTTTTCAAAAAAATTTATATAAAAAATAAAAAAAAATATTTTGTAATAAAATGCGGCACTTCACATTATTTTTTAGATTTTTAAACTAGGGTTGCTTTGCCTAGTTTTCACTATATGTATTAAGATGGAACCAAATACATATGTATATAAGGCTCCTCAGACTATATTGCCTTTTCTCTGTTCTCGCCAGTCAATTGTGTGAAACTTTTAGTCTGTCAGATATCAATAACCACTTGAAGGCTTCCAATACTTAACCTGTGAAAATTTTACAAATTCTTGTAAGAAAAAAATGTTTACATAACAATAAATAAATAAGTGCAGAGCAAACAGATCAGCCCAGAATAAACGTTCTAGCACTAAACCGGCCGCTGATTGGATTTTCACGCTCAACAATGTAAGCAAAGCAAATATTTATTTTCCCAGAGTCATGCCAAAGCAAATGAGAGAGGCCAAAGAAAAACCTGAAGATTTTCATATTCACGCACAACATGTATTGTGTTGGAAAATGTGTATTTGAGCTGCTATACGAGTGTATGTGTGGCTGTGAGAGTTTATGGGCGTATAACTGTTGACGCCAAAAGTGTTATACGCGCTCAGCGCACGCAGTTCAGTTTTTGTATGTATCTATCGCAGAAAAAAATAAATAAAAAATTGTTTACAATAACAAAATATTGATTACAATAACAAAAATAATTTACAAAAACAAAAAAAAATTTAACAACAAAAAAATATTTACAATAACAAAAAAAACTAATTACAAAAACAAAAAAAGTTTTACAACAACAAAATCTAAAAAAATTATTAAATTTCAATGGTATTTCTAAAAGCTGTGTGTTAGCTTGGTGACTTTGCATTGTTGTTATCACGTATTGCAATCGAAATCAGCGCTCAGCTGTCTATTGAATTAGCTGTCTTGCCACTTAAACATTTATCCGGCTATTAAATTTATATTTTTGTTTATTTTCGTTCACTTTTGACAGTCTCAAACAGTCACATCATACAATTTCAGCTAATTTGTAATTGAACTCGTTTCAGCGCAACTCAGTTTTGCTGCTCAGCTGATCGTTAGATCGTTTTATTTTCCTATTATGCCTTTTATTTCGTATTTTCTCACTCATTTTTTGCCTTTTTCACGTTTTTTATCTTTTTACCCTTCTACTGCTTAGCTGCCTTTCGTGCGCGCTCCCTTCGTAAGCAACCTGTTGGCCGCCCCGTTTTTTCTATTACTTTATTTTTACACGTGAGCGCCGCAAATGCACTCTCCCATAACGAGTAAATCTGTCGCAGATAACTAACTAAGCATTATCTATCATTTGAGGCCAACAACAAGCGCAGCAGTCGACGAGCAGTGAGATCGCTGCCGAATTGCACTCGCCGTTTGGTTGAGATCTGTTTGTTAGCCTCTTTCTAGCTGCCTAACTATCTATTTCGATTTATCTAAGCCACATTGAGTCGCTTGCTCAACACTAGCGCGCTACTAAGCTGAGCTGGTCAAGTCAGTTCGTCTTTGCTTGGCGTCGCGTACGCGTGAAATGTGTGAAAATCGTTCGTTGCGTTTGTGAAAGGAAGAGAAGTGGAAAAGAAAAAATAAAAAGAAATATAGTGAAAATTTTTTAAGTAAAGTTTTTCCATTGTAATTCTTACACACGTTCGCTGCTCTGGCTTACTTTTGTGCATATCTAAAGCTGTGTGTGTGCTAAGTGTGCTGCTAATGCTGTGTTGCATAGTATGTGTTAATAAAAATTCTATATATATACAATTTATATATATTCATATATCTAGATATATGTATGTATGTGTGTACAACTCCATTTAACTACTAAATAGTCAGTGCAAATTGTCAAAAGTCAGAGATCCGCATTCTAAAGTGTCTAAAAATCTAAAAAACATTTGCTAACCAAAGTGCAAATAAAAATTTTGTGTATCTGTGTATATGTATGTATGTACCCAATATTTGAAAAATTAATTTACTTTATCAAACATGCACTGAATTCAATAACTTTTGTGTACGCTGTGTCTAACTGGAATTTTGCCACTTGCAATGCACGCCCACATGAAAACGCAAACTCATATACACACACACACCAGCATATTGGCTCAACTAAGTTCGTGTTGTCTTAATAAAACGCTCGCTTTGCAGTGTGTGCATTACATTTGAACGCTTCAAACTGTGCTTGTGTGTGTGATTACGTAATGACTGGTATAGATTTCAGTCAATTTTTCGCACAAATTTTTTTTCAAAGTTGCAAATTGTTGTTGGAGTTGACAGCTGAGCTTATTTTCGTTAGTTTTTTGTATTATAATTTCAATTTCGAACATTTTCGTGAGTTCGATTGTAAAATATATTAAAAATTAATCAAAAAACAAAAATCAAAAAAATAAAAAATTTAAAAATTTAAATTAAAAAATTTTGAAAAATATTTAAAAAAATTAAAAAAAAAAATACTGAAATAAAACTTCTCCTAATTAATTGAAAACAATTTTAAAAATTTAAATAACAAAATTAAAAATCAGCAAAAACAACAATAAATACTGTTTTGTTATGAAAAATTTGCTTAAAAATTACAAAACAAAATAAAAAAACTTAAAATAAAAATGTAAACAGCAGCTAAAACAACAGTAAAGTAAACATGTAAAAAATATTTTTTTTAAATAAAACTCGTGAAATTGCACAAAAAATTTTATTTAACTGTTGTTTTATGCCTTTATTGTTTGTTGTTCTTGCAGTTTTTTACTTTTTTATTATTTTTTTTTAATTAAAAAAAAAAATTTTCAGTAAAAACTATTTTTTTGTTGTCTTTCCTTGTTTTCAATTTTTTTACTTTAAATTTTAAATTTTTTTGGAATCATTTAAGAAAATTTATATTTTAGTTTTTTTTAATTTTTTTTTTTAATATTATTGAATTTTTTCTCTTTTTTTTAAATTTCTTTTTGCCTTTGCGTTAAGTTTTATTGTATTTGTACCTAAATCATGCATTTGGTGCACGAAATTGCCTTCAATGATTTACAATTTTCGCGAATCGCTGGCATTTAGCTCAACATACAGTTATTTCGTTACTTTTGTTGTTTTGTGCATGCGCCCTAAAAGTGAAAAAGTGTATAAAAAATAAATCGAAAACATTTTAATAGCTAATCTGCGGCTTCAGTTTGTTATAATCACGTTCGCTGCAGCTCTATTGTTGCTAGTTGTTTTTATTGCCTAGCTTTGCTGCTTTTTTTGCCTGAATGCTCCCATTGGCTTCGTCATTTACTGACGTGTGTACCTATATATTTGCATATACATATATGTATGTATGCACATTATTTGCTGCTTGCGAAAGTTTATTTATTAGCTTGTCTGTTTGACATTTCGCCTGACTGGCATAATTTTTTGCAATATTTTTCCAACTTTGCTTTCGGTTTGCTTTTTAATTTTTTTAAATTTTTTTTAACAGTGTTTTGATTTGTTAATTTCTTTTGTTGTTATTTTTTAATCGTATTTTGTAAATTAGCTGTTGTTTGGGGGTCTCTACGGTTAATTTGTCACATGCATTTGGCCTAATTTATTTTGGCATTGATTGCACTTAATCATCGCAATTTTTTGGCAATCTCGTTGTTTTTGTTTAACTTTGCTTTTAGCGACGCTTATTTGGTCTGCTATATTTAAATACGGATATTCGATACATATAATTAGATAAAATTAATGTATGCAATTTTCTGCAAAGGGAAAAAACTAATTTTGTATTAACCTTGACTGGTAGTGCAAATTTTATATTGAAATATATATTTTATACGATTATTATGAAAAAAATATTGTAATAAATACGCAAAAATAATAACAAAAAATATAAAATTGCAATCTAAAAATTTAATAAAATATATAAAATATAATACAAATAAAAATATTTTAATGCAAATATTTTGAAATAAATTGAGTTAGAGTAATGAAAAAATTTATTAAGAAAATAAAATAAAATCATTACAAATAAAATAAAGTAAATACAAATTAAATGCAGTAATAAGTTATTAGTTTATACCGTTGCATTGGACCATAATATATACCACATTCCGTAAAGGTATCAAATAAGCAGGTCTTCAATAAAAAAGTTGATTTTTATAAGTCAGTTTGTATGGCAGCTATATGTTAAAGACATCCAATCTGAATAACTTCTTCGCAAATTGTTGGGTTGTTTTAAGTAAAAATTCTCTACAAAATTCGTGAAGATCTCTTCTCAAATAAAAAAAAGTTTTTCATACAAGAACTTAATTTTACGCGGTCACCTTGTATGGCAACTATATCTTATATTAGTCCGATCTGAATGATTTCTTTACAGATTGTAGGATTTGTTCAGTCACTAATCCGCTCCAAATTTTGTGAAGGTATCTCCTCAAATAAAAAGCTTATCCATACAAGAACTTGATTTTAATCGGCTTTTTATATGACAGCTGCACCCAATGGAGTAGTGTAGTGAATCGGTGATTTCGACAAACGAGAAACTACTAGAAAAAAGGACGTGTGTAAAATTTCAAATCGACATACGAAAAGTTGAGTCTAGTTTGCGTGTATATACAGACACACGGATTAAGTAGATGCCATATAGAATCTATAAATTCCTTACTACCTACAACAGTTTGCTTAGAAAGCTTCTACTAATTCGTTTGACGGACTTGTTGAAATTGTTGTTGTAACCGCAGAAATCTGCCAAATTGACAGTGCTTGGCCGGGATGAAAATTCATCCGGGTCCGCTCGGGTTACGTAGACCTGGCTGTTATGGGAACGGTTTAAGAGTCTTAAACGACTTTTAACTAAAACATGTGCTTGTCTCTAAGGGTTTAAAATATCTGAAATTCTTTAGTTCTGCTCAAGTCCTGACGATTTGATTAAATATTGTTTGCATTTCGCATATTCAATTCGTATATGTAAGAGTGAAATCTACGGAAAATCAAATTATATAATTTGTAGGTAAAATAAGCTGTATATATCTACATATACAGTGCTTAAAAGAATATATTTTATTACCTTAAATCCGATATTCTCAATAACTGTGACTTTAAGCGCCTTTTTGCGCTTCAAATATACTCCTTTTTGAATGTCTCAATAATTCTCGAGTACCAAGCCTTAATCTACACTTAATCGCTTATATTATGGCAGACAATTAATACAGCAAGTGCCCACTTTAATAAGTCACACTCATTCCTCATATGCTATTATCACTCTTATTTAATCAAGAGAAAGCTGGCAAGCGAAATTAATTGCCGTAAACTATTTTGTCTTTCTTCAACAAAAACAAAAAATTAAAAAAACAAATGAAAACATTTCCTTTGCACGTCACACACAATTAAATCTTTATAAAGCAAAAAGCTCACAAAGTAATCACGCTAATTTATCAATTAAGAAAAGCGTGTGCAGGCGACTAAGCACAAGGAAGCACATTACAAACACTAGACTTAAGCAACAAACTCGGAACAGCGCGAGCAATCACCTGCGGCAATGCGCTTTTACTTTCCTTTGCGCGCGTTTAAAGTGAACGCTGACGAATTAAGCGCAAATAAAACGAAATTAAATGCATAAAGAGCCTATTAAAACTGCTACAAAGTTGTCGTGATCACATAACTGTAGCGCAACAACAACAAATATAATGGTAGAAGTAAATTAGCTGGTGGCAACAAACAGCAGTGTCACAGTTGGTTTCATGTGATTGTGTGTGTGTGTGGCTCCTCAACATATCGACAGCTGCATCTGTGGCACGCTTCTGCCATAAATGTGCACGATATTACAACAGTAAAAACAACCACGGCAATGTTGACAGGCAAGGCGTGCTTTACAACAAAATAGTTACATTGCAAAGCTTGAACTTTATTGGCAACACGCTTGACTTAAACGCTGACTGATGCGTTTTCCTTTATATTTTCTAGAGTAGATGCTGTTTTCTTGTTGTTGTTGTATCAGTGGAAGCGCCTCTTGCTGGCTGTTGTCGCATATTTAATTAATTAAGCTTTCGTTTATGAATGAAACGAGCATAAATTTAGCGGCGCTCAACTGTTGAACTGGTTGTTGAAACAAAAGTGGTGCATATATATTAAACAGCATGAACTGAATGAACTGTTATGCGTGGAATATGCATGTAGGTGTATTGGTTTGTACGTCGCGCCTAGTGCATATATGTATGTAGTGTTATATGTAGTTGTTTATAAGTGCGCGCTGCTGAGTCAAGGCGTTGGCGTTGCATTCGAAATGTAGGTGAAGTAGTTGTCCTTGACGGCGCGACTTGAATTCGTAAGCGCATATTTTGTTCGAAAAAGAAGTAAATTAACAAATACTATAGCACGATCTGCATGTAAATAAATAAAGGCAGTTAAATGAAAAGGAATATAAAGCAAAGATATTGCACAGTGCAAAAGTGAAATTTGGTGTGTATTTAAATAAAAAAATAATATTTCTTGTAAGATTGGGATGAAAATCAATATAGAAATAAAAGTGAGCGCACAACTGAGTAATTAAAAGGAATGCAAAATATTTCAAGTAGTTAGCAGAAGTGTTGGAAATGATTAAGTGTGTTGCTTATATGGTATCTAAAGGTAGTTATGGATGTTTTATATAATTTTTTGGCACCAATTCAATTTATATTGAGATAAAAATGCATATTCAAATATTTATCTCAATATAAACTAAATTAGTGCCAAAAATTGATATATTCTAGCTATAACTACTTTCAGATTTCTCACATGGAAAGCGATTATTGGCAACTAGAGCTGCGGAGTTCATTAAGTATATATGTATATTAAAAATGGATTATTAATGAGGAAGAGGATATGGAGAAGATAGCAATCGAAATCTTTCTTTGTTTTTTTTTTTTGATGAAAATTTCTGTGCTGAACGTTTTGTATACATTTCTTGATGACCAAGAAACACACCCTAAAAAGAAGATTTTTGGCAACTAAATAAACTTTTTTATCAATTGTTTTAAAACATTGAGGCTATATACTCATAATGTATTTTATCAATACAATAATTTTTTGAAGAAATTAGAAAAAAATTTAACTGCGTTGGCTCCTTGACAAGTCCATTTTTTTATAGTAGAAAATGATCTAAAAAATTTTTAACTTTGATTTTAATAGGCTAGTTTGATTGGCAGCTATATGCTGATTGGACCAAGCTGAACAATATTTTTGGAGGCATTTGATAAAGATTTAGGCCAAGAAACCTTGTCAATTGAAGAAGTTTTCTATAGAAGATTTTCCTTTTGAAAGGTCAGGTTGTATAGCAGCTATATACATATAGTGGTTTGATCTGAAAATGTTGTCCAGATATTGTATAATAATCTATAACAAATTTCGTGAAGATATCTTCGATACAATGACTGGAGTTTGGTTGTTCACTTTGGAGATTTTTGCGAAGCCTTGGATAATACTTTAGGCCAAATTTCTTCATGATATCTCATCAAATAGGAAAGACTTCAAAAGAAGAGCTTGATTTTGAACGTTCAGCTTTGACTACTCAGTTTCCAGCAAAGAAGAAAACGAAGAAGTTTGTAAGGCAGCTACGTGCTATAGTGGTCCAATATCGACGGTTTCGACAAAATAGCAGTTTCTTAGTGAGAAAAGACCTTGTGAAAAATTTCAGATCGATATCTAGAAAATGATGGACCAGTTCGCATATAAACAAGACGGGCAGACAAAGGGACATTAGTAAGTAAATATTTGTTGAGTTGAAGTAGAAATCTGGTATTTCATTCAAGCGTAACTAGAAACTCATATCCTTACATGCTGATAATTTAATTACTTTTATCTTTTTTCTACAACAAAATAATGTGTATTTATTTTTTTTTAATGAAAGTCAAATTATGTCACAAAACTTTGACAGTTTGTTGCTTTCTTGTGAATTTTATGAATTTTGGATGCTGTAATTTCGCCTTGATCTCAACCAGTATACATGTAAGGGCATAGGGTAAAACTTACAACCACAGAGTGCAACAATTTCGTAATGAAGTATTACAAAATATTATATTTACAGTTTTACTTACTTCATAGAGGGGCAGTAGGCTTACAGAGGTTATAAAAAGGTGATCTAAAATGACATTTTTTTGTTTCATAATTTTTTGTTTGTTACATAAATATGTATCAATTAAATTTCACATATTGTAAGCAGTATTTATTTCTAAAAAGAATTCTGCTTGATATTTCTATAAACTAAGAGTTTTAAGCTTAGCATACTGTTCCTTGTGTATATATTAGCTTTGTATGAAAGCAATATTTGCCTTTAGTTTCAAAGTTGTTTAAGGGCTAATGGGCAGTAGATCCAAAGTACTTGAAGTCTTTGCTTAGCATTTTCTTGGCTCATGGTGTTTTATTAAAAATTAATAACCTTAAATCTTTGAAATTTGTAAAAATTTATAGGAATTCATAGTAGTTTTAAACCCCATAAAAATGAAAAATCATTTGATTTATTGATAGAAGAGGAATGCACCACGATCTTAGGTCTACTGTGCGTTCTTTCAATTCACAATATATTGACTAAATCCAATATATAGCGCTAGCGAAGCGAATGTTCTATCAAAAAATTTCACGTAAATTTTCAGATTTTTTTTAAAAAGACACTAGTTATGTCTGCTGAAAATATTTATATGTATATATCTCTGATGGCATCAAAAATATAGGTATTATTGTAATAAAATTTCTCTGAAATAGAGCCTACTGATTATGTTAAGTAATTAGAAAACTTACGTGAGAATTTTGATTAAAAATTAGTGCTTTTTCGATTTTAAGTCGAAATAAGGTTTCCCCCTTAATATTTTAAAGAAAAAAATTTCATTGTGTCAGGGAGATAAGAAGGAAAGTTTACACCAAATTGCGTCACAGAAATTTTTTTTTTGTAAAAGATAAAAAAATACTGTGGAGTAGTAGTTTCCACATAAATTTTAAGATTATGTGAAAAAGGTGTTGATACAAATTTGTATATCTTCTCATTAGCTACAACTTTGTCTTATAACTTTTTTCTAGAAGAGTCGTAGTTTTACCGGAATTCGAGAATTGAAACTCGAAAATTTAACCACGCCCCTCTTTTTACTTTTTCTGACATCAGATCTAATGTTTTTCTAATTTTTCCTTTAATTTTTAATATTTTATCTTTCATTTCAAATAGGTTTTTTTTTGTTTTGTTTTCAAAAATTATCTACCCTGGTTTATATATAATTTACTGCAGGAATCTCAGTCAACAATAATAGAATAAATATTATTGTTGGACAAAAAACAAAAACAATGCTACAAAAATATTTTTGTTGGAGAAAAAAGAACAACGATGCAAAAAGGATTGTTTTGTTGGAAAAAAAACAACAAAATCTCTCAATTTCCGGTTGCATCATCGCTGTCAAGCACAATTCACAATTCTAATTTCGGCCAAAAATATAACTTGCAATTTTAGTGCATAATTTCATAATAATTTGCTGCTTTTTTGAGTACTCAAGCAATTATTATTATTTTTGTACTATTATTATTTCATGTATATAAATACATATGTATATATATACACTACTTTGTATTGGCTGCGCCCGTTTCCCGCTAAAAGTCCTAAATATCACATATACCAGCGAATATTCACAGCTCTCAGCAGCTGAGGCCGACAACAACATTCCAGCATGCGTGCGGACCACGCCCATCACCCGAGCGTGCGTCAAGCCACCACAGCGCTGCACTTCGCTCGAAGGGTGCTCTAGGTACCTGCCTATAAATACCCGCAAATAGTCAACGCATAAATTGTATTTACTTAAGCAGAACATTAAGATTTACTTTATCTGTTGGTTTATGTTAAATTACGCGGCTCGATAAACATCTTCATAACAACAACGCCAAAATATGATGAGCTAAATGAGCAGAGGACTGAAGCAATCGTCCAGCGATGCTTGTACTAATTAAACGCCTAGCATGACGCTTGGTCGGTGTGTTAAGTGAGGAAAATTGCGTGAGCCCAGCATTTTCGGCATAAACGCCAAACACTACGCAGGTGCACATACACAAACACGCATGCATCCGCTCAGCAGCAACAGTCAACTGGCGTTCAGCGCTTGGCATGCGGTAGTTGCTATTTCCCTTTACATAATGTCTTCTTGTATTTGTGTGTGTGTGTGCGTGATTTTATAAGGAGAAAACTCAATTTCTGCACTGGGTTAATATTTTTTACGATTTCTCTGCTTGTTTTTTGCTGCGCTTCCTCATTGTCATGCATGCGTTGCACATTTTTAATTACGCCTTGTTAATTTTCACCCAGTACCAAGTATCGCCAGCGACGTTGTGTCCCGTTGCGCCACCGCGCCGCTGACTCACCAAAAGACGCTGCTGCACTAAGCCTATGCGGCATGCTACAAGCTGCATACATCATTTATGTACGTGCGCTTGTGTGTTGTATTTCGGTTGATCGCTGCTAGCTGCCAGCAATTGTGGGGGTTGCACGCGCAATTTGTTGCTTCATTAAAATTGTTTGTATACAAAATCATTATGACCACCATAAATATTTACACGCATCGATTGACTGCAAATTTCACTATTTCATTCCGGCGTAGGGACACACTTTGCGGTAGCATACATGAATTGTGTATGTGTGGCACGTACACCGGCAACCTGCCACATAAATGAAAAATGTCCATACGTATGTGAAATTTATGGTCAGTGCTGAGGGCTTCTCGCCTTGACGCTTGTGTGACGTTTGACGAAAGGAAGCGCGCATCCTCTGTGTGTATGTATGTGTGCGTTTGGGCAGGAAAAATAAATATTTAAGTATAAAATTTGTGCAAAGTGTGGAATAAGTGGTTGAAATTTCAAATTACCGGCCAATCATGCTGTTGCGGAGGGAAAGTAGGCGTTGAAATTACTTCATTATGCTGGAAACAATTTTTGACGTGGAAAAATTGGTGGCCAAAATTTTTTGATTTTTTTTTTTGTTTTTAAATTTTTTTGTGATTTTTCTCTGGTGGTTTTGTTTTAATTTTTGTGAATTTTTCAATCCAAAATTTACTCACAAGGAAATCTAAAAATTATTTTTTGAAGACTTTTTTTGTGTTCAGAATTTTACTGGAGCGAATTGAATAATTTGACTCAATTTTACTTAAGAAAAATGCACTTAGTTGGCATCAGTCTGTGTCGTCGAAGAATTGGTAGCCTTTGCCTTTGAAATTTTTTGAATTTGTGTATATAATTTTGAACTCACTTTGGTAATTGTATTCTAAAGTTCAACTTAGGTGGAAAATTTATTCACAAGCATTTATTTTGTTGATTTTTTTGTGGTTAGAATTCCACTGGAAGGAATTCGATTGTGATTGGATTAAATTTTACTTAAAAACGCCTCTTAAGTGCCAACAGGATTTGATATTGGAAAAATTGGCGGCAAAAAAATTTTGAATTTGATTATAGAATTTCGGCATTTAAATATGAAAAACATTCTAAAAAAGCATCTAAGCAATCTCTTTAGGCTTAAATTAGCACTCATTAAACTTTATTCTTTAGTATGCATATAGCCAGTCATTCAATCAACACTCAAATAGTTCAAAATAGAGCAGCATATGCATAATACCATTCGCTTGTCTCAGCCTCATTCTGTGCTGATATGTTTGCTGTATATCAAAAATCTCTCATTATGTATATATCATAATAAAAATAGAAGTAAAGCTTCTAAGCCACTCATTAGCACACATTTCAACATTCAAAATGCAATAAATTACCACATCCAGTTGAACAGGTTTGTTGCTTAAGTCTAATGGGCTTCCTTATTGGTGTAGCCAAGCCAACTAATGTGTGCATGATATACGAGCCGCCTCAGCAGCTGGCGCGCATAGCGGTTCTTCTT
Source organism: Bactrocera neohumeralis (assembly GCF_024586455.1). Lineage (NCBI taxonomy): Eukaryota > Metazoa > Arthropoda > Insecta > Diptera > Tephritidae > Bactrocera > Bactrocera neohumeralis. The sequence goes on from NC_065920.1 coordinate 12,147,597, forward strand.
CATAGAAATGTATCAAATTTTACGTGTATTTCTTTCTCTTCCCCTTTTTACCGTAAAGATTTGCATATTATTTTGCACCAACCAATGGCGAGTTTGTCGCTTAAGTCTTTTGTTAAGCAATGCTAAAAGCAGCAACGGGTTTTCTGTATTCTATATCACATATATTCATAAGTTTATAATGTTGCATTGACGTGTGTCTTACTAATGAAGACTTGAAGATGCGCCTACGTTGTCACCAATGATGACTAATGCGACAAAAGTTTTAGTTTGCGCAGCGCTGAGGTATAAGAGTGTGAATGATGCCTTCTGGACACATCTAGAACATTGCTTGAAAGTTCTATACGAACTTTCTAATAAGTTAATGATGAAATGCAAATAATTGAAATTAATTAATTTTGAAAATAAAATTTAATTAAATTAAATTAATGAATGTATATATGTATTTATATATTATTTGAAATTAATCAAAAATAAAATTAAAATATATATATGTAATTAAATTAAAAATTAAAAAAAAATTAAAAATAGGAATAAAATTAAGTTAAAATTAAATTATTTTAAAATCAAAATTTAAATAAATTAAAGTTAAAATTAAAACTTAAATAAAATTTATATTAAAACTTAACATCAAAATTAAAATCACAACTAAAAAAACATTTTAATTACAACTTAACATCAAAGTTAAACTTAAATAAAATTAAAATTATAATTAAATTAAAATTAAATTAAAATTTAATAAATTAAATTAAAATTTAATATTTTAATAAAATTTAAATTAAAATTAAAATTAATTTAAATATAAAATTCTAAAAGTTTAGATATAAAATCAAAATTAAAATCAAAAATTAAATTAAGTTAAAATTGATTTATTAAAATTAAAGTTAATATTAAAACAGCATAACAAATTTAATTAAAATTATAAATAAAATTCATATTATGTATATTTAGAAAAAAAATTAAAATTTAATCAAATTAAAATTAAAATTAAAGATAAAATTAAAAGCAAAATTAAAATTAATTTTTTTTTAGTTTTTAGACTGAAGAATTGATAGAAATTTTGAATTTAATTTTAATTTAATTTAAAATTAAATTGAAATTTGTTCTATTTGGACATAAATATGTATATGTTTTACTTTTCTCAATTCGCTATCGAATTACTCAAAATTGTGAAATTGAAAGCCAATAATTCCGCAGAAGATGACCTCAAGCAGTCATTCGCCTCATGGCGTAATACAAAGGAAAGTCACATGTCAAAAATCGTCAAACAAAAAAATCGAAATTCGAGAAAACATCAACCTGTCCCAACTTGTAAGCACCGTTCATTCAAGTAAATTCCTTTTCTTTCGGCTATGTGGGAGTCTTATGTTGTCAGTGGTGGGCGTGCTGAAGATGTCCAACAAATACGCCAGCGATGATCAAATGTTGCGCTAATAAATGACTTTTTAGCCAAACGCTGCCGCCTGCACCGCCCGTACCGACTGCCACTGCTGCGCAGCCATCGCCACCTTCCACAGCCTACTCTAGAAATTGCGGCAATAAACTTGATTCAGCCGAAAATACCCAGCCAAGACAGACAAAAAAACAATATCGCTTAAGCGATTCCATTTCCAAGCGGCCTCTGCAAGCAGCCAACTTTAGTTCGTACGAAAAACAACAATATCAACAACACATCAATGACTTTTATTAGCGCGCTAATGCAGAGGCAACATGAGCAATGGACGGCGAAGAAGAAGAAGAGGGCGCAGAAGCAGAAATAGTACTAGTTGATAGGGAAAGATGTGGGCGCCGCAGAAGGTGAAGCGAAAAGTGGTAGTCGTTGTAGACGGCAGTGGCCAAAAATGGACCACAGGTTTGGTGCGCTTTGGTGCGCGGGTTGAGCGCGCGCCCGCGTAGGCTAAGAAGTCAGCGCGCAGCGTTTATTGCCTAACAGCAAACGAGCAAATAGCAAATACACGCACACACACTCGCAACGCGAATATAATTACAAATATGTATACTGTATGTGCGTGTATGTGTGTGTGGCGAAAAAGATTAAGGTGCGCTCAAGTGCAGAAACACACACCGTTAAACCCACACGCTAGCGCGCATACATATCTACACACACACACATACTCAAGCATTAGCTATTGTATAGCCTCACACTCGTCTAAGCTGTTGCGCTCTGCACTCTCGCCGCGCTCTTTGCAAGCGCCTAAAGCCAGCCGCCAACTGCTAACACTGGCGTCAACGCCGTCGCTGCGCTGACTAAGTTGGCCAAGTTGGCTGCTCGCTTCGGTGACTTCATAGCGCTTAGCTTTCGGTGCGTCGCCGTGCCACGGAGCTTTGTACATTCAGTTCGCCAACGGCGCGCGTACGGTGCGGATCTCTTTCTTTGCTTTGAACGGACGTTTGCGTGTCATATAAATACATACATACATATATATACCTACTCAACTGCCAATACTCACATACATATATAATATATTCGCTGGAGTATACATTCAAAGTGTTCAAGTAAAGTGAAAGATTCCTCTGCAAAGTGCCTGTAAAATAGAGAAATTCTTTGAAAATTCTGCAAATAGTTGAGCCGTGCAACAAAGCAAAGCTACATTTAAATTGTGTTCAGAAATTCGACGGCGAAATCGCATTTTGTTCGTCGAATTCAAATAGTTCATTGTGTTCAAACGTGTGTCTGGTGTTTGGAATTTAAATGAGAAATTCATAAATCCTCTTAATTTTTTCATCCTTCCCTTCCCAATTGCAGTGAAAGTTTCGATTTGCACGAAAAGCAAATTCAAATCAATTCTACAGCAATAGAAAACAACACAACTAAGAAATTCACAAAATAATTTCAAAATAAAGTGCAAAAAATTTACAACAGCAAAAATTTGCAAAGAAAAGAAAATTGTGTTCAAGTAATAGTCGGAGCGCTGTGCGCGATCTCCAAGCAAAGATTTTGGATTTCGATTTGGAATTAACTGTGTCTCGAAGCGTGTGTCTCGCTGTGTGTGTGGAGTAGCGCGCGGCCGGTGACAGAATGTATTAAATTCGGATTCGATTGCAAGAAAGTTATGGTGAGTGAAATATATGATTTGTGAAATTTCTATAATTTTTTTCTTAATATTTATTGGTGCATAAAAATATGTTTTGTCCAAAAATCTAAATAAAATAATAAACTCACTATATTGCAGTTAAACGTTGTATTAAAATGAAGTAAATTATAAGTAAACTAATTTTTTTGCTGGATTGTGTTACTAAGTGTATTTTTTTCAAAAATTATTTGAAAAATGTATTTTTATTGCAATATTAAGTATTATGAAATTGCAATATTATTTGAGGAAAAAAACTAATATATTAGAGTTTTCACTGTCAGTGCAAGGATAAAAATTTCAAGTTTCGAATAGCAAATATACCAAAAATAACTTGAAATTTCATATATTTTTTAATTTAATAAAAAAAATTTTAATTTGAAGTTTCACATTTTTTTTTAATTTTTTATATAAAAACTGTTACAAGTGGTTGCCTATTTAAAAAGAAATTACTTCAGTTTATGACACACGTTTCAGTGTTGAAAATTTCTGTAATATACTGTTAAAAGTACATATATGCCGATTTTTTTTTTTTTATTGAATACATGTATTTGCAAATCTATTCGTTGAACAATAAGCAAACTAGTTAACTATGGAAATTTGACTTGTATTATTGATCTCCAGAAAAACAGAAAAAATTACACAAAAAAAAACTATTCCACATTAGCGTTATTTATTCAAAGTTTAAAAATTTTTTTTGGCAATTTTTTTTTCTAATTTTATATTAATTACTATTTATATTCCAAAATATTTTCTTAATACAGTTAATTCATACGTTTTTACTCTTCTGAAGTGCTAAGCATTTTTTGCCGAATTCGAATAAATTGCCCATATTATTTTATAAAGCAAGTGAATGGATCGAGCTTAGTCACAGAATTGTTCTACTCCAATTTCTCACGAAAAAAACAATTTTCTGCAAAAAATATTCATTTTAATTGAAAACATGTATTTAATTGAAAATATAAATTCATCAAAAACAGAAACTAAAAACAAAAATTATTAATAAACTATTTATAATACACTTTATTATTATTTCAATTAATTTAAAGTTGATATCCAATGAAGATATGTTATTTGTTTTTCATATTTATAATATTTTCCTATTTAAAGCCTTTATTGGCAAATTAGAAAATTTGATATATCAGAGCTCATTAGGCGCTCTAGAAACCGCTTCAAGCCAAAATTTCTACTTATATTATTATTTTATGGTTTTAAGAATTTTTGAGAGAAATTTTCATAAATTTGTTTTTAAGAATTAAAAAAAAAACGTTTTTAGTCTGTGCTAAAACCTATATTTTTTGAAAAATCATGGAAAATTTATTATTTTGTTACAAGAAAATAGAAATTTTGCTTTTTTAAGAAATATTTTTTTAAATGTTTTTTTTTAATTTTTTGAAAAATTATGGAAAATTTGGCTTTTTGTTACAAGAAAATAGAAATTTTGGTGGTTGCTCGAAGATATTAATTTAGCTGCATCTAGATATACCAAGCTGTTGCTGTTATAATAAATTATAAAAAATATTAGAAAGATACTTTAGTAGAAAAAATAGGAAATTTAACTACTACTACTATTCCAAGCTGGGCAAAATTTCATTATTTTTTAAGCTGATTGGAATCTCAAATTTCGGAAATAGCTATTATTTTAGAAATCAATATGTGGTCTTCGGATATCAGTAGAAAATATCATTACGTTGCCGTCTATGTTATGATTTGCTAGTTTACAAGTATATATTCGAATTTCAATTAATAAAATAAAACCTCTCAGAGTTGAAATTTTTATAAATTAAGTTTTTCTATTCCATTATGCATGTGTTTTCTCATCTACAAAAAAAAATTATATTAATATTTTCAATTTGACCAAAAAGCAGTACTCTAACGAAGCCCCAGACTCCATATTCGCCAGATATAGCTCTATGCTCTAAAAGAAATGATGCAAATATTTTTAACTTTTTTTTGAGTGTTCGAATAATTCATAATTGAAAAAAAAAAAATTTTATAGTACTCATGCACTCAGTTTCGATATTCATGAATATTTTTTGGACTTTTCAGTGGAAAACGAAGTGGTCTTGTTTCTACTGTATCTCAAGTGACTGCCTACTGTTTGATATTAGTCAAAGATTCTGTTTATCAAACGGCTCAATACATTCAATAATGTTTTCAGTGAAACAAAGAGTTTTTTCTTGAATTCTTGGCCAAAAAACAATACTTCAACGATACTCAGCTTCCACAAATGCCATATGTGGCTCCGTGTGGCCCTTTTCTATTTCGAAATATTTAATAGCCACATGAAAATTGCTGTAAGGGGTAAAGCCTATTCTAAAAACCTAGTCTGAGAAGTGTTTATGCGATTGCAGGAAGCGCTTGCATAAGTGAATAATATGAAATGAGGATTATTTCCAGGCGACAACATTAATGTAGACGTATTAGTATTTTTTTTTTTCAAAAACGAAAATCCCGTTATTTCTTTATCACACCTGGTATATATATATATATAATGTATGTATTTTTTAAATTTTTAGTTGAAAATATTTCTATTTGTTGGATTATATTTCTATTACATTTCGAAACAAAAAATAAAATAAAATCTTCAATCAAAATTCCGCTTGTCACCAATATTTGTAGAAAGCTTAGGAGAGTAACAATACATTTTACTCTTTCTTTGTCCAGCTAATTCATAAATAAACAATGCTTTTTAACTGACTGAGCGCTGCATTGCACAACTGCCAACTTTGCAGCATGTGACACAAACATGAAAGTTTGTTGCAAATTGCTTTGCTGAAGGCTGCGCCAAGTGAGCGCTATAACTAATAACAAATTGTAATATTTATTACTTGTCACTTGCTTGGATTTGTGCAACTGCTTTGACACGAAAAAATAGCAAAGATCAACAGTGACAGCTGAAAGTAAACGTATAACGGCACACAAAAGCCAAGTTTCACTTTCAACACCGAACACTTAGCAAGAGACAAATAAATAAATAACAAAACAGCAACAACAATTACAATATGAAGGCAGCGAATGCTGTGCGCCTGCGTGTGCTTGTTTGTTTGTGCTCTTCAATGCAAAAACATTAAAGGCTGCGAAGATGTTATATTGAATCCAAATTATGACAGGCCGTTGGCGAATAGACAAACAAAGCAACAACATACTGTGGTATTGAGGCGCTTTTGTAGGGTGCCCACACAGTTTTTGCTTGTTTCGTTGTTGTTTGTTTGTCGTGTGTGCTATGTTGCTTTTGACTGATTTAAGCTTTTTGTTGCTCATTAAAGTCGTTGACAAAGTGGCGTCGTGACACACTTTACATAAAATTTGCTGTTTTGCAGCTACGAAAAAGAAATATGCGAGAGCGACGACTGTCAAAATGACACAAAAGGCAAAGCAGCGAAACGGCTAAGTGACAAGCGCGTCCGCAACGGCAATGCCACGCGAAGATGTTGTTGCTGCTGCTGCAGAGCATATGAACAACGCGCATTAGCAGCAATTGCTTTGTAGCAGCGAACAAAAATTAAAAAAATATATAAAAAAAAAGAAATGAAGGAAAATAAACACAAGAAAGCGCACTGCACTTGGCACTGCAAGTTGGGTCAGTTTTGGCGCTTGTGATGGGTGTTCAGATAGAGCTTGTCACAGAATTGAGAGATTTAAAAAAGGATGAAACAAAAATAAAAATAAGAAAACAAAAATAAAAATATAAAGTTTAAAAATATAAAGAAAAAATTCTATAAAAAAATAAAAATATAAAGAAAAACATTTTAAAAATTATATTAAAAAGTTCAAATTTATTAGAAAAAAAACAAAACTAAATCAGCGAGAAATATGAAAATGTGAAGTTATTACACAAAAACTGCAAAAAAACACAAAAAAAAATAAATTCATTATAAAAGTAAAAAATAAATAAATAGTTCACATATAGTATATTGCTCTTAAATGAATTTCTTGACGAAATATATTATTTAAAAAAACAAAAAAAGTATTTTAACATAAGAAAAAAATATTTTTTTATTTTTTTTGAAAAACGTTTCAAGAAGAAGGCAAAACATTTATATGTTTTTGCTATATTAATCTTTTTTTAATTTTTTCAGTATTTTTGCCTCCAACAGATATATTATATTAAAAGTTTTCTAAGTCCTTTTTTATTGCAAATATTTTTCCTTTATTTTATAGTTAAAAATTTTAAATAACTTTAAAATAAAACAAAAGATAATAAAACCGAACCTATTATGTTGCGCTTTTATTGAAACTTCACAAATTTTTAGTTATTTTTTTTATTAAAATGTCAAGCGCTTGCTTATAATTGATATTTTTTTGTTTTGTTTTTAATTTTTTTAATTTTTTTATAATTTTTTTTAATTTTTTTTAATAATTTTTTTATATTTTTTAAATAATTTTTTCAATAATTTCTTTTTAATAATTTTTTTTTAATAATTTCTTTTAAAAATTTTTTTTTAATAATAAAAAAAATTTAAATAATTTTGTTTTAATACATTTTTTTAATTATTTTTTTAAAGTAGTTTTTAAATTTTTTTTGTTTAATATTTTTTTACTAATTTTTTTTATATTATTTTCGAATAATGTTGCTTTCAATTCGGTGTATTAAACCAAGTTTTCTCTTTATTTCTTTTAACATAATTTTATTTCTTTTTGTTCTTGTTATTTTTTTTTCAAAACTTTTGACCACAAGCTTTTTTATTGTAAAATCTGCTATTTCCTCCTCTTTAAATACCATTTATTTTATGTATTTTGTTTATTTTATCAATTTTGTTTAAATTTCCTATTTTCTGTTATTTTTTCTATTTTTTTCGAGTGCTACAATTCTTCTATTTCCTATTTATTATTTTTGTCATACACTCGTCGGAGTGCTTGGCAATGTTAATTTCATTTCAATTGTCTGTTTGTTTATTTATTCACGCTTTTAGCTTTCAATTTCTGTAGCTTAAGTAAATACAGTTGTGCCGAAAACCGAAAAACAGCGACATTAACATTATATAACCAGTTCCTGGTGCTTTTAAGTAGTCAATATTTAGGCTTCACTTTCATGAAGTTCTCTTGAATTAAAGCTATTTTTTAAGAAGAAAAAAACTTATAATGGCTATTGTAGAAGCTGTCCGAGAGATATAGTGAGACGATTTTACTTCTGATTGTTTCACAATGGGTCTCTCCTACAGCAAGGTGCGTCGTCAGACAGCGACTCTCCCTATCTAGCTATGAAGAAAATAAATTTTCTGCCAAAGTTGACCAAAAAACTAAAAAATATAGATCAATAATTTTTTTTATATTTTTTTTTTTTAATTTTAGTTTTTATTAAAAATATACATATATTTATAAAAAAGCAAAAATACTTTTGAAAATAAGAATGTTTTATACGGCATACTAAAACTAATAATAAATAAATATTCCCGCACTGCTCCTACCCTCCCTCCTACTAATCTCCGCTTCAATTTTCTGCTTTCAAATACCATCGCTATTTACAAAAAGTTTTACTAAAAGTTGCTGTAACACTTTTCAACCATGAAGCTGTTAGTAGTTATAACTGCAAAATTCATTTTACAAAACAAAAAAATGCATTTAAAAAATATACAAATACAGTACAACAAGAAAGCGCGCAAGGCGGCGGAGTTGCAAAACTTTCACTCGCTTTTTACTTTATGTTTTTTTCTTCTTCTTCTTATTTTTTGCGATTTCTTATTGGATTATTTGCTCGCAATTTTTCATTTTTTATCTTCGCAGCTCAAACGTTACGCCACTTGTTAACGCTTTTGCCAAAGCCGCTCACATATACAAACGCTATTGCTTCTTACCTTTTGTTTGCCGTCACTTTACGCCGCGCGCACCGTTATGCCACTTGCACGTTAACTATAATAAGGCTTTAATCAGCAGCATCTGCATTTAATTATGCGAAATGTGTGTCTGTTGTTAATAAATGCTTTTGGCAGGTAAACATAAAATATAGCTTGTCTATGCGTGCGAGTGTTGTGCGGCTCACAAAAAAAACATTAGACTTAAGCAGCGAACTTGGCTGTTAGGCGAAGGTGGTGGCTGTGCTCCATAAATAGCCTGCAGCATACACGGTGCGAATGTGAGTAATTTGCAAAAAAAAAAATTATATATATATATATATATATATATATATGTGTGTGTGCTTGTGTGTTTTAATTGCTTTCATGACTTTTATTAATGCTGGCTGTATACATTTGAACGCTATTTTAATCGTTATGCTGGCGTATAAGTAATTTTTAATTAGGAAATGAATTAATTTTAATAAAAGAAATGGAAGTTTTGGTGGGAAAAAATAATAATAATTAAAATGAGCTACAGCAAAAAATTATTGCTTTTTATATTTTTTTAATATTTTTTAAAATCGTTTTTTCGTTCAGTTTAGAGTGACTAAGTTCATTTTGATGTTTGGTTTGGTAGCATAGCATCAGCTTTGTCGCGCTGTGTGATTTTTTCGTTATTTTTGTGTTCTAAAAGCACGTTTTTGGTAAAAAAAAAAACTTAAGAAAGTAAATAAAGTAAAAAAAAAATTAATTTCAAAAATAAAATTAAACAAAATAAAATGAAATAAAATAAAATAAAATAAATTAAAATGTAAAAAAAAATAAAAACATAAAATAAAATAAATTAAAATAAATTAAATTAAAATATAAAAAACATAAAATAAAATAATAAAATTAAATAAAAAAAAATAAATTAAATTAAATTAAAAAATAAAATAAAAAATCAACAAAATTTTTTTTGTCTTTTAGCACTGTAAACTTCATTTTGATTAGTAAACAAGTTTGTCGCTTAAGTCTTTTGTTATAAGAAAACGTTTTTCAGAAATAAGTTCAGCCTATTTTACTAAAAAAAGTACATACATACTTGCTTCTCTGGATGCTTTGTTCCCGAAAAAACAAAAATAATAGAACTCTTGGCAGCTGAAACCAATTTTTTTCAGTTATATTTTCGATTTCTTCTTTGTTAAGCTTATTTAGACAGCTTTGCTAACTATTTTAATACTGCCTATTCTAACATTCGCTACAAATTTGCAAATATAACTAATTTGGTGGTAAAAAATTTCATGATTTTCTAAAATTTTTAAAGCCTCCACCATTTTGAACGTTTGTTTTTAAAGCGCTTTTCGATAGATTTTTTAACTTGACGTGCTTTATTTGAAGTAAGTTTGTCGCTCAGATCAATAAACTAAATAAAAATATAGATCTTATGTTCATAATAAAAAGGCAGAATATATATAAAGCGCTTTAAGTAGTTTTTCGGAAAGACTTGCAAGAAAATATTCTTCATAATTCAGAATCCAGGAAAATATTTTTTAAATATCTAATATTTACCTCTAAACAATAAAATTTTACAAAAAAAAATATATTCGTTTATAATAAAAATGCCATGCCAAAATGTGATTCGTTTCTCGGAATAAAATCATGTATACTTGAAGCAATATATTCTTCATAATTCAAACTCTAGCTACATATATTTAAAAAATACAAAATTTGCCTTTAGTCAATAAAATAATACAAAAATAATAAAAATATATATAATAATTATAAAAAATTTATAAAATTCTCCTTCATAATGAAAGCAAGTTCGTTGCTTAAGTCTTTACAAATGTATTTGAATAAAGTTTGTCGCTTAAGTCTTTAATAATAATCAATACGGCATAAGTCTTTTTGGAAGAATAAAAAATATGAAGCAAAACTGAGGATGTATATAGAAAATAGAATAGAAAAGAATTTTATTTTACGATATTTTTCAACTCTAATTTAATATATACATACTTACTATATATTCAATGAGAAAAATTGCAGGCGAATTCTATTGACATTTAGTTCTATGACCAACTGTTGTGCACATTTGTAGCATATGCATATATGTACATATATAAGTAGTACACAAATATATCACAGTAAGTTCACCACATACATATATAACTGTCATGAATATGAAAAGACACAAATGAAGTTAGCATTGAAATACATAAAAACGCCCACAAGACAATTCCTTTTACCACCAAGCAGCCGCACAAAGCAAGACTAAGGCAAAGACTTGCGTCAAAGCGTACGTAAGCAAACAAGTTTTGAAAATCAAATTACAAAAATAGCAAATAACATTCAAGAAAAAAATATGCGAAACACCAATTTCGAATAATAATAGCCATAATTCACGCTAATGAAATTAAGTCTAAAGAAAAAATTATTTTTTTTTTACTTTAAAACTGAGCATAATTTTCGAAAGTCTTAAAAAATGAGAAAAAATTAATAAATAATTTGTGTGCGGCAAATAAAGTTGGTGGCGAGTAATGATGATGGTGATGACGATGTGATTTTGATGTACATTTGAGCCCCATTTTTATATAGATGTGCATACATGAGGCTTTTTGGTTTGCCTGTAGGCGTTTGAACCGCGCCAGATTGGCCAACTAATAGGCTGTTGAGTCACCAGTCACTAGCGCACGTATGTACATACATGCATATACCATACGCAACGCCAAAATACCCTGCAACGTTATGTATTTCAAGTGGTGGGCGTCTTGCTGACAATTACTTTCAATTTAATGCAAATCAAGCGCGGCAAAAGCAGCGAAAAATATACACTTCAACGATCTTGTGGTCAAAGTAAGACAAGAAGAATAACAGCGCATGAAATAAATCGAAAATACAGCAACAAGAATGCGTGTGAACTGCAATGCGGTATTTTTAACTTTCACTGTTGACCTTAAAACTGTGCACAACCAAAAAATTGTGGTCACTGCGGTGCGGCTGCAAACAAAAGCGAATTATGTAGAATGCAAAACGAGACAGACAGTGAGGATGTGCTTAAGACACGCTTGTATGCTTACTGTGCTAACTTATTTTTTATTTCATTTTTATTTTATTTGATTTTTTCGGGCTTGCGACCCTTTTCGGCCGCTGCGATGCTGTCAGTCTGAGCTTGGCATTGCATAAATTATTCACGTTCCCTAAATGCAGACGAAACAGTTGTAAAATCTGCCAAAAACAAGCAATGAATTGCCGAAAAATATTTAACTGTGTTCTTAGAACTGACAAAGAACTGCAGGCGAAAAACAAAACGAGCTGCACGCGCAGCAGCCGCAGTTGCCCAAAACCATTTTTGGGGTCTTTGAGTGATACAAAAGCGAAAGTGAATTTACCAGTTTTGTGTTTTTGGCGCAACACAGTGGTAAAGTTGGTCAAAAACCAAAGCCAAAAACCACAAACCAAAAATAAAAATGAATAAAAAAGATTTAGTGCACGAAACAAAACCAACAATCAGATTGAAATCGGAAAACAAGCTAAAACTGCAAAGCCAAAAATAAGTGGTGACTTCTTTGCACCCAAAAAAATACATAAAAATATAATAAATAAAATAAAAATAATAAAACTCACTATATGATGTCATTTAAGCACACCGCATTCGCGTTCATTATTGCTTTTTCGTTGGTTTGGACCAAACCGGCTGTCCGCCGCTGACTTGTCGAAATTTCGACTTTTTGAATGCCAAAAAAACTGGATATTGAATCGGCTATCGATATCCAACAGCGCAAAGCTGTTTTTTCATCTCAATTAAAAAATAATAATTCTGCTAAGCGTATTATGGGAAAATAATGAAACATGCGCTGACAAAAAGTTTGATATTTAATGCTGCTATTCTTTCATTACTAGCGAGCCTAAGTAGAAAATATTTTGAAAAAATATATTATAATTGAGACTTGTTATGGTACTTGTTAAAAAATATAATAATTATTTTCGATATTATAGATGCTGCGATAAAATCCTAACCACCGGGTATCTTAAGCCAGCAATTCAATAATTTTTTTTTATTATAAATTAATAATTTTTTTAGGAAAAAACTTTTCCAAAGCGAAAACAAATTATTTCAACGAAATAAAGCCATTTCTAGTTTATGACTATGAACTGAGAGTTATTTGATACTCTATAAAAGCAATAAAAAGCCATATCCGCAATATCGGTGCCGAAATATTCACTTCGAACAATTCGAAATGTCAAACAAATCTAATCGTTTTTGATACTTCACAGTATGCATTCCTATGAAATACGCTATAATTAATTCGTCAATCCCGAAATTGCAGGATTTAAAAATTCGGGATCCCGAAAGAAAAAAATCTGCTGAAATTAATTAAATTATTTATTTATTATTCCATGCAATTTTTTTGACAAATCCCGAAATTTCGGGATTAAAATTTTCTAATCTCGAAATCAGAAAAAAAAAATCAAAAACTATTTCTAAACAATTTTTTTTTAAATAACAAAATAAAATATTTCTCGACATTTCGGGATTTACAAATTCGTGATCCTGAAATAAAAAAAATAAAAATATATTTCCAAACATTTTTCTTTTAATTTCGGGATTTACAAATTCGGGATCCCGAAAGTAAAAAAAAAGTTTAAGTTAATTCAATCGTTTATTATTCCATGCAATTATTTTGTTAAATCGCGAACTTTCGGGATGACAATTTTCTAATCCCGAAACAAAAATATAAAACATTTCTTCTTTAAGATTTATATTTCTTTAATAAACTATCTTGATAATCACCTCTTAAACTCCTGAACAACTTCCTCTCTTCTTAGTTGTCAACTAATAATCGTTGCTGCTTAACATGCTGACAACATTGGCCACTTTTGTGCGCAAAATATGTTGCTCACGACTTTACGCTTGCATCCCCTACACACTTGCGATTTTTCCACAAACGCTATATTTTATGTGCCAGAAGGCCCTGAATTTTGAACAACCACTTAAAAAGCGCTTAATTCATGGAGATTTTAATTTTTTTTGGTTGTTGTATTTCTATATTCAACGTCATGCAGTCAGCTTTTAAGCCGCGCGATTTTTAAATTTTATTTATTTTTTGCTATCAACAGCTTTGCAATTTTTACAGTCTCCACTTTACTTAAGCCACTTAAGCGCTACACGTTATAAGTAATCTGGCGCTTATAAAATAGGCTGACTGGCCGACTACTGGCTGCCTACCGCAAGCAAGTGAAGGTAAAGCGAAGGAAAACCAAAAACAAAAAAGTGAAAAAGAAAAGCCGTAAACAAGCAACAAAATTGCTACAAAGCAGCAACATGGCACAACACATGCCACGAAAAAATTTATGAGTCACATTTAGTGCAACACAAATTGCACGGACAGTGCGGCAGCCAACCAACTGGCATAATGTGGCAGTGCCACAGATTTGCCGCATTCCCAGCCATTACTCGTTATCTACTTGCCGCTAAATGCCTATACAGGCAATTGCAAGTGTATTTGTAGGCAAGTGTATGTGTGTGCGCCGCGTCCTATTAGCTGTTAACCTGGTCGCTAGCACACACTACTTTGTTGGCCGGTCAATACGTCAGCGAACTATAACTGTTCACTAATACCTGTTGGCAACTGGTTATTGCTGATTTTGCCTTACAGACTCGTTACACGTTCGTTAATTTGACTACTTTCATGCATGCAACGCCTGTATGTGTGAGTTGTGTGCGGATTTGCAAGTAGTTTGCCAAACTGTCGGCCAATTAACGGTGTCTGCGGTTGTTTCGCGATAGGCTTAAATGTCTCCAAATGCTAGTGTTCGATTTTTCGATTTTTTCCCCCTTTTTTTTTTGGTTTTTGGTGTTTTTATAGTCATTGATATTTAAGCCGCTTAAGCGACAATTCCACGCACCATTGTCGCCTAACAACAATTATTCAGCGTCTGCGCTGCCTATCGTTCATATTAACGGCTTTGCGCCACGCACCGCGCGCCTGCGCAGAAACAACAGTCATGCAGGCAGTCAATCAGCCAGCCAACCAGTCAGTCAGCCAGTCCGGCAGTGAGTCAGTTAGTCGCTCTGCCAAGTCAGCTAGCCTGTTTGTTGTTGTCTATCGTTCTGCGTCTAACTTGCCGTCTGTCTTGCCGTCTGTTCTTCTATGTGTCAACTCGTTTTCGTGCTGCTGACTTTAGCCAACCAACTTGTCGCCATCTTTTCAAAGCCACTCTTTTGTCTCTTTCGATTTATTTTCCATTTTATTCTACCAGTTTTTAATTTTGCGGCTGCTTTTGTTGCTATTGCTCGTACTAATGGCACTACTCGCTCATATATATTTACAAAAATATTGACGTTATTGCCGCTTAACGCTTGTAAACTGTGTTTCGTACTTCGAAATGCGCAGAGTTCGCCCACCCTGATTATGTCATGTGGCGGTGTGTAATGCTGTTGTTGTTGGCAGCGCAGTCGTTTGCCCGCTGCAACTGAAAACGGCATTGAGTCGTTAATTTTGTACGGTCAATAGCTAATAAATTCGTCCATTGCTGTTGAACTACTTTTGCAGCAGCGCGATGACGTTAGCCACGAAGCGGTGCACTAACAGCGCAAACAAGTTTGTTGCTTAAGTCTTTCGTTTGTGTTTAGTTAGCCAGCGCTAAGCAATATTGGCATTTGGTGATTTTGAGGTGCTAAGTTTATTTTTGACTTTCAAACGGGTTTACAATCGCTGTATCTGTGGTTTGAAGTAATTAGATTTGCAAAGTACTTTTGAGTTTCTCACGGCATAAACGTTTATAAGAATATTTAAATACTATTAATTAAGAAAAATCGTGGTAAAACTCAGTGAATATCATTACAGTAATTATTAATAATGACCTATTAGAGGTTGACTAGTAAAAATAACAATTTGATTCGCATTACAATCGCTTTTGGCATTATCTCAGCATTATTCCATGTGCCAGTATATAATTAATTGGCTGATATTTATTTAACAATCTTAAAATATCTGTCTAAAAGTACAAACGAAATTAGCGAGAGAACTATTTTTACATTCTAATTAAAAAACCTCAATAATGCCAAAATTACATGGTAATTCAAATCATGCCTTGCGATTACTACTTCAATCCACGTTAAGAATGTAATTACCAGCATACTTGTAATGTACATAAGTCTAACCACACGAAGACTGGCATAACCTTTACAAATCTAAACATAATTCGTGGCTAAGTGGCAAAATAGTAGTCACTTGGTTCTTAAGGTTGCTTAGAATAACCATTACAATTACTAATATGATAACGATTACTTTTATGATTACCATTACTGATATGATAAACATGACTGTTATGATTAACATTAAGATTACCATTCCCATTACTAATTTGATAACCATTGCTGATGTAATTAACATTACGATTACCATTAAAACTACCTTTACCATTACCATTATATTTTCATTACAATATTTAGTTTTTAAATACAATTTATCTTGCTGCTGCTAGTAGAAATATTTGATCATGATATGATTCTTATTACTGATTTGATTACCTTCACTACTACAATTGTCATTATCAGTACAATTTTAAATACAATTTCCATTACTATTACGATTTTATATATAAATTCCATTCATACTGCTAGTAAAACTATTTGCCGTTAATAGTATAATTTGTCGTTATCATTACCATTCCCATTACAATTACCATTACCAATAAATTTTTAGTTTTATAAATATAACTTCCATTACTACTCCTAGTAAAACTACTTGCCGTTATGATTACCATTACTAATATGATTACCATTACCAGAACAATTACTATTACGATTTCAAATACAATTTCCGTTCATTGCTTTTCATACTATTTGATGTTTTTGATACAAATCTAATAGTAAGTAGTATAGTATTTTACCGTTAGTACTTTAAACTGTTTATAAAACTAATTACATAAGATGTTTATAGCAATACCACATTAGCACATACTTGAAACATTATATAACTTTCTTAAATGATGCGAAGATATATAAAGTTGTGACTGTGCAGAATTAGCAGCAAAAGGCGCTAAGGCGCGTAGAAACCGCAATGTTAGAGGCCACAAAAGTAAATGTACAGCAACCGCAAAAACTCGTCAATGCAATGTGGCGCTGGGATTTAAAATACATTTATGGATGCATGTATGTATGTACATACATACATATATACATATGTGTGTATGTGCATGCAAGTGTAATAATAGATATATGGACAACATCAGCGTGGAAAATCTAAGCAATGCAGCGGCACAGCGTCGCCATACTACATAGCTTCACAGTGGCAACATACCGAAACTTTCAGATTATCTCGAATACGATAACCAAAGCTAAGATAATATTTCTTTATACATAAATGTATTGCTTTTAATTACACATATTGCCTGTCATTGTCACTGTTATTGCTTTTATTTTCTTACATTCGCTTTATTGCCATATCTGTATTACGATAACTGAAATGTCATCAACAGCCAATTACGTATATATATCTATGTGGCATGCCACAAGTTGATAGCTGTCGTCATGCGCAGTTGCGTATTTGTAATGCGTTTTTTAATGATTGATCAGCAGTTCTTTGACTTTCACTGACAGCAATGATGATGTGGCAGCTTTCATGATGTTACGGCAGTTACATGCAACACTTCGATAGATATTCTAAAGACATAACAGACACGCTTTGGAATTTCAAAATGATTAAGGGGGAATATTTTATTAAACTAATGCAGAATTTTTGCACAATTTAACTCAGACATCAAAACTAAAAATTTAAAATTTTTTTTAAATCCCGAAATTTCGGGAATGTATAACTCGGTATTGTGTCCGCTTTTTGCATATGTATACATGCATATTTAAATCATATATAAATTAGTGATAATTAAATAAGCGGTTGAATTCATTGCTTTCAATTTTTCGGGATTATATTTCCGGGATCTTCGGGATTTCGGGATTTCGGTATTTTATCGAACTGCATCCGAAATTGCCATTATTATTAATTCCTTAAATTTTCACTATGGTATTGTATGTAACTGAATTTCGGGATCCCGAAACACAATATTGCAAGAACATATTGTACACTGCCACACATGATTTTGCAACTAGCTTGCGTTATAACAACGCCTCACAGCATATTATTTATTACTTATTTTGTTGCTGCTGCTTTAAGCACAACACGCATGCGTGTTAGTGTGTGAGTGTTTTGTGTGGTTAGCACCAATTTCAACATGATATTGTCATTAAATTCGCTCATTATTTATATTACTTTGCGTGCCTAATAATTATTTAAAATTTCAATTAGTCCCTATGAACGAGATAAATTGAACAACAGTACACAAACACACACACACGCTAATGCAGAAATATTTACATACAACAACACATCGCATGCGCACATCCTTCGCCATAATATTCCACACTTGCATTCCATTTACTATGCCCAGCACGGCCCTTTACCTTTGCGAAATGCCTCTGCACGCGCCAGCTGTTCCACTACATTGCCAATTTGACAACAAGGAGCTGGCTTACATTGAATATTCACCGACGGCCGATCAAGTTGATTTGCTGATCTAAAGGAAAAATCAGCAGCAGCGAAAAAAACTCAACATTCACATGTCAATTTGCTTTTGCGCTGCGCTGAAGTGATCCACACTGTTGCCTGGTTTGCTCAAGCTTACAGTCATACGTACATATGTACGGGCACATGTGCATATGTAAATGTTGAGGTTAGTGTAAGCGCGCAAGGAGTCAATTGGCGCATGTCCCGGCTCGACAGCAAACCGCAATTATTAAATTACACACGAGTGCATTTGGAAGGAGGAATATGTAATCTGTCTCATACACGAGTATGTCAGTAGGTATCCATAGAAGGGTAGGTAGGTCGGTGGGCAAGCAGGCAGACAAGTAGTAGTTTGTTCATTCGCTGTATGCATGCAAATAGTGTAATCACGATGTAATGCTAATTTCTAGGTTACACTGGCAGAAATTTAGTTGTGAGTAGCACGCGATGATGGTGAAGTCAGAAAGTTATTTCGAAACTTTTTGTTAAGAAAACCAACAACTTGAATTATAAAACTTCAGTAATTCTTCCAATATAAATTTTATATTATTTTTAAATTGCAAAAACACTGTTTTAAATATTTTTTTTTTATTTTTTGAGAATTTAATAAGAATATTTTGTAACAGGTTCGTATCCGATGCCGAATAAAAAAAATAACATTTTTTCAAAATTTTTCAAATAATTTGTTTTATATCTTTTCTTATATATGTACATAATTTTTTTAATTTTTATTTTCATTAAAATATTTATATATATATTTTTTTTAATAATTTTTTGTTGTGAGTTTTTTAATATTTTTTTTTTTGGTTTTACGTTCGTTTAATTATTTAAATAAAACAATTTATATAATTTGCTTTTATTTCAATTTTAATTTTTTAACATTTTTTTCTAAAATGTTTAATATATATTTTATTAGTAAAAAATATTTTTCATTCAAATATTTGTTTTTTTTTCAATATCTTTTTTATTTATTGAATCTGCTTTAATATTAATATTTGTAAATTTTTTTTATTACTATTTTTTTTTATAAAATTTATAATTTTATAATTTTTTTTTTTGGTTTTAAATTAATTTAATTATCTTTGAAGGATTTTTTTTCAACAATTTAATATTTACTTAATTTTAATTTTTTAATATTTATTCAAAAAGGTTTTTTTATAAAAAATATTTTTTTATTTTGAATTTTTTTAGTTAAAATTATTTGAACATAATATTTTTTGATAGATGTTTTTTATTAAATATATTTTAGTTTTAATTTTTTTAATATTTATTTAAAAATGTTTTACATTGTTTTAGAATTAATATTTTTTTATTTTGAATATTTTATTAAAAAATATTTCAATATATTTTTTCATTTGCAATTTTGAATTCAGTTTTTTCAACAATTTTTTTTTTTTTTTTTTTCAATATATTTTTTATATATTTTCAATTATTTTTTTTTTATATTTTTTTAAATATATTGTTTATTTTTTGATAGTAAAATTTTAACTTCGCTTATCAACTATGCAAAGTGTAAGAATAAATTCTGATTTTTTATATTTTTTCCTGCTGACGGTTTTTTACCCTTCTTCCCTTTGATGTACTCTTGCCTTGTAATTGTTGTCCTTTGATTGCTGTTGGTAATTCCTATGAATTCAGCCATCAGCTCTGCTGCCCCGTCCGAACGTGATTGCGGCTGTGGTTCGTCATGCTGTTGTTGCCATCATTGTTGTTGCTGCTGCTTCACCACACAGCTCAAGGCGTTGGTGGCGCTTCTGTTAGCTCGGGCTCCTGCGCCTGTGCAACAGCTACTGTACATCCGAATGGTGTTAATTATGCGGCAAGGTTTTTTTTAATCAAGTTGTAATGTGGTTGCCACCAGAAGCTTGCCTTCAGTGACTTCTATTTTTGCGTGTGTCTTCGGTTTACATTTTTTGTATTTGCTTTTGCTATTTAGCTTCATCATGCTCAGAAATTTGTTGTTTTTATTTTTTTCTCGCTTTGGCCTCTGCACACTGATGAAGATGTCATGTTACTGGTCACTTGATTTGCTTTGATGTAGATTTAATTGGCGAAAAAAATGCAACACCTGTGAGAGCAGTAGGCGCAGGCAGGCGCACTTCTACGAAGCAATTATTTTGCTGGCGCATGTTTAGATATGCGCTTAAGTGCTTACTTTAGTTTGGTAGAAGAACGTAAAATAACAATGTTTGTTAAAAATATATAAAATTCGAGTAATTCGAAGACATGAAAAATTACGAAATTTCGGGATCCCGAAAATTTGAAGCAAGGAATTCAAACGCTGATTTAATTATCACTTATAATTATATCACATATAATTTATTATTGTATATACAAAAAACTAAAACCATCCCGACATTTCGGGATCCCGAAATTTCGAAAGAAAGTTTGAGTGCAACGAATTCAACCGCTTATTTAATTGTGACTAATTTACATATGTTTTAAATATTTGCAAAAACGAAAACAATCTCGACATTTCGGGATCCCGAATTTTTGAAATAAGGAATTACACCGCTTATAGAATTTACATATACATTTTCTCTTATGTATAAATATGTATATTTCATTTAAAACACTTGTATGAAAACAAAAACCTGAAACCAAAGACTTAAGCAACGAACTTGTTTCATTTCATTATGACATATGCAACAATAAAAATTAATATTCCAGCTTGAATAAGAATTTTTGTAGTAAATTGTGATGTAAATAACTAGCAAAGCAAATACTTTGCATCCATTTGCAAAATAAAGTTGATTTCATAAAGCTTTTGCATAATAAATTTTTTTTTTATAAATTATGTTACATAAATCACTTGCGCATCGTGAAGATTTAGCTGAAAAACTTGATTGTTTAGAAGTATTTGCAAACACAAGTTTCTAGTTGCTAGTTTTTAATTTTTCATTGTAAAATTTTACATTTTCAAAAGACTTAAGCCACGAACTTGTTTTCACAATCACAGAAATAATTACATTTTCAGAACTATTTGTAACAAATTTTGGCCAAACATTTTAATAATTTGTAAAATAAGGGAATATTAAATAAAAATGTTAAACTGTAATGAAAGAGTCTCAGATTATACTTGTGAACTCAGATGCTGCTTTAGATTTGCAGCAATTGACATCGAGCCAGGGCAAACGTGGGCTTTGCCTCATTAGTCAACTCAATATTTCGCCATAATGCAGCCTTAGCACAATAAAGTATTTACTTGAATTATCTAAGACTCATTTAAAATATTTAATTTACCGCAACACATTATAAAAATGTTGAAAATGTTTATAGCGTGTAGGTGTTGGCTTTTATTATAAATACCTTTGACTCAGCAAAGCCATAACAACCCACACTATAAAGTCATATACCAGCATGTTAGTATATGTGTACATATGTATGTATATTCTTCTCTAAATATGTACATATGTATATTCTTTAATGCATGGCAAAAAACTCGCATACATTTTTATTAAATTCCAATAACAAAAAGTAACACTCTTTGCTGTGCATACAAAAGAAGGTCACAAAGCGTCAATGGCGCCTTAATTATGTTTGGCTTTTCAGCTCAAACGATAGCTCTATACAAGTTGTCGTCTAGGCGGCTAAGCTGTGCCACGGCTTTATTTTTTTCTTTTCCAATTTATTTTGCGTAGGTTAAACAGCTAAAGCGCTTTTTGAGACAAATCGAGTTGCTTAGGGCATTGTGGGCTTATAAAATAATTACAAAAAAACAGCAACAAAACAACAACTGTTGCGACCTAGCGACAAGCGCGTTGACTTTTTAGCTAATTTGCCGCAAATAAATGGCAACAAGGCGACAGTTTAATCAATCACAAACTCAAATCAATATCGACTCAATCACGCAGCCGGAACTCAAATGAAGCGAAGTGAATTGAAAGCTGTAAAGTAGCGCTAAACTTGTTGTGAAATTAAAAACCAATTGAAAGGTGAAGAAAAATAATGCGGAAAGCTGATTAGGTTATTTTATATTAAAAGAGTTTGAAGTTTAATTTCCGATTGATTATTTACTCGTCGGTTCATTTTGCAGCGTAAAGCTCTTGGGGCAAATCAGCTTCGCGGAATTTAAAAAGATTTAAAAAAGCTGCCATCAATTTTTTTTTAAACGAAAAATTCGATCATTAATTAAATAAGAATACAGCAAACGTACAGAAATTTAGAGCGAATTTTTTAAATTTTTTCTTGGTTAAATTATTAATTAATTAGCTACTTAATTAGAACAAATTAATTCATTAAATTTGTGCTTAAGTAGAAAGAACTAATTTTCTAAATTTTTTGTTAGCTAAAATATCAATTATTTATGTTCTTAATTAACATTAATTACTTTTTTAAATATTTTCTCGGTTAAATAATTAATTAATTATGTACTTAATTAGAAAAAAATTAATATAAAAAAATTTTGTTGGTTATTATGAATTTATTATATACTTAATTAGCAAAAATTAATTTTTAAAATATTTTCTCGACTAAATTAGTAATTAATTATGTACTTAATTTGAAAAAAATTATTTTCAAAAATTTTTGTTGATTAAATTACTATCTAATTATGTACTTAATTAGCACAAATTAATTTTTAAATAATTTTCACTTCAAATTTTCTATATTTACTTACTTTTTAATTGTGTTCTAATTATATACTTTCACCACCAAAAAATTTCGCTTTCAAAATTTATTTGGTACATATTCTATCTTAACCTTCTCAAGTACGCATCCATAAGTTGTCCTCTGATATGCCCAGTTATCCGTTGTAAACACGGAAATCTTACAAGCAACTCCACCGCAACGAAAAAAAGACACCTTCAGCAACCCATTATGTTCTACAAAGCCACCTACAACTTAACTCTGCCTCACCTTTACGCAAACACAGCGTTACATAAACACATTTGTATATTAGTATACATATGTAAAGACATTCTATACAAATGAACACTTCCACATAAACGCAGAAATATAACACACTTGAAAGCCAAAGCCATAACACGTCGCTTGCAATGCAATAACATGCAACAACTGCAACAACAGTAATATATAGCACCGCAACTAATTGCTCTACAATACAGTTGCAACCAAAGACAAGGCAATAAACAGACAATAAATAAAACTAAAATAAGCGAAAAAATATAAATAAAATTGATTTCAAACAAAACCGTAGAGAAATACCAACAACAACAAGGATATGTTAACTTTCAAGCAATCGAAAACGAAATAGGTGCGCCACCGACTGCCCACTATAACACCGACGCGCTTGCCGCCCAGCCGTTGACCGGCACGTTGGCCCCAACATTGGTCGCATTGGACGCGCAGGCGCGCTGCCACCAACAAAACCAAAGTCAATTCAATAAATTCTCGTTGTGTTTATGTGCGTGTAATGACCGCCAACGTACATGTGTTCGGTGTGGCAAACAAAATGCCAACAACCATATACAAGCACATATTGTGTAGTGTAGCAGCAACTGTATAGTGTAGCGCGCACAGAGTGAGGTTATGAGCGAAATAAATTGGTCGTGCGCGCTGGCATGATGACGCGTCTGTCGCC
This sequence comes from Bactrocera neohumeralis, assembly GCF_024586455.1. Classification (NCBI taxonomy): domain Eukaryota; kingdom Metazoa; phylum Arthropoda; class Insecta; order Diptera; family Tephritidae; genus Bactrocera; species Bactrocera neohumeralis. Next base: position 12,171,529 of record NC_065920.1, read on the forward strand.
AGCATCAGAGGTTAGCGCGCTTATTGCTGACCGCTGCCAGCCACCAGCTACCACTTCGCCGCCGTTGTTGTGTTGTCCAATAAGACAATGAAACAATCAAGGTGGTCGCCAGAACGCAGCAAGCCGTTCATTTGGTGGAAGAAGCTAGTGGCCGCTTGGCAACACACTAATCGAACTGAGTGTTCACGCTTTCGATTTATTTATTATTTTTTTTTTTGTGAATTATATTCTTGCTTTTGTTGTTGTTTATTTTCAGAAACAGCATTCAATTGGTTTGTTGTGCTCATTTGCTGGCTTGTCGCTTCTTTGTTGAACTGGACTGCAAGTGCAATTTGCCAATAAATTGTATGCTTATTCTTGTGCATAAGTATGTTTGTGTCTTCTTTGCGTTGATGCAAAATATCCGCAAATATAATGGTGAAATTGAGCACAGTAGATTTGCGTACAAGTGCGAATGTTTCTCACTGAAGCAGTCATATGTCTTTATGGATCGACACTTATCCAGAAATCAATCAGTCATTGTTACGTGGTGATGTATGCACACCTCATTTGTGATTAAAATTACTTTTACTTCAATATTGGGGAATAGTCAATATGAATACCTCTCAGTGCCCAGAAAAATGTCATTAGAAAATAAAGATTTGGTAATTAGTAATTTTATAACCAACAAATTTAAGCAAGGAATCTCAAATTAGTTAGAAGCAATTCCTCGAAATTGGCTAAAAACGTATGATTTTATTCATGGAAATATAGAATTCTCATCGAAGTTACAAATTAAATGCACAATTTCGGCATCTGTTTTTATCGGTAACCCGAAATATTTAGATTTTTTTTTGTAAAATACGCGCTATGTTCAAATATGAATAAAAAAACACACTTTGTTTGTAGAAATTAACTGAAAATTTTCGGGATCCCGAAAGAATGTTACCTACATTTTTATTTTTTTAATATGCCACATGCTTATATGTAGTATGTATGTTTATGTAAAGAACAATATAAAACATCCGCTATCTTGAAATTAATATAAAAAATTTCGGGATCCCGAAAGACTGTTTCCAGGCTCTGAATTTTTTAACATACCAAGTGCATATGCATATGCTTAAAGGCCGGTATTAAACATTTTTTTTCTTGAAATTAAATAAAATTTTTCGGGATCCCGAAAAACTGTTTCCGAGGTTTCCTATTTTTAATATACCTAGTGCAAAAATGAATAAATACAGGTATCAAATACATTTTTCTTGAATTTAATTAAATTTTTTCGGGATCCCGATAGACTGATACTAAAGTTTCGATTTTTAAATGTTACTGAACACATATCTATGTTCAAAGATCCATGTAAAATAACTTATTTATTGATATCTTTAACTACCGTGGCCTTTTAAATCAAAAAACAAAGTGTGGACAAAAGACTTAAGCAACGAACCCGCAACCGAAATAATATGTATGAGCGTTAAAATGTTTTCCACGAAATTTGTTGGCATTAGTATGAACAAAATAGCTAATATTACTAAGATTTAGTGTTATAGAGTTTTATTTTTAATTTTTTAAATCATTCGTTTTATTGTCTATGTTTAAATTTATAATTCTCAAAAAATCTACAACAAATGGCGGCAGGCATTAAACAGCAGCCTATAAGTATTATAGAAACCTATAGAAATCAACACCCTTTCGAACCACTCGCCTTGCACTCAGAAAATATATATACATATAAGTATAAAAATTATTTCAAATCACTTTGCATACATACGCATAACGTAAACCAACGCATAGCAAAGAGCACAAGTGGCAAAACCAAACAAAAAGACAACGATGACATGCATTTATCTTGTAAACTGTGTAAATCAATATCAAAACGCAGCGCGCAATGTAACCAACATAGTGGAATACCATGAAATAAAGCAAGAAAATTATTTAGAAACGAGTAAGGAAGGGCTAAGCTCGTGTGCAACCAAACTCCGTTTTACTTTTTTGGCAAGGAATATCTATACTAAGTTTCATCAATATGTCTTAATTTTTACACAAGGTTCAGCTTGCACCTGGAATTCAACTCGGCTCATCATACTAATCATTTATATGTATATAACCCGGTATCTATCTCGCTTAGTGTTTGGTGATACGTACAATCGTTAGGTGAACAAAACTATTATACTTTGTAGCAACATGTGGCAAGGGTATAAAAACTGAAATTAATGCGAAAAATAGCAGAAATGTAGTTAACTAGAATATATAATATATTAAACTGTATGTGTTTTATATGCTCCGAAAAAAGTTCTCAAAAATCGCTTAGCCAAGCCACAAGCAACACAAACCTAAAGAAATACATATCTGTAGCAGTTAACTACTTACAAAGTACATTTAACATCAAAATTTATGTGTGTGCACATATGCAATTCTATGTAAATATAAATGCGGCTCTTTAATTTCACACTGAAGGCTAGCAAACGGCACAAAATATCGCTACAACATTTTGTCTCACAGCAAGGTGTTAATTATCAGACGCGCAGACATTGTACTCAACGACTTTAAGGGGCATAAAGGAAAGAAGCTGCAACTACAACGCTCAACGCTTGTAAATAGCGGCCTAGCCGACAGACAGCGCTCCTGTCGCGTCCTGTGTTTCGCTTGCGCAGACGCACCTCTTCCACACGCGCATGCGTATCGCAGTGTTTAGCGCTTTCAGCCATACACTACTTACTTACCAGCCTGCCAATTATGCTTTAGCACAAGTGGCGACAAAGAATGTCATTGTGCCGCACAAATACACATACAGATCGCCATGTCTATATACATATATACATATGTAAGTATGCATTTTGTGGCATGTGTTTCGTTTGGTTGCAAACAAACACAGCTGTCGCCTGCTGTTGTGCTTTGTCCTTTTGCCCGTGTAATTAATATTAAAATATTTGCGCGCACTAAATAAATGGCTTTAATTTGATTTTATTGTTTTGATTACTTGTGCTTCCTCTACTTAAGCTGCAACATGCATTGCTGCTACATTTCTGTCGCTCAGCTATTTTTAGCCAACGCAGGCCAGGCCACCACATGCGTCTGCGTTGCTAACGAATGTTGAGGTAATTTTTTTTAATTACCACAAATAAGCACTTACACTGGCGTATTAACGATGTCGTATCGCTGCTGTTCATCGTTACAGATTTTGTTCATATTTTTTTGCCGTTTTTTCGAAAACATTAAATCCAGAATTTTTGTTTACCTTTTTTATTTTCACATGATTATCACCATGGGCAAAAAATAGTAAGACTTTGGTCATAATTTTAAAATACTTAACTCTTTTTTTTTAAATCTATGTCGTCCCTCTCAAAGTAACCCACCCGTGGCACCAATACACTTGTGTCAATGTTTTTTTCAACTCTCAAAACAGTTGTTGAAGTCAATTTCTGGAAAAAGTCTAATGGCTACAACAAAAAGGCGCATAGCACTCAAATAGTATTCCTTGTTGAATGTTTGGCCAGTCGGAAGGAATTCATAGAGCACCGCACCTCGATATTTGACGAAAACTGTCAAAACAACCCTGATTTTTGACCTGCTTTGACGTTTGTTTTCCGCTTCGAATCACCTTTGCCACGATATTCGGCCGATTGATCGTTTGTTTCCGGGCCGTAAGCATAGTGCCAAGACTCATCGCCAGTAATAATACTTTGCATGACATCCTGGTAGCCGGAAATCAGTGTTTCACAAACGTTAATGCGACGCTGTTCGGTAAAATTTCGTGTGTTTTGGAACCAATCGTGCTTTTTGATTATTCAAAATTGGTTCACTGATCCTTCCTATATTCCAACGATGCCAGCAAGATCTCTGACTGTTAATCGTGGATTCTCAAGCACCATATCCTTTATTTTAACGCATTCAGCATCCTCTTTGAATAATTTATACGAATAAAAGCAGCTTGTGACAAACAATTATCACCGAAAGCCTTTTCTAACATTCTGAACGTTTTAGCACCAGAAATTTGATTCCGCACACAAAAAAGGTCTCACATTATGTTGGCAGAACATTACAACTTTTTTATTTATTAATTCTGACAACTACTCTTTGAGGAAGCACTCAATTTATTCAGCTGGTCACACATCAGAATTAATCGATCTCTTGAAAATCCCACCAAACAAACAAAAAACTTTTTTTGTTGACTTACTTCATTTAAAGTGATTTGAGCTGGTTCATTCTTTTAAGACTATGAACTCTTCTGTAAGAACATGAGTAACCCAGATATCAAGCTGTCAAATCAATCCTTTACTCTTCATACCCTTGGCAACAGTCCCGTTAGACAAACTTAATATTTCAGCAAACTCTCAACTTGTTATTAGACAATTTGCATCGACCAACGACTTTATTTTATGCAGGTTATTGGAATTATAAGTATTTTTTTAACTCATGTTAAAGGAAAATCATTATATATTATTATACACTGACATTTAACAAAACCGTTTAAAGCTTAATAAAAACTCTAAATATTTCCTGCCGACTAATAGCACACCACAGAAATGTATTTTGCATTTGCCAAGCGATTTTTGGCACAAAGAATGTTGGAAAGCCCCGATGGCGTAATAAAAATCGCATGAAAAACATTTTCGTAAACAAAACCATATTTGTGGAGACACATGAATGCAAGTCACATACCTTGTTGGTGGCACAAAGCAATGTTATTGGTGACAATTTTTGGTTACAACTGCCGATATAACTGCAACACACACACACACACATACGCAGACAATAGCATACACACACACAATTGAGGTAACATATCTTTTCTTTGATGCGTGCAAGCGACAATAAAAACAAAAAAGCGCCTCGATGGCATGTCATGAATGGCAAAATCGATTGAAGATCGATGACAAGCGGTGAAAAGAAGCGAGTTGAAAGGAAATAGAAACGAAGCGAGCAAAAACCGAAATTAATTCAATAAACGCACGAAAACGACGGCCATTAACAATGACGTTCGATTGCAGCGCTCAGCGCAGTGACATTGTAGTAAATATAGAAAAATGCGCGCATGCTTGTGCGTGTGTATATATGTGTGTGTGCTGCGTAATATATTACCAAATGTGTGCTGCATGAATGGCAGTGCCACCGCCAAAGTGACAGCGTTGACGTTGAAGAAGTAGAAGAAGAAGCAAACGCAGCCGAGTGAATAGCTGCTTTCTGGCGCTCAAAGAAATGAGGGAAAGCAGCGGCAGCGCGCCGACGCAAAACATAAATTTATGCAGGGCACATACAAGGCGCAAACGAACACACACATACGCACGCTCTCGTTTGGAAGTCACACACACTCGTTTGGTTGCCAAGAAGTTGAAGAAGTCGAATGCTTCATGTTATACAACCGCCGCTGCCATTTGCGGTCGCCAGCAGCAGGGCAGCGGGCAACGCAATAGACGCGGACGACGCCAAAAGTAGACAATTGCATAAAAAGCCACAACGCTGACAATGATTATGACGATAATGCATGTGTGTCTGTGCGTTGAGTGATTGCCTTGCTGGTCTGCTTGAAGGCAGTAGGCACAGCGAGCCAAGTCAAGTCAAAAGCGAGTTGTTGTTGCGGTTGAATCAGCGCATTAGTGTAGTAGAACACTGTTGGTGGCTCACAACATGCATACATACTTAAACATATGTATATACACACATGTACATGTCAGCTAAGCACACAGCCATCAAAAGTTGTCTTAGGCTCGCAGAGCCATGTCCACTTCCACATTCATGTTATGCGTTCATTGCAGCAGCGAAGAAACGGTTTACTTCCGCCGGATAAGCAGTTAACTTAAGCTGCCATAATAAAGCCAAATACGTGGCTTATACGCTATTAAGTGGTCGTGGTCAGCGGCGGCAGCAACAGAGTGTTGGCTGGCAATGCATTGAACTGTTCCACTGTTGTTGTAAACAGCAGACATATTTGTGCAAATAACTGTATTATTACGTATGTGTACAGCGAAGTATTAACTGGCACGCTACTTTTGCTTGATTTTTATGTACGCTTTTGTATTTCCTGCTAATTTTGCTTGAATTTTGAGGTGTGGCTTAAAATTGAAATATTTTCGCTGGTTTTTGGCTTCAAGGCAAAATTCAAAAAATTGGCAAATCGAAAAAATCGCAGTGGAAATCAAGCGTGCAATGAATTTTAGACGTAGATATAAAGTAAAACAACAGAAAAATAAAATGCAAGGATCTGACAAAATAAATCAAATAATAATCAAAAAGGGGGAAAAAATAAATAAAAATAAAAAAATTTAAAGGAAAAAAGGTTATATTACATAACAAAAAAATATATATAAAAAAATATATTGAATAAAAAATTCTTTAAATTTATTTTTAAATTATTTTTTTTTTTTAGAAAATAAGTTTGAGCTTTTTTTAAAACTTTTTTAAAATATTATACAACAAAAAAAAATATTGAGTAAAAAAATTATTTTAGTTATTTTTTTTTCATATATAAATTATGAGATTTAGAATATATTCTGTCGAGCTAATTTATGTTATTGTATGATGTATTACCATGCTTTATAGCTCGTACACTTTATGATACAACTATGCAGTTATTCTATTATGCTACGTTAAGTTACGTTCGATGCTAAGTTATGTTTTCTAGGCTACGCTATGTTTAACAATGTTATTGGGACATAGTGTCATACAGATACTATATAATGCACCGTTTTTTATGTAAGGTTATGTTTATGTTACGTTAAGTTACATCATGCTATGGTAAGTTATGTTTTCTATGTTATTCTATGTATAATTATGTTATTAAAACATAGAGCCATACCGATATTATATTAAGCTATGTTAAGTCACGTTTATGCTACGTTAAGGTGAGTTAAGTAACATATGTATATTAAGATACGATACACTGAAAACCGTTATAGATAAGCGCTATTATCACGTCATAAAATTATGCAGATGACATTTTATGCTACGTTAAGTTACATTATGCTATGCTAAGTTATGTTTTATATATTATGCTTTGAACCTTTAATATGTATTACATCAAAGCATTATTAATACATCAAAACATGATATATTCTAAGTTAATTATGTTGAGTTAAGTTTTCTATGTTATGTTACGTTAAATTGATGTATGGTTTACTGTTGGTGTATTGCAACAACATTAATCAGACGTTATGTTATGTTATGTTGTGTTATGTTATCTTGTGTCATGCTGCTATGTATGCAGCTTATGTGATGATATTTTCAGCCAGCATAAAAACTGGCACAGCGCAGAAATCGCTCCACAAATACACAATCCTCACACACACATACATACGTATTAACTAAAGAATATATTTATGAGCTCTGCATTTCTCGGAATACAAAAAAGTTTGCTTCTAATCAAGAAATAAAAAAGAATGTTTTTACCACTTAAGGCAACTCGATGCAATTATTATTTCTAAAATTATAAAGCAGCACAAGCCTACTTAATAATTTCCGAATAAATTCTGCATCGCAGCATAATAGCACAACAGCGCACTTATCGAGCTTCGTTCCCCTCCATGTGTGTGTGTGTGAGTACAGATGTTGTTAACTTTAGCTTTTTGCTCCGACACACAACTTCCCACACAATTCACAATCAAGTTCGCCACTCGCGTCTTGCGCTGCAAATTTATTGCAACTTTTGTTGCTGCTGTTGTTGTTGCCATCTAATCACCTGCCCGTTTCAGGTGACTTGTGGCCCACTTGCCCTAGCACCACGCCGAGCAAATGCAATTGCGCACTACACTTGCTGCATACAAATGGCAAATATGCAATTGAAATAACAGCAACAACAACAAGCAGCGCTGGAAAAAATGCATTTCAATAGCAACAACAAAAAGGATCGACAATTGCCATGTTGTTAGTTAGTTGTAGCAACAAGCACGTTTCCACTTGCCATAAATAGGCACACACGCCTCATTGCCCACGTTGCAGCAACAAGCTGGCAAGTAAACAGGCATACAGGCATTCAGGCTGCCTGGCTGGCAAACTGCAGCGACTTTGTTGGTTATTTGCTAGCAGCTTGTTGCTGCGCGATTTTGTTGCCTCCCGATTTGGCCAAGTCGCTATAATTGCAACAATCGCATAACACTCCGGCCGCATGCAGTCCGCCACGACAAAGATGACGCGAGCGAACGCAAGCGCTTACGCGAGCAAAGTAAAAGCAGCGCTGGGTGTGTTGGCGGCATCTTGGCTATGGCTATCGCGCTCGTAGCTGCCGCCGCGACGCGTCGCTTGACACCGCAATTCCAAATCGAAGTGTCGTCATGTTTGTTCAACCACCATTACAATTATATACAAGCATATGCATTTATTTGCGGCATGTTGTTGCTGCCGTTGTGTGCTACACATTCTTGCGCAGGCGTGTCATTGTAGGCGTAGCAATGCGGGCGGCTGGCTGGCAGCTGCGCTTCCAGTTCTCGTCGCAGCAGGTGAATTTCGCGCTCTTCCGAGTTCACTTGCATGCAGACGCTTTGAACTTACGAGGGTCGAGGGCAAATTCTTGCAATTTCTAACTTTAACTTTTGATTGTAGATGAGCGTAACGAAGCGCTTGCAGCATTAACAGTTGAAAATTTTAACCAAATTTGGTTAACAAGCGCTACTGGCACTCATTATGAGGCCACTGTTACAAGCGAAAAGAAAAAAATTCAGTGAATTCGAGTAGTCAATTTAAATTTAAAAAATTAACTTGATTTTTATTTTTTTTTTATTTATTTTTTTTCCAAATTAGCCCAAGATTACGAAATCTAAATATCTAATAAATTTTTAATGAACTAGTGAAAGTGACCCTCGCGCAAGAAAATATCAAATGAAGGAACTTTTAACTTCACTCAGAAAGTCTTCTTAAAGAAACCAATAAATTTTAAAGCAATAAACTGGTTCCAAACTAGCTCCTTTTGACCTAATTGCTATCGAATAAATTTCTAAGCAAAATTTCAAGTCGCAAGAAATTATTTTAACTCTATTTTTAATAGACCGTTAATTTATTTTCTTTATTTTTGCCTTATTATGGCTTTAAAAATCAATCCCTGAAACATTTGGAATTATTTGTGTGATACACACTGTTCTCGCTTTGAAATAGCAGCTAATAGTTTGCATATTTCGAATTGGTTTGACACATCCTTTTGTTGTAAAGACACTAGTTGAGTAACTCGGTAACTAAAAAATAAAAAAGTGGTAACTAATTATTTAACTAATTACTAACATGCTAGTTTTGTCCCTAGTTACAATTAAACTAGTTGCTCTATACAACAGTCATATTTATAAGTATTTTTCGGAAGCTTCTGACATATTTCTATAAATTTTTCTACAAACCATACAGTTTACTGGAAAAAAAGTGTAGAAAATATCAAAGGGAAATAATATTTTGGTAGTCGAAAAAGTCTTTTCGTATTTCTAATCAAGTTTCAACTTATTTTTTTTTATATTTATACTAATAAATAAAGAAACAAATATGTACCATTTTGGTCGACATTATTCCATCAGTGTAAATCGAAATTTCGAGAAGCGAGTGAACCATTGTTACGCTAAGCGAAATGATACAACATCGTCTCCGTAAACTTCACAAATTTCATTGGTGGCTTGCGTGGTATTCTTCCTTTTTTGTACAAAAATTTCAAAATATAGCGAATTTCTTCATTATTTTTACTCATTTTTGAACAGCTGTAACTTTTTTTCAACTTCCCCGAATTTAATTTTAAATGAAGCTTAAAATCTCACCTTTCCAACACTATATAGTATGACACTATGTGATTGGTAGCACTGGAGATAAACGACTGCACCGACATTTATTAACAAAATACGAAAAAACTTTTTCGACTACCCAATATTTTTAATTATTCTTAGAAGTAAATATATGTGACCTGGTCTACGAAAAGGGAAAAGGGAGCTATCGTGCGAAAACTAGTTTTCTGGGAAACAGCTGAAATCTCATCTTCCATCCGAATCAACTAAAAAGTGAAAATTGATTTTTTGACACCTAAGCCCCCTTTCCGTAGACCAGGTCACATATGGGAAATTATAGAAAATATTCCAAAAGGGTATATATGTAAGTATATTTTTTATTTTAAATAATTTTTATAAACAAATCCTTACATAAATTTTAAAAGTTTAAAAAATTAATTACATAATTACTGCAACGAATAAATATTAAATTTTTGATTTTATTTTGCTCTTTCAGGTAAGCAAATTTACAAATCTACTTTTTGAATGACGCTAATGGCTATACTGTCGGCGCATGAGCATTTATAGAGGTAAAAAAATTTTCAATTTTTTACAAGATACATTATTTACGATTTTATCGATTTTTTTAAATAAAAAATGGCAAAAACTTAAAATTACGTACAGGATAATTAGCAAAGCTAAGACAGATAAAGCTGCCTGTCCGTTGATACACAAGAAATTAAAGAGAATTGTGAGCTCTCATATATTGGGCTAAACTTGTATTGCAACAAATTTTACTAAATGGAATAGGAAATAGCATAAAATGACTCAGAAACTTGTTCAAAAGAGTCAAATTGACATAGGCAGAAATTTGTTTATTGACTGCGTGGTCTTTTTATATGAACTTGAAGTTGTTTCAAAAATCATATTTTGATTAAATTTGACCCCAGTGATTCTATAAAAATTATTCACGAATTATTTTCAAGACGGAAACTCGTTTCAATTTAAAAAAAAACTGAATAATTCACGCTAAAGTGTAGAGTACTCTCCATAATACCAACCAGCGAAGCAGATCAAACGAATTTCCTGCAACACTGCAGCTTGAATAGATATATATTGGGTATGGTATGGGTATAAGACTGGCTATGAAACAGCCAACAGTAGCAGAAAATTTAAAAATAAAAGAATGTGGTAAAACAGATAGTAAGGAAAAACCAAAAGCAAACACAAGCCAAGTGTCCTCTGCGGCATAACAAAACAAAGTGTGCCGAATAGCGAACGCTTGCAACAATATGCAACTTAAGGAAAATACAGCACAAACATACATATGTATATTATATATAAAACCACCAGTCTAGCAGAACTTTAGTAAAGCCACTCAACTACACTACTCAGTCATCCTCACTCAGCGCGCTAGTTAAGCCATTACACACACATATATATATATATATATATATATACTTATATATATATATGTACATATATTCAGGTGTAAAGCGGTAAAGGCTAGCAGCGCTTCTACTGCCCGTTCAGCGTCTGTGCAAACTTAGCGAGGACACGTACAGGATAAATTAGCAAATATTTGTATTGAATTGTGGTGGCGGCGGCGACAAAGGCTAAAGTAAAATTAAATACGAAAGAGTTGAAAAGTGAGCGAAAAGGCGACAAATAATACAGAAATAATAAACATAAAATGAAAATGAAAATAACAAAGCGGTTTACTGCTTATTTACTTTTCACGTGGTAGAAATAAACATAAAAATCTTAAAACAAATTCTTAAAGTTGTGACAACAACCAACGCTCGAGCGGCAGCGAATCCACATACATACAAACATTTATATAAGAACAAAAAGGAATTTCACATTTAAATTGTTTACCTACTTCGAGGCGGTCACCGGTTGAATGCAACTTAGCCTTGACATTTTCAAGGAGCTGCACTTGCACGAAACGCTGGCACTTAAGCGGGGCAGTTGCAGGAGACTAGGAGAGTAGGTGCAGTTGGTGGGGTGCAGAGCATGTTTATGAAAAAAATATTCAAAAGCTAATTTATGAAAATCTTTTTTGCACACACAACTGCAAAACTCCACGATTTCATTTAATTCCAAAATTTCGCTGCAATTCTCAACTGATTTATAAATAAATTTTAATATAAGCAGACACTTATTTAAAACTTTTTCTTATAGAAAGAGCAAGTCACTGCCGGTTTATAATAATTTGAAATTTAAAGTAGACATTAGCGCTTTATTTTGATAATATTTTCGATTAAGCCTAAAAGACAGAAAAAAATATATATAATCTTCAAAAAAGCGCAAAAATCACTTCAGTCGATTAGTGAGAGCAGCTGCTCGAACCCAAAACTTCATTAAATTATTAATCACAAACTCTACATCACAGTACCAACTTATTCGCCTCGACTGTGTCGCCATCAGCCGTGGCTAAATATTGTATCAATGTTGCTGCTGGTGTTTCATTACTCAGAATGCTTGTCGCGGCGGACAAAGACTTTTTTACTTATGTACTCCGTCGGCTGTCTCATTCCGCCAATGCATATTTTTTGCCCGCTTGCCACACCTGATTGGCCTTTCAGTCACATTGTTTATCTTGTGCGTTTACCATGTTGCTGTGAAATCCCGATTGTTTTTATTGTTGTTGCACAATAAGTCCTACCGTGCACTGATTCTTACTCTTTACACATTTATTGTCCTGTCCGGCGACAAGCAATGATCATTCCTATACAGCCGACCGCTGTTAAGGGCGACTTAGGCGACTCTAGCTGCGTGGCTAGGCGTGCGTTTGTGTGTATTTTTATTTTGATTTTTTTTTGTACTTTTTATTTCTTGCAAATAGTCATTGTTGTTATTTTGCACTTTTTCACTTATTCACTTGCCGTTGCAGTGCAGAGTTTTGTCATCTCGGCACAATGCATTTCCATTTTACAAGTGCAGTGCTGTCGTCGGCCAATTGCAGCCGGTCGCACCGAAAAGTGCGTTACTTAGCGAACGTTCACACATTATTCATTGCCGAAGAATGCTACACGTAAAGAAAAAGGCAATTTATGCGCCACTAAGAAGGTGAAGCAAAAACTCTGAATCTCTGAATGACTAAGTTGATTACAGCGAAGAGATTAGTTTTTGTGTGGCGTTGTGATAATTGAATTTGCTGCCGATCATTATTTTTCTGAAAAGTTTTTTAGTTAAATATAGAAATCGATCAATTGCAACGAAAATGAGAGGTGAAACTGAATATCGTCTGATTTCAGTATATACAATAGTATATACGACAACATCACGAAGTTTTAACCAAGTGCATTTACTTTTTCCGATTTTTTGGTTTCAGGTTGCCACTTGTTTCAAATTTTTTTTAAATGTATTAGCAAATAAAAATGTGTATAAAACTAAAACAAAAACAGGTATTAAACTGCCACCATTTTTTTATCAAAAGTGTTGCCACCTATTTAAATAAATTAATTAATAAACAAAATTAATAAAATATCCACCTAACATGTATTATACGGTTTGGGTATTAAATAAAATTAAACCCACTTCTAAAAGAGATATTGTTGAGTAGAGTTGCCAGCTGCTCAGCATACCTATTAATTAAAGCGTATACATATATCACGTTTTTATATGCCAAAAACATAACGCAGCTTGATGTAACTTGTTTAACTTTTGCGATTTTGCAATGTATTAAATGAAAAAATAAATTAAAAGGTTGCCACTTGCTTAAAAATTTTGAAGAAAATATAAGTAAATATTTATGTATATTTAAAAAAATTAAACGGAACAAATAAAATAAATTTTTTTAATAATTACAAAAAAAAATAAAATAAAGCAAATATTTTTAAATTGTTTAATAAAATCAAAAATAAAATATTTTCAAGAAAGATTTCTAAAGGCGATATTGTTGAGCGGAGTTGCCACCTGTTATAACATATTAGTTAAGTTATCAAAAAGACTTTAAACTAATAAAAAGGTATACAAAATAAAAAGCAATTGTAACGGAATAGTTTGAAACTTTTTTCGATAGGATTGCCACCTAATTAAACAGCTTAAATAAATGAAATGAATAAAATAAATTATATACATACATATGTCTGTATTATAATATTGACATTAAATAAATTATATTTAAAGAAAATTTCTAACGGCAATAATTTTAAGCAGAGCTGCCACCTGTTTATAAATATTAGTTAAGGCCTATGGCATAAAATGTTTAGAATATTAAATTATTCGTCTATAGAATAATATCTGCGGCACCCAAAATTTTGTTGCGGCGCTTCTTATGCTCATGTTGTTGTTGTGCAGAGTTGCCACCTGTTTTAATATATTAATTAAGTTATCATAAAAACTTTGAACTAACAACAAAAGTTTCTACATTAAAACGAAATTGAAATGGAACGGTTAAAAACTTTTTTCGATAGAGTTTCCACCTATTTAAACATCTTAAATAAATGAAATGAACAAAATAATTGACATGAAATAAATTATGCCAAAAGAAGATTTCTAACGAAAATAATTTTCAATCAGAGGTGCCACCTGTTTAAAAATATTAGTTGAGGCATATGTCAAATATCTGGAATACTTAGTTATTCACCTATAGAATAATACTTACGACAGCCAAAATCTTGTTTCGGCGCTTCTCATGTTCATGTTGTTGTTGTTGTGGCCCTCCATAATTACCTATTATTTGAGGTTCATGCAAAAAATCTACATATAATAGTGCCTCAATTACATATCAAATAAAAAAAGGTTGCAACAATAAATTAACTTTCAAAAGAAATAATTCCAGTGTATGCCAAATATTTTGTTTAATTTTCTTGCACTTTAATACACAAACTTATTGGTCGACTGCTTAGCCTGCAAATACATTATTTTAAATACGTACTTGTACTGCACAGACAGCTGTTGCTGCTGTTGTTGTAATGACATCAGCGCCTTTACCCGCACAGTGTCGCCAACGCCGACTCACCATCGCCATCAACATTGGCATCGGACATATTATTGGCATAGCAAATGAAGCTATTTATGCTTTATTGTTTCGCAGGCACATTTTTTCACTTCAACTGTCGCAACAACAACAACAACCAATTGTAATATGTAAGCCCAACAATCACTTGCGCGCTGTAAGTTGGGGTTTAGTGCAAGGCGATGAGGCTACCCTACTGAAGGCATATTAATCTTGTAGTCAAACTAGTGGATATCTTCATACGCTCACACAATGCCGCAAATAAAAATAATAACAACAATAACAACACTGCAGCAACAACAAAGAAATGTCCTTGCATATTTTAGTGCAACTGCTGGCCGTTATAAATAAATGCATGTTTATGTGTGCGTGTGTGCTTGTGTGTGGGTATGTAAATACGTGTGGGCAAAGGTATTGAAAGCTAAAGCTACAGATTTTATTTATTTATATATATAAATTTGTAAATAAAGCAGCTTTCAGCGCGCCACAGCAGTCAGTGTGCGCTAAGCATCCTTTATTGACTGGCAAAAGTCACATAACAAAATTACGATTGTATATGTGTGCGTATGTGCGTGTATCTGCACCACTATTATTGCCGACTGCAAAACAATATCGTTTTTAATCTTTTTTTCGTCTTTTGTCTTCACTGTCACCTATCTAAGTATCTACATAACTCCATGCATGTGTGTATGTGTGTTTGTTCAGCTATAACATATCTCGCTTTAGCTACTTAGTAGGCAGACAAATGCACCTTTTTAGCTGTCATGTCTAATTTCATTATCAGCTTGTTATGATCTTGAAAACATCATTGCTGCTCTCAAAGTGGGCAAATGATCGTAGAAAAAGAACGCTACAGCCGGAGAACAAAAACAACCAATACAAACAGCGGTAGGCACTTACCCACCGATAATAATGTATATATCGATATATATATTTGCAGGTATGCATGTCTTCATGTAGATGCGTATCTCTTTACAGCTACAAGCATCGATACTCGCATAATGACATGTGTATATACTTATTTGGGTTTGGCGATGGCTCACTGCCGTCTGTCCGAGTTCGCATATCAATTTCAGCGAAAATAATATATCAGTTGCATTAACTGTGATTTTAATCACATGCTGGTAGCACTCTCAAACGCATGTGTGTGTGTGTGTGTGTGTATCGACAACGTGACTGAACATTCAATAGATGAAGAGATTGGGCAATAGTTTTTATTTGTGGGCGTTGAATTTATTGGTTGTTATAATGTATATGTATATTGAAAGGTTGTAAAGTTATATTAAGCAAAAAACTTAACCTAATTCACAATCATTCTATCCTGTATTGTTTTTTGACAGAAACTCAATAACAAAGTTTGAAAAGTTTTGAAAATATATGTCTATAAAACTGATTCGATGAAATCAGCGGTAGACTCTATGAGTTTCCGCATCAGATTAATTCGCTTTAGCCCAGTTTTCTACAGTCAATGGATATACAGAGATACGAAACAAAAATCAAGAATACATTCAATTTCTCTAATTAAAACAGTCGAACATGCTTCTATGTGAGCTATTTGGCTTTTGTCACTATTTTGCATGCTTTATACTCCAATATTAACTATTTTGTAATAACCGATTGTATTGGGTGTCTGCCTGCCGCGAGAGTAGAGTAAAGATAACTGAAACCTACCCAAATTTATAACCACAACTGTTGCAAAATTCACTTTATTTAAAATGTGCAATCTAAGTTATGGCGCAACAACAATAACACACCTATCAAGGTAGCTGATAGAACCATTTGGACTAAATAGCTAATATGCTAAATTTTTTTTTCATATCATGCTTTCATTTCATGCTTTCACTTTCAGCTTAAAGGCCAGGAGATTAATAAGAGATTAACTTTAAGAATATTGCTTCTATGGAGCTAAAATTTTAAGTACATATTTTTGAAATGTCAAACAATAAGATGTGAGAAAAAAATCGATTTTTCGAAAGTATAAACCCTAAACACCGCCAACCCTCCCCCTCCCTAAAAACGAATATTTGCTAAAGCTCAAAATACCTTAAATTTAAGTTTTAGCCACATTTTCTAGTCGCTTTACGCTCTTTATATCAGGTATAACTTTAAATTTATATGAAGAAGTCTTTAAGTTAATGTTAAACTCTTCTACAGACTATAATATCTACTTTTACGTGCCAAATTGTGACCATAATCAGAAAGGCATTGCTTTTTCTTTATCGCTCACATTTAGTCACATAATTTCTGCAGTAAACATTACACAAATATTTTATAAAATATACAAAAAGTTGAAAAGTCATCAATACCGTCAAATTTTCAAATAAAAACTAAAAATTTTCACTGAAAAAACGAGCGTATGTGCCTAGTATTTTTTAGTCCTTGAAAACGTAAGCAGAAAACCTCAACAAAATTCACGTGGAATTCAAAGTTTCAGTTCACAACAAATATATATACATACAAACATATTTACCAATACACAAACCGGTGCACATCGCTTCACTACACACACACACTCCAGCGCTTTGCCATGGGTGTATGTGTGTGTCGGTGGCTCCACAGCAGTAATAAACTACCAAACACCAAACAACTTCAGAGCACCGCAACCATAGCAAACCGTTTGCTGGCATGCAACTTGTTTTCGGTTTTGAAAGTAGCAGCAGCCAAGCGCTGCAACAGCAACAGTGCCCAACAACTACTTTTACTCGCGGCGAACGCTTACGAATGGCATTGCTGACGTGCTGATATAAAAATAATAAAGAAATAAATAAATAAATAAATAATGGCCACAACAAATGCAACTGTTTTAGCATAAAAGCATGTTAGTGTTGTTGTTGGTGCAGCTGCTGCACTTGATTACACAGTTAAACAGTTAGAAATTCAATAGCCAGCAGCAGCAGCCAAAGCAACCACAACAAACGCTTGAAGAACACCACAAATACACACGCGGCAGTTAACAGCAACAGTCGCTGGTGGGTTGTAGCGCCTACTCGTGCAACTTTGGCGCACCAATACATACACACATATATATATACATACATACATATATAAAGTGTGCTTATACCATCGGCGTCTGCGTTTGTGCCTGCGCTAGCGCTTAGCTATCGCGTCTAAGCTGCATGTTGCTCATTTTCATTTGTTTTGTAATTGACTGTTATTGCACAAAGTTGCAGCAGCACACCCATACAAACACACAAATGTGCTTTACAACCAGTTTTAAGCGGCTCAAAAGCATTTAATTTTACTTTGGTAATTTTCCTTTACTGTTGGTGGCGTCTTCGCTCACATTTCGTTTGCTGTGTTCGCAAGCGTTGATGGGTTTCGGATTAGCGAATTATTGACAGAAGTAGCACAGTAAGCGATTTCACAGCAACAGGTTGTTGCAAACAACAAAATTTCAATCGCACTCGTTTTATTTGAGTTTTCCACCAACTAGTGGCCGTGAAGGCAATCAATTTAATTGCATTTTATCGCTGGAAGCCTTCAAATATATGTAAACTCCTAACTCTACGCTTTGTTGCACTGCTTTGCTGCCAATATGTGGCAAGAGAAGTGTTGCTGTTGTTGCTGAGTTTAAGCTGCGCTCTTCGTTGGAATGCGGAAGCGACAGGGATCGGTTTTCTTGGCTTGTGGGCGTTCAAACGGGAACGCTGTTCATTTTCTTCCGTGTCGATAGATATTGATGGCATTGATTTGACCTTGATTGTTCGAATTGAACTGTTATTTCATCTATTTGTGACGTAAGCGATTTGCGGTGCTAGGATTATTATTGAAGATTATATATTTTTTGGTAGTGGTTTGATGATTGGTAATAATAAGGCATTGAAATAAAGATAAAATATGGAAAATGCAGACAAAGGGTCAAAAAATAATAGACATAATAAAAAATAAAAAAATAATAAATATATGAAATAACTGAAATAAAAATAATGAGAAAGTCCGTTTTAACATAAATTATAATCTTGAAAACTTGAAAAAATCGTTTTAAACGTATTTTGTATATTTTTTTAAAGTCTCGTCAATGATAATAGTTGGTATGCCAATAAAGAACTTATTTATCTTTATAACAAGAAAACCCGTTAACTATGGCTAAACCAAAACTATAGGATATATCCCCCACGGGAACAGTTCTTATAGCATAAAAGGGTATAAAAAGATATTTTTCTTGATTTTGTTCGCTCATTTTGAAAGGAAGCTATAGGCTATAGTGAAATGATCTGGATAATTTGTTCGATTATTGTAACGAAGTCTAGTGTGATAATCTGTACAAAATTTTGCGACGATATCTTATCAAATAAAAAAGTTTTTCATACAAGTTTGATGAATGAGTTTGTATGGCAGCTAAATTTTATAATACTCTGATCTGAACAATTTGTTCGCAAATTATAGCGATGTCTGATGAAATAATCTATGCCAAATTTCGTGACGATATCTTGTCCAACAAAAAAGTTTTCCATACAAGGATTTGAATTTGATCGCTCAATTTGTTGGGAGCTATATGTTGTAATTGTCCTATATCGGCGGTTCAGACAAATCAGCAGCTTCTGGCTAAGAAAAGAACATAAGAAAAATTTCAGGTCGATATCTCAAAAAATCAACTAGTAGTACAGGGTACAAAAAGGGTATCTTATCCATATTCAATTGTGACTAAATTTTTTTTTACATTTGTTAACCTTTTCTACAATGATACCTAATAGAACTGAAATGTAATATAATTTATAGTGCCAGAAAATAGAATTAATCCAGCCCGTAGAAATAGTAAACTCATCATTAAACGCGTAAAGAAACCATGTAGAAATAAAAGAACAAAATCATTCCTTATTTCTTTCCTCTTTATATAAGGACATATTCTGCGCTGAGTCATCGAAGCCACTAACTGCATATGAGCCTTGCATATTTTAGCACACATTGTACTAAAATTTATATATATATTTATATAATATATATTATATGATATTATAGATATTTTTACTTAAATACGCGCTGTTAACAAGGCGGAAGTGCCGTGCGCAAAATATTAATGCGGCTCATTTTAGAATATATGCATAGTGTATAACTGCATACTACATATTAATATATATATACAATATATGCAAATTTTCCGTAACGCTTCATTGATAAATAATTTAAATTTTTTTTTGCTGCGTTCTGGCAAATATTGCTAAATAACTGGAACTGTGCATTTATTGCAAAATTCGAAATTTTTTTACCCAACTTTTCTTTTTTACTTAATTCCGCAGTCCTTATTTCCTTTGGCGTCTTATATTCATATTATTTCATACGCACATGTATTCTATACATAATTACATATATACAAATATAAATATTTATATTGTAACTACTCATTTACCTTGACAGCTGTGATGCGCTTCATGCACCGTGAGCACAGTTGTCAACACCGAAATGTAATGGATCTTGTAGTGATTGCAGTTTTTGTTGTTTTCAGTTATTTCTGTTTGACTTTTTTAATTGTCTTTAAGGAAGTTGAGCAATTACACTGAAATGTTTTACATGCCTTAATTTATAGCACATTTTTATAAAACAGAAATTTAAGGTTATTTCTATAAAATATTTAGGGCCGCTTATTAAATAAGCGAGGGTCTTATAAAAATTGCTAAAGTAGCATATAGTTTCTGGTTTCGTTGCATGCCTAAAAATTAGCACAATTTGTCCTTATTATTAATTAAAAATTAGTGTAATTTTTCGCTTATTCGAAATCGATATATTTCGACTATTCGATCGTATCTAGTGATCAGAGCCCAAGTTATTAACTAATATGACCGAAAAATTAAATTACAAGCTGTTTAGCAATAGGAAAATGAGCTACACAGCTTTCTTCCGTTGATATCGATAATTCAACCAAAAATGAGCTACACAGCTTTCATCTGTTGATATCGATAACGTATGCAGGTGTATGCGAATTAATCGATATATAAATTTAAATACGAAAATAACCAAAAAATGTGTGCGCAATATTATAAGTCTAGGATTATCAAAAAAAAATGTTATCGATAAATTGCAATCGATAAATTGTAATAAATAAATATCGATATATATAAAATTCAAATTTCTTCTCATAAAAGCAAAACTAAAAGCGATCAACAAATTTTTCACCCGATTCTATTGATAGTGTAAAAACATAATAATCGATATACAATTTTATACATACAAAAATTACCAATATTTGTATGCGAGAAAAATAAAGTTCTTAGATATTCAAAAAATATCTATAAATATCGATAACTTTTATTTTTATATCGATAGTGTATAAGCAAAATAGTCCACACACATTTTTATAAATACGAAAATTACCAAAATATATGTATATGCGCAAAAATTCTGAGATTATCAAAAAAATATCGATAAATATCGATAAATTGCAGTCGATAAATGTATTAATGCATGTATATAAATATGTAATAAAAATTTCTCTTCATAAATGCAAAACATTTTTTTATAATCGATTACTCTTAATTGAAAACATTTTTATAAAAAACGTTTTCCTTTGCTCAGCACATTAAATTGGAGCGTTATAATTCTAGCATAACTGTAACTACAAGAAAATATGAAATGAAAATCGTATGCCGAATTTGTCTAAAAAAAAACATTATTTGTCATTATAACCGATAAATATCGAAATAAAAATAAACAACAAAATACGTATTACGTATACAACAACACCCACAAATATCTCTCAGTGTTAACGGCGCATGTTGTGATCTACACCATCTCAGCGCTTCAACTGCTTCCCACAACGCCTAGCTTGACCACCCTCTCACCGTACACCGCTTCGACGGCGTCAACTCAACCACCTGTGCCTGATCGGCATCGATTGCGGCAGTGTTAATTTCTTTTAAACTTAATATTCTGCGGCATATGCCTGTTCGCGCATTCACACACCATCTCGCCGATGAGCATAACGAGCGAACAAGAGTTACAAGCTGACAAGTACGTTGCAAGCATACCGAACACCACATGCAGCATCCGCATAAACTTAAGATGATCACAACAATAACAACAGTACGAATTAAGCATATGTAACATATGCATTTATGCAAGAATGTGGCAGCCACCGGCAGCCGCACCAGTGATCTGATGTACCAATCAGCGGAAAAAATGCTACAATTCTGACACTCGTCTCATTACTTCATTAAAATTTTTAAACAACGCGCGAGTGTGGCAGCAAAAAGAATCGAAATAAAATATTTCGACATGAGAGATATGGGTGAACAGATGCAGCGCGATAACGTATGTGTATGTATGTGTGTGTTGACGGCTGTGCAGTTATAAATATGTATATGCGAATGTGGCCTTCATGCCGCCAACTGGTTAGCCTCCGCGCTACATATTCCCGTTAACAATAACGCCACTTTTATTGGCCACTGATTAATGGCTTTTTAATGAGTTGCATGCGAAGCTGGAAACGATGAGAGGAAGTTGAGCTTTTTTTTAAGTTTTTTTTTTTAAGTTTACTATTCGTTTCTTTTTTAATGGCTTGCTGTCAGCCTGAGATCTGTGTGAAAAATTTACTTATGTTTTGAAGTAACAGTTCAAATTCTGCATTTGTTGCAAGTAAGCACCTTGACATTTAAATGGCACTCCTTATGAGATGGTTGAGTTCAAAAATTAAGCTTTGATAAATTATGTGAAATTTTTTAACGAGAATTAATGGTTCTAATGTGGAATTTATTTACTTTAATTTATCAAATGTGAGCGTATATACATATGTATAAATTAAATTTGACACGAAGTTTGTAATACTCAGAAGGAACCGCCGAAGTAGAATCACTATAATATATAGCTGTCATACAAACTGACCTATGAAAATCATGTCCCTGTATGGAAAACTTTTTAATTTTACAAGATATCTTCATCAAATTGGGCATGAGCTATTCTTAAAAATGAAGCTACAATCTCCGAAAAAATGGTTCAGATCGGATCACAGTAGCGTATAGCTATCCATACAAACTGACCGATGAAAATCATGTCCCTGTATGGAAAACTTTTTAATTTTACAAGATATCTTCATCAAATTTGGCATGAGCTATTCTTCAAGGTGTCGCTGTAATCTCCGAAGAAATGGTTCAGATCGGATTACTATAGCATATAGCTGCCATACAAACTGACCAATGAAAATCATGTCCTTATATGGAAAACTTTTTAATTTGAAGATATACATATCTGCGAAATTTTACAAAGATTATTGGACAAAGCAACGATGTAATTCTATGCATAAGTTCCCTTTTTAACAACCTTTTTCAGCGTGTTCTCCCTTTCATTTCCTCAAGCATACAAAGTGGTGTTTTTTGCCTTACATTCCATTAACATATTATCGGCTTGTTATCAGGCTACACATCGCGCTGTTGTACAACTGTCCAAGTGGAAATCTGTAACAGATATCAATGTCACTGCTTCCCTGCATTTATTTGCATTGAAATTGCCATACGAACAGGTTGGCAAATTAAAGCCGTGGAATTTATTGCGCGAAATAAATTGAAGAAGCTGCAATGATTGCTTTTGCTATGATAATTGCTGTTGCTGGCAATAACATGTTTGCAAACATTTATACATTTTCACAAGCACAACGCTGATGCAAAGCGTTTTTACTGCTTGTGTTTGTTTTTTTTATTCAATAATTTTCTAGACTTGCTTATAGCTGTGCATTTTTCTGAATTTTATTGTTACTTGTTTCTACATTTAGACAATAAATCGCCACAATGGTCAGTCGCAACTAGTTAAACGAGTTTAAACAAACAATAAAATGCAGTAAAAAATCATAATAAATAAAACACAAAAAATAAAAAATTAAAAAAAAAAAAAAATTAAAAAAAAATTAAAAAAAAAAAAAAAAATAAATAAATAAAAAAGAAATATAAAAAAATATTAAAAAAAATTTAAAAAATGCAAAAATTTTAAATAAAAGATTGAAAGTGCAAAAAATTAAAATACAACGACAAATCAGTCATAAGTGAGTAATTTGCACACAAATAAATCGCCACGTTCACATTGCATTTGGTAAACGGCAAACGAGTGACAGGTTATAACTGCACGGGGAGGGACCAAAATTTGCGCAGAACGTGAGGCAGTAATACAGAAATGTGGCGCGGAAAGGGCAAGCGGCCGTTTGTGCTTTGTAATAAAAAATTATGGCCAACAATGTTTGCAAGTGGTTTGGTCTAAACTTGGCTGACTGCTGGCAGCAGGTGAATGACTGGCTTACATGCGCACGAGCAGACACATACACAGCTACACAGGCGCATGTTTACAATCGCTTACGCGCTGTTAAGCGTCGTTAAATGAGCGATTGATTGCTATTTGTGCAACATTGAATTAAAAATAGCCACAAATCGGTGCGCAATGAATCAACGCCGAAGAAGTGCAAAGAGGCACAAAGCAAAAGCAATACACGCAAACACAAAGCGCGCAACAAAATGCATTTGAGTCCAGCTGTGGAATGCTGGTTTTTCCTTTGTTTCCCATTGCGTTACAAGAAGGCAGCAACAAAGCGGTCTTCCTGCCGGCAACAGCGAACCCACCAAACAGCCACCACTTGCAAGCGCAGCTCATTGTTTATGCCAAGCGAGCGGCAGTGCTGTTTCCTTGCCACATGCAGTCACACACGCACACATACAAATTTGTGGCGCGCTGGCAGTTAAATGGAAAACATTACGCCTCCCAAACCGGAAATTTCACCTATTTCTTATTTGTGCAGCATGCTTTCCTTTTGCTTTACCCAAAGTTTCGTTATTTTATTTTTGTTCTTATTTTTACTACCGTTTGTTTTGTATTCACTTTGCAACGCATTTTTGTTGGCCAACTGGATTTCCTGCATTTCGTGAAAAGTCAAGCCAAACCAAGCGCAGACCTATTTGTCTGTTCGCGTTTAGCATGTTGTAGTTGTTGCTGTTACAATGTGCCAAAATGCAAAGAAAACATGTTTTTTTACAACACAATATATTTTAATTTTTGTTGTCAAGTTCATGCCGTTTTCGTAAACAGGTTTGTCGCTTAAGTCTTTCGTGTGCTCAATATGTTTTTAGTTGGATTTTTGCGTATTACTTAAATGTTGTTGATAGTAGGCGGAATTTTGTTAAACTTAATGAAAAATAAATAAAAAAAAATGTATTAGAAAAATTAAAAAATAATAAAAATTTTAAAATAAATAAATAAAAACAATAGATATTGAATCATTGCAAAGTAATGAAATGTAATGCAAAACATGTATTCCTTATTTAAAAAATATTATAAAAAAGTTTAAAAGTTCTTTATTAAATTTATTAGTAAATTTTCATTTCAAAAATTAATTTTTTTTTAATTAAAAAAAAAATTTTTTGTTACTTGAAAAAACAATAAAACAATACAGAAGGATTTTTAAAATCAGATTTCTATTTTCTTATTTTAAATATTTTTTTTTTTTTTGTAATATAACTTAACACAACTCCCAAAAATTTAAATTTTGCGTTTGACATCAGTTTTAAATAGTAAAGTTATTATATAATTGAATTGATAAAATTCAACTTTTTAAACTTTTGTATATTCTAGTTTTAGTTAAATATTAATTAGTCCAAACGTCGTTAAAATCATAAAGTTTTTACTGCTAACTGACTATGAGCAAAAGACTTAAGTCACGAACCTGCTATATTTTTTATTTTCATATTACAGTAGAGTGCGCATTTTACTATATTTATAAAAGAGTCTAGAAAAATATGAATTCGAAACCAATTTTAATTAATATCCGATAAAAACAAAAGACTTAAGACACTAACCTATTGAGTTCTTAGTTGTCTCCCTACAGCAAAGTACAGATTTTTTTATATGTATATGAAAAATGTTTGTGAAAATATGAATTCCAAACCTATTTTATTTAACTTCTAAGAAATTTCCGTTAAAGTCGAGTTTTAATTAAAAATATTTTGAATAATTAGAACTAATTAATTGGCTTTTATGCTCTTAATGCTTAATTTGAACACCAAAATATTTAATAAAATTTTTTAAACTTATGTATGCAATCATTCATTTAAATTTTTTTAAATTTTTTTTTATTATTTTTATATTTTTTTTTAGGTTTTTTTTGATATCATATAGGTAAATATATAATTTTTTTGAATTTTTGCAATTATTTTCTCTCCAATATTTTTTCCTACCATCATTTACTAACCTCAACCAGCTCATACACGCTAACCTATTATTAAATCATAACTTTGCCACAGCAGCTATTGTAAGGGGTGGTGCCAAACAACTTTCTTAGCTCAATTTGATCAACAATCTATGGTGGTTTCTTAGAAATATGCCCTGCATACATATAAGCACATACCATACTTCCTTCAAATAGTGAAAATTTTCAAAGGCGAAACAATTTCCAAAACATATCACAAATCAATGAGAGTCAATACATACGTGGCATACTCACATACATATAAATATCAGTCTATGCATATAACCTACGCTAATAATTTAATAAACACCCAAGAACCCAAAGCAACTGTATTTATGGGTGTTAAGCAGCTGTGGGGAAACTTCGATACCAGTATATGGCGAAAGCTTTCAACGCTCTTGCATAAGCACATTACACTAAGGCACTCAGGCGCGTAAACAAATCATGATTAGAAGGCATTGCGCTTGTTGCTGTGAAAATCGGCATCAAATTGGCGAACAAAATTTAGCTGAAAATCTTATAAGTGCACATATGCCCTCAGAATTTAAAATTTGTTCTTATTTTAGTTGAATGTTACTGTTGTTAGTGGAAGTAGTGCAACCCACAAACACTCTGTGTGCGCTTTCTTGGAACGTTCTTGCTGCAAATTTGTAGGGGTACAGGTTGACTTGCATTTTGGGATTATTTTTATTACTACTTGTTGATCGCTCAATTAAGTTAACATTTGGCTGAACGTTTATTTTCAAGTTGCAGCAGGCTAGAGCAAGCAGTAGCTTGAATTTTCGAAAATTATTTATTTTATTTTTTATTTCTGATATTTTTTTATTATATGAGGCAAGCAAGGTGATAGCTTTAGTAGTTATTAGTACATAGAACGAGCAGAACTTGCTAAACGTAACACAGCTGCCGATATTATGAGGCATATTTGGCAATGTGTAGATTTCTATGGTGATTACTAACACCCAGTTGGGTTTCGAATATGTATTCTTAAAAAAAGAAAACGTTAAACTACTAAAAAATATATAAAAAAAACCTGCGAATGTTAAAAATATGTTTACGTGTCAATTTCCGCTTTTGCAAGCAGTGACACTAATATTATTATTAACTTATATATATGTATGTACATATTTACAAATATATTGTTTCACACTTTTCTGCATAACAAAGACGACTTAATTCATGCACATGCAATTTGCATATGTTTCTTTAGCAATTTTTTCAATTTTTATTTATGTATTACTAGCATATTAGTTAATATATATACAAATTATAAATTTTATTAATAAAATTTATTTCATCTTGTTTATTTGCCTTACTAAAGCAACTTCTTCTATTTGTATACTTTTCGCGTTGCATAAATTATCAAAACTCCGTTTGTTTGGCCTCTTTCTTTGTTTGTATAACTGTTTACGTAAAATTAGCGAATGTCTTTTAAGCAAATTTTAAATGACCGATTTGGCAACTTGCTAAAATGGTTAGTGATGAGATCATTATTTTATTTAACTGTGAGTAAATAATTTGAAACTATATGAGCAGAAGACGCAAGTCGAAGATATATAGCTGTATAATACATATAAATATATTAATACTACATTTGTATACATGCTTATGTCTATTTGCTGCATTTTAGACTTTATAGCTCAGGTTTCTAGAAGATTAAAGAGCTTCTTTTTAAACTCCAAAAATTAATTTATTACCTGCCCAAGATTTAATACTTTTCTGTCCAAACCTGAGTTGTTTGATGGTCTCATAATGAAATACATTTATTTGGAAGCGGCATTATTTTAACTTGTTTTATTATAACAGTTTGAGAAAAACATTTTTTTCACATATGGTTTTTTTGATTTCGATTCAAAAAATCACCTAACATATTAAATTTTCGAAAAAACATTATTTCGAAAAAATTATTTCAAATTTTTAATTTTGAAATATTAAATTGTCTAAAAAAATTTCCAAAAAAATTAATTTCGAATTTTTAATTTTGAAATATGATTAAAAATAAGTAATAAATTTTCAAAAAAAATTTATTTCGAAAAAGTTAATTTCGAAAAAATAATTTATTTTGAAAAAAAAAATCATTTCGAAAAAAAATAATTTCAAAAAAAAAATTTTTCGAATTTTAATTTTGAAATATATTCAAATTTGTTTGTTATTTACAAATGTTTGCATAATTTTTTAAACTTTTTTTCTATTGCTTTCAATTTAATTTTTTTATTTCCATTTTTTTACCCATATAATTTTAGAAATTACTAGCAAATTGTGTAATAAATAGTAAAAAAAATAATTTTTATTCCTTGTGAAAACATTTCTTCCACTGTAACCATTCTTTTACTATAAACCAAACTATTTTACATATTTGAATTCCGGTTTTCTTTTTATTTTCTCTTAAATGCCGCTATTCACTTAGCAACACTGCAAATAAATGACAAACACCTTTTCTAACTGGCACTCTGTGCGTCTCAAGGTCTTTTGTATTGCAGTATGTTGAGTCGGTTGTTTTTGTTTGGGGTGTGCTACCATTTATATGCCGCAGATCACGCAGACACGGCACAAAGCTTACGAAATGCAAGCGATCGAACGTGACGAACGGACAAGCCTTCATTAGCAAAGCATTTGCATTTGCAAACATTACTCACTTTATGGCCAAATTGTATTTTGCGCATGGCTAAATGCTAATATTGTGCAATAAAATTTGGAATAATGAGAATATTTGTATCAAGAGCAGGCAAAAAGTAAATGTGAGTTTAATTTGTTTCAAAAACATGCGCGAAATAAAAAGTACAAAAAATAAATAAAAAAATAAATAAAAACACAAAATTAAACCAAAAATTTCAAAAATGGAATAAAATAAATTAAAATCTTTTAAATTATTAAAAATTTATTTGAAAAAATTACAAAAAAATATTTCTATACATTTTTTTATTTAAAAGTCATACAAACATTTATTAAAAATTATGGAAAAATCAAACAAAGTCAAATATTTTTTTTTTAGTTCGAAATTAGTTTGATAGTTTAATCCAATAATTAATATTCTTTTTGTAATTACTTACTCATTTTTTTTTTAATTTTTTCATATTTAGTAATTTAAATGCCTTGAAAAATAAAATTAAAAATATAATTTAAATAATTTCAAAATTTATAAAAAATTTAAAAATTTGTAACTTTTGCATTTTTTTTAATATTTACGCACAATTTTTTTTAGTTTTAATTATTTTTTGTGTTATTTAATTATTAAATCGTTTAAAGTAAAAAAAGTTACATTTAAAAAATTACCAAAAGTGAAGTCAATTCTTGGATGAAAAACTGACAAACAAATATAAAAATAAACATACACTTATGTATATGTTAGTCATGCCGTTCAACTTTTACGCCTTCTGCGCTCAATCAGGAATCAATCAAAACACTCATAACGCAATATCAAGTACTTCAGTAGCGCAACGTGCTTGCGTGTTTATTGCCTTACACACCCTAAAACAACCACTGTAGGTTCCATTTATTACTTTCGATGATATTATTTTATTTTTTAATATTTTCTACTGTTTCATGGTAACTACTCCACATTGCGCTACTTAACGCTCAGCGTACACACACCCTTCGAGTACGCCCCAGCAACAAACAGCAACTATTGTGCGGTAGTTTACGACTTTTAAATGAGTTGCTGGAAATACATATTATATATAGTATAAACTCATGTATAATTTATATTTGTATATATTTATATACGGTGTAGCAGCCCACCAGCCTGCAGTTGGCGTGCACCTTAGCCAATTGCATGCAAATTGCCAATGTAAAGTCATCAATAAGCGAGTTGTTATCAAATGACAAGTGCGTTGTTTAAGTCTTTTGTCTGGCGGTGAAGGTAAGCTAAGGGCGGCGACCTACTAGCAGAGTCTCCACAGCCTCTACAATTCACTACTCTCACTTGTTGCTGTGTTTCGCCTTGAATGTCGCCGGCAATTGGCAGCAGCTCCACATTTTATCCGGCTACCGACTGCGCCCGCACTCAATCTTATAATTTAGTATCACTTAATTGATAGACCTGCGTTACGCTTTGACTAATTAATAACACTTTTTCAATGTCAAGCTGTCGTGCTGCTGCATATGCGCACCGCTTTAAAGGGCT
Source organism: Bactrocera neohumeralis (assembly GCF_024586455.1). Lineage (NCBI taxonomy): Eukaryota > Metazoa > Arthropoda > Insecta > Diptera > Tephritidae > Bactrocera > Bactrocera neohumeralis. The sequence goes on from NC_065920.1 coordinate 12,201,411, forward strand.
TGCCGCAGCTCCTCGGGCAACCAATTGTTGACTTTGCATACCCTTTGTCTTAGTCCAGCGTCCTTGCAACGCTGCTGTTGTCATCAAATGTCCAAAGTGGAGCTTAGTACTTGGCGGCCTGCAATGTGTTCGCTATTTTTATAAAAATCGTTGCATATTTTCTTCTAGCTCGCCAACCTCCGCGTTGTTCGCTCGCTTCCACCAGCACTGCGTGTAAAGTGCTTCATGCTTTCTACGCATTAAATGCCTGACAAGCTCGCATTTTTCACTGTGCTTTATTTAGCCACACGAAATAAATCACATCGCTTACTGTAGTCGCTTCGCCGTTGCGCATGCGCACAACGCTTTCGCAGAAAAATTGCACACGCACCGTTTTAGCATTTGTTGGCCGCCAGGCAATCGCTTATTTACCTACATGCTATTTGTTACGGCGTGTCTTTGAGCGATTTTCGATGGATTGTGCGTGCCACATGCGGCAGTGGCAGTTGAATGCGTGACTGATATTTTTGCAGAATTTATGTTTTTATTTATTTTTATTTTATTTATCTCTATTTTTCGATTCGCTTCTTGTGCCAACTGCTGCATTGTGTCAATCGATTTTGACTTCTTTGCCGTTATCTAAGCACTTAAACGTTTCAGTTTTGTATGCCAGTGAATGGGCATATAAAAGAGAAAGGATTTTTGTGCGCTTTTAGCTGCAAGCGCTGCTTTGTTGTTGTATTTTTACTGCCATATTGATATATTTTATTCTCGCAGTTCGATTTGTTAGCAATTAATTATGCTGACTTGAAAGTTGTTTTGCAATGCAAATAATGTTTGTTTGTTGTATTGCTATGGCGATTAACGGCGTTTTGAGACATATTTAGAGCAATCAAATGTCTCTGATTGGAGCCATAATTCATTCCTCTATAGTATTGATATATATTTGATAAAAATTAATAAATTTTGTTTTAAGAATTAATTTTCAAAAAGCGTATTTTTGCAAAAAAAAAACTTTGTAGAGTCTTTTAAGGATAATTTATTACAAAATGTAGATATATGAACTATTGTGAACGCATTTTTTTGTTGCAATGGCCACTTCTCGACTCAAAAATGTATTATTTTCAACTAAATTTCTGGTTTTAAGTTCCTAACCTCAAACCTCTCGTGCGACATTTGTTTTCATCAAAGACACAAACCAGAAACAGGTACAGAACTTGGGTTGAATGTGCTATTGAATGAGTGTGAATAAGTCAGAAAGCTACAAGAACAAAAAATATATGGACCATATAAATAAGGGACTTTGTATGAAAATTTAACTTCTCAAGCTTCGATTTGGGTTAAAAAATGTGAGTTTATTTCTTTCATATAATTTTCTTAAATTCCACAAACTGAGTCATACAAGTTGCAAAAAACAAGGTGCCATATGAGCGATACAAGCCAGCGTTATTCGGAGCAGTAAATTTCAATCTGATTAGCTTAACATGACAAAGTCAGTGGATTTTCACTGGAAAGTTTTAGGAGTGGCCAAGCTTTTGCAAATATGTCAGCACATAAGAATTTTTACCAAAAAGCAATATGAAAAAATTAAAAATATAAATACGTATAGAAATACAAAAAAAATATACAAACAAAAAAACAGTAATCAAAAACAAAAACAAAAAACAAAATAAGAAGTGAGGAGAAAGCCGAGCCAAATTTGATCTAGAGATAATTTGAAACTTACACTAACGCCTTTGCGCAATGACTGGTTGAATCATTTTTAATACAAATAAATTATGAAGAGAACTCAAATGAGAACTTGACAAAAACAGGCAAAAAAATTAAATTATTTTAATGTTTAAATTTAAAATTATTTTAAAAGTTATGCTCGTAAGCAAATAGTCAAGAGCTATACGCAATTTTAAACTTATTAATATGAAAGCTTTCAAAAAGCTATAAAAGAGCTATGCAATTTTAAACTTTTTAATAAGAAAGCTTTCATAGAGCTACTCTAAAGCTTTAAAAGAGCTACGTCATTTTAAAGTATAAAAGATGTCAGGAAGCTACCTCAAAGCTTTAAAATAGCCACGCAATCTTAAACTTATTAATATGAAAGCTTTCAAAAAGCTATTCTAAAGCTTTAAAAAAGCTACACAATTTTAAACTTATTAATGTGAAAGCTTTCAAAATCTACTCTAAAGCTTTAAAAGAGCTACGTCATTTTAAAGTATAAAAGCTGTCAGGAAGCTACCTCAAAGCTTTAAAATAGCTACGCTATCTTAAACTTATTAATATGAAAGCTTTCAAAAAGCTATTCTAAAGCTTTAAAAAAGCTACACAATTTTAAACTTATTAATTCGAAAACTCAAAAATTTACTTCAAAATTTTAAAATAGCTACGTAATCTCAAACTCATTAATATAAAAGCTTTCGAAAATCACGAGGAGATTTTTTTTTTGAATTCTCCAATATTACAAAACGCTGTAAATTCTTAGCACACAACAAAAATATCTGTCGAAAGATATTTCTATAAAATACAAATGCCACTAACTACACGCAAAAAGATCATAAATCACAAAACAAAACCAAAAAAAAATTATAATTGTGTGAGAAAAACCTCCAACGCTTCCTCCCGCCATTTAAATGCTTAACAAAACACAGCAATAAATAAAACTCATCATTAGATACATGATTTGTGATAAGCGGGCACTCACTTCCTCATTCTAGCGTGCATTGACAAATAGGCGAAATGACGGCGAACGAATTAAAAGTGAAGAACAATGGAAAAAGCAGAAAACAAAAGAAAAAACCAGCAGAAGAAAGTTGAAAATGTTGAAAAAACGAGCGAAAAACAAACCATACTTCTTCAAACATTTCAAATAGCGGCGCAAAGATGTCAAGCAGCGCATGGAACACACACACACATACACATGTATGGCTGTATACCGCTAACTGTCAATCAAGAGCCAGCAACACCGCTAGACTCATCAGCAGCAATTTCCTGCAGCGCTCAATTGGCCTGTCAGTGCTTTGCGGTTTACGACAAACACACATACATTTACTACATATATTTGGATGTGAAATATTTCCCACACAGTAATACATATGTACACAGAAATACATGTGCTCTTATAGGGCGCGAGTGCTGGCCGCCTTGTTGACATTAGCCGCCTGTGACAAAGGTGCTTTAATGACGAGCAACTGTCCGCCTGGCTCATTGAGTTCGCTTGGAATGCTTAACTATATGTGTTTATTTATATATAAGTATATATTTGTAGGCATATATTTATATGTATAAATAAAGTCTGTTTGCCGTGGTGTCATTTACCTGTTGTGGACGGACATTTAGCGCGCAAGTCAATGTGCGCTTGTAGTTTTGTTGCTGTTTTTGTATTTTTATTAACTTCACTGTTGTTGTTGTAGCTTTTTTGCATTTTGCCGACTCTCACTTAAGTTCTATCGCACGCTTCTATCGCCAGTAAGGCTCAAGCTGTGATTTTTCGCGCTTTTAATGCATTCTTTTATTTTTTTCCTTTTAAATTTTTTTATTTATTTATATACAATAGTAGTACATAGTGTATATTGTTACCTAAAATGCAAAATAACGTAACATCACTTTTTATAAGTTTACAAACAAAGAAAAAATGATATAATAGAAACCATTTACATTAAAAAAAAATTAGAAATTGTTATAAAATGGTTATAAATTGGTTAGTATATCTGACAACGATTTTCAATTTTTTTTTTGATGATACGTTGCTTTGCATTTTATGTGACGATATGTACATATATTTCTTTTTTCACAAATTCAGAATGGCATTTGCTTTAACTTTGTACTTTCAAATTTTTTTTTTTTTTCAAATTCCATTTTTTATTGCCAGCGCGCTTGTACGCTCGTCTTGTGTACATATCTCAGGCAGTTAAAAATGTTTCAGCTAGTTCTTCTGTAAATACATACATACACACATATGTATGTATGTATATACTTATGTATTTACGCGCATACGGAAGCGTGTTTGAAATTTTAATTCCCTACAATTTCAATGTGTAATTACAATATTCTACAATTTAGCTGCTTCAACACAGTGATTACACGTCTGCTTACCTTTTTTGCCAATTTTATTTTTTTAATTTTTTTTTCAACGATTTCTACATAGCAATTTGTATTGCTTTAGCGCTTTAGAAGTGACTTTCATTCATTTGAATTTTTTTATTCTTGTCTTTATGCATATTTTTTTAGTTTTTTTTTTTTTTTTTTTTATTTTTTTTTTTTTTATTATTTTTTTTAATTTTTTTATTTTTTTTAATTTTATGATTTTTTTTTTTATTATTTTTTTTAAATTTTATTATTTTTTTTAATTTTATTATTTTTTTTTTTAATTTTATTAATTTATTTTTCTATTTTATTCCTTCTTTTTTTCAACAGTTGTAGCAAAGTGGCGATAATTACCGCCACTTATGTTTGCTTATTTATTTATAGCCACTCATCTGCTCATGCGCGCTTTGCTCAATAGCTGTTATTGCGCAAACTCGTCTATAATTCATATTATTTGCATAGCTGCTAAATGCATTTATGAAAATTATTTATAGCAATTTACTGATTTTCGTTATCTAATTGTATATGTTTTTTTCTTTCTTTGCAGCAAAAATGAGAATATTTTTGCCACTAGTCACGTGGATAGTGCTACTTTCGAGTACAGTAAGTATTTTGCGTATTTCTAAAAGCTATTATTATAAGTAAAAAATTAGTGGTGTAAGTAGGAAGTCTACAATTAATGCCATTATTTAAATGTTGTTGTGGTAATTATGTGTTAAAAGCATTAAGAAGGTTGATTAAGAAGAATTAAAGAAATCAGCATTAAAATTGTGAATATTCTAAGAATTAAAAACGTTTACATAAGACTACTAGAGCGGGGCGATTTTTTTTTCTATAAAATCGCGCAGGCGGGAAATGCGCTTTAGACCTTTTCGAGCAATTTTGCCCAAGAAACTATGGTTCTAAAACCGGCTTAAAGCCAACGGTTTCTTATGCGAAGTTTTCTAGGGATTATAAAAATTTGTGCCTCATTTGTTGATATATTGCAAAGAAATTTAATACATATTCACAAGGAATTTTAATTGTTAAGTCACAAAAAAATTATTGTTCATGTCTTTGAACGATTTAACCCGATTTTTTCGTTTAACTCAGTATTAGAACATCTAATCTGACATATAAACTAAGGAATGTACTAAGATTTAAAGAATTTGAAAAATTCTATTTCATCATTGGCATCTACAATTAAATACCCGCGTGCTTACATCGAACGGCACCAAGCTATTTCAGTAGTAGCCATCTAATTTTAACAAGCCACAGTTAAAAAAATCTTAGTCTTTATTGTTGCTGCAATCGCTTAAGATCTATGTACACAAAGCAAACACAAACACTTATAAACAAACAATACTTCAGTTTGTATGCATTTACAAGAGCTTGATTAACAAACCTCTCGATGAAAATGACTACCTTACAGTCACCTATATATATATGTACATATATTTTCATGAATGTGTGTATGTATGGCTGTGTTACTACAAAACTTCGCTTGTTAGATTTGTACATAAACTATTTGATTAAATGTCTATTCGTAGAACTTCAAAGATATTTCAAAGCAAACCACCACAAAACTTACTTAAAGAGCTGAAATTATGGCATTTTTGTAAGCAACCAACTTGTCTTTGATTTCTAATACGCTTCTAATCAAAACTTCCACACAAAAAGCAAAGCAGCAATTATTTTGTTTTTCTTTTTCTTCTATACATATATTCTTTGTCATTGTTGTACATTTAATCAGCCAACTATTGTTCAAAGTCAACAAAGCCAGCTATTAGCTGAAGAATGTAGTAAGCGGTAGCATTAAGGCTTCTTTAATATGTAATAAAAGCGAAAAAATAGATATGCTCTGCAGTGTAAAGCAAATTTTAAATTATTGTTGTTGATGCAGGTGAACTGAGCTACCCAGAAATTATTTTAGTATTGTAAAATTAATGCTTGATGTAAGGGGGAAGCTCATATATTTGTATGTGATAAAAGACTTAAGCGACGAACCTGTTGTGGTGCAATGAGATTTTTTTTGTCTGAGTTGGTTAACAAGACTAAGTGGGTCATATGCAACGAAACTAGCTAAAAAGCGCAAATATTAATTTGTGGTTATATAGAAATTCGGTCTGTAGTTCTATTATAAAGCTCTAAGGCCTCTCTGAGTGATTTTTGAGCATCTATCTTAAGTATGAATTAATAGGCATGATGTAGATATAATATATTGGTTTCGTGCCCTTATAAAAAAAATAATTTCATTTAATAAGAGAAATTCTCTCTGAAACTATCCTATCACTTTTATCAGCAATTTCGACATCAACTTTACTGCTGATTACTTTAGAGACTCAGCAAACGTGATCACAGCAAATGTGATGGCAGCATGAGTCAAGCTGAGGTGGCTTTTCTAACCACTTCTAACTAATTCAGGGTAACTTATGGTATTCTAAAAATATTGTTTTGTGCAATATTCTCTTATGACTCATATTGCTAACTGACTAACTGTGGAATTTGTAGCTATACAAGCACTTATAAGTCAAACAATGAAACCCAAATACAGATTAGATGACCATACTCCAATTTCCCAGAAAGCGAAATCCCAGCAACAAATCTCAGAAGTACACTTCGAAGTCCTTGCAAAGTCTTACAACGTAAAAAATTCTAAGGAAAATGTAATTTATTTGAATCAATAATGAAAGCGGCTGCTTACTCAAGCATCAACTGACGAGCAAAAGCGAAGCTAACTAAAACTAACAACAACTCAAGCAATAAAGATGCCACTGAGTAAGAAATAGAAATGGAAAGAGAATAAATTAATCAACTTAGCTAAGGCTTGACCTTACAGAAATGTTAAATGAACTATAAAATTAACTCTTGAAAGAGATAAAGCTGCAATTAACAGCGTCTAACGGTGCTAGAAATTGAATAGTTCATCAAAGTTAGACACAATAAGTAAATAGAAGTTTAGTGTTATATGTATGTATGTTGGTTGGTCAATAAGAATTTGTATATAATTGCATACATAATATTTGCTGCGATTTCGCTGAAGCCATAAATTTTAAATGAGTTCGCAGAAATCGATAACTATTAAAACCAGCAAGCATTTTTCGACACGTTTTCCTTCGAAACTCCGAAGAAAGTTCATTATACGCAGATTTACATGAGTTTATGTGAAAGCTTTGAAAGCTAGAAAAATTATATATTTTGTGAATTTCGCAAACAATAAACAAGCGCTGAATGAAGTAATTAAGAGCAGTTGACGCACGCAAAAAATTAAATAAAAAAAAATATTTCACTACGAAAAGCAAATCTGCTCAATCTGCATATTTCTAATGAGCCACGACACAGGCGGACACAATCCAGCTCCGCTCACAGCATTTGCGCAAAAATTCAGAAATTTTTGAAAATAGGTAAATGTGTTACTGGCGAGTGGGAAGCAGAACACAACAAAAGCAACAACAATAAATTTATCTTTCTGCCCAACCAACTGCCAAAAGCGGCGAAATGGCAAAGAAAAGAAAGCGCGACTTGAAAAGTTGAACCATCAACAACAATGTGGTGTTAGAAAAGTAAAACCACAAAAAATACAAAACAAACAACAACAACAAAATAAATGACAAACACTCGATCGCTGTCAGTTGGTTCACAAGACGTAAACGCAATGCCGACAGCGGGAGCGGTCAACGACTGCGGTCGCTGACAAAGCTGACATGTACACGCACACACTTTTACATACATACTCATACACATAGAAACGCACAAAAGCGACAAAGTATGATGAATATTTTGTAACTTGACCGCTGAAATGCGAAAATCCCAACTAATGAATAGCCAGCCAACAACAACAGCAATAATAGCGTCAACGTAATGCACAAAAATAGCCATCCTAGCGGTAAGATAAAAACAAAAACATACCAAAGGAAAGGTGAAATAAGCAAATAGCGAAGATAGTCATCGATTTGTTGCACACAGATGCCAAAAGACGAATTTCGAAACGCATAGTTGCGAAAGATGATGTGAAATTTTTGGATTTTTTTAATTTCTTAAAATGCGTTTGATCAAGGGAAAAAAGGGTTTAGTTAATTGCGCTTTATAGCTATTTCTGACAGTTAAGGTTACGTTAGGTTTTTCTATGTTACGTAAAGTTAGGTTATGTTACGTTAAGTTATGCAAAGTTAAGTTAAATTGTGTTAGATTAAATGCAGTTTGGTTTTAATGACAATATGTTATGCTACGTTAAGTAATGTTATGTTATGTTACGTTAAGTTTTATTAAGTTATTTTATGCTAAATTCAGTTTTATTTTAATGACGTCACATCATGTTACGTTAAGTAGTGTTGTGCTAAGTCAACTGATGCTATGTTACGTTAAGTTTTATTAAGTTAAGTAATATAACTGCTTAATTTAAGTTTTCTTTTAATGGCGTTATATTTTCCTACGTTAATTAGTGTTATGTTAAGTTGAGTTATGTTTTGTTACGTTAAGTTTATTTAAGTTAAGTTTAATTTTGTTACCAAATGATTTTAGGTTGTTTACTGTTATGTTACGCAAAACTATGCAAATTTGTGAAATAAAGCAGGAAATTTTTGTATTCATTGCATTATATTCCTATTAAATATTATCACTCAACACACAACTTTTGTATACAGAAAGACTAAGAATATTTAAGATCAACACTTGCAAGTCAAGCACTCTCCCGTAATAATGCGTTGGTTATAATGAAAAAAAAATATCAAAAACGCTTAAACAAACTCTTACAACAACAACTACTCTCAGCGACACACCAAACAACAAGCCAATCAAGCAGCTACAACAGGCATTAATTATTAGCTCGTAGTAACGCAAAGCTTGAAAATATACATACAAACATACGTATTTGCCAGTTATATAGTTGTATAATGTGTGTGTATAATGCACACAACGAAAACGCGCGCACAAATTGCCAATTGGTTTAATATCCAAGTAGAAAGGTTATTGACTTATTTTTTACTGTTAGTCTTCTTACTTCCCCTCTGTTTTCATTTGTTGTTGTTATTGTGGTCTTGTGTCTATATTATTAACTGCCAATTAATTTTGTCATCGTTCGGAATTAGTCGTCCGCAGTCAGCGACGCTTTCGCAATTCCTTTTTCGACTTTGCCAAAGAGGGTTCAATAGACAACTAATGTAATTAACCGTTAACAAAGTGATAACTTACATAATTTGCAGCGAATAGAAAAAAGCAATTATTAATTGTTACTTTAACGGTATGCGCATAAATAAGCTGCGACCGTGTTGCTGAAGTTACATACATATGTATGTATGTCATGTTAAAAAATATTTTTGTTACTTTATTGTGTAAAAGTTTAAATTGAGTTTATTTATTTACTTTTTTTTTGTAATTTATTTAATTATTATTTTTTTTTTTATTTCTTTAATAACGATAATTTTTGAACACACGGTAATATAAATGTTATGTTAACTAGTTATTATTCTCCCTAACTTTTGCAAAGCTTATGTTGTATTTCGCGCACATATGTAAAAATAAAAAAAAATTTAAAAAAATTTAAAAAAATTTAAATTTTAATTTAAAAAAAGTAATTAAAAAAATTAATTTGTTTTTATTTTAAAAAAAATTTAAATGAACGTTACATACAAAACTATTCAATAAAAGACAACCATATGTAAAACTTTAAAAAATTCAAAAAGAAATTTAAAAAATAAAAAAAAAATTTTAATAATTTAAATATTTTTTTTTAATTAAAAAAAAATTTAAATGAATTCTTCATGAAAATTATATAGTTTTAAAGGCCACCCATCTCTAATTTCTATCTATTACAAAAATTAGTTATTGTTTTTCTCTTCGAGCAAATACTCTTATAGGCAACGAAAGACTTAAGCGCCGAACTTGCTTCCCTTTTAACTGATGAATTTCCTTTTATTGCTTATTAGCACATAATTTCACTGCTTAATGTTGCATAAATAACATATAACACAGTAATATGAAATTATTTTACTTAAAAGCAAAAAATAAGCTAAAATGCTATTTTTTTTCAATTTCGTGAAAATTCTGCCAAAATCGGTTTCAAATTTTAGTGCACGAATTTTCTTGCCTAAAAATTTTTTTTTGTGCTTTGGTTTGGGATTTCAGTGAACTAAATAATTATTTTCAAGCAATACTGTACACAAAACTCGCCTCAAAAATATATATTTTTTTACCTAAATCATCTTTGAAGCCTTACTTACTAAGGAGAAACCGCATATAATTCTTTCAAATTATATTAAAAATTAGTTTGAAAACTTAATGACACATTCATAAATATTCTTTACAAAAGATCGTAATATATTAATTATATATTTTTTATAAAAAAAAATGAAAAATACATTTTTGATAAAAATAATTTTTTACCGTTAAGTTGCTAACTGATCAAATCTTCTCCTGAAATTTCTGTCTCCAACACACAAATATTATTTTTATTAGTAACTTTATATATTTTTTTGCATTTTTGCCATAAACACGCATGCGTTCATCAAAACAACTACAACCAGCAATTATTTGGTGTTAATTAAGTTAAAAAACAAGAATGTGAAGTGCAGCAACTAATTATTTAATAGCTGTGTGAATATACACACATATTTGTGACAAAAAAATCGAGCATAAAAATTGATATAATTCCAGCTTTCTAACACAAAAATCATAAAAGTAGCAGAAATTAGTGCAAGGCACGCGATTGAAGCTTTTATGGCATAGCGATACAAAACCAAAGGAACTGCAGCGACACATCTAATTTTTATACACATATACATATGTACATAGCTAAAATATATGGTACATATGTATATGTATATATTGTATAATAACTTTATACATATGTGTGTACATATGTATGTAACTAACTCCAGTTGACAGCTGCAACTGAGACCAGAGGTTGGTTTAGAAACCACGTTGCTTACAATTATAACGGTAACTATTGTTCACCCTCTTTAGCTTTTCTATATCGCTGCCTTTAAAGCAGCTCAAGCTCATGCTTTCAATGCAAAGGTTGCACTGCCTGCGGAACGTTGAAGAAAATAAACTAATCACACACATACACACACACTCACACGTAATATTGCAAAATCTAATATAGATGTGCTCATTTACTGGCTGAAACACGTATGCACTTGTTTTAATGCTTTTAATTGCCAGCGCGACTGCACTTGACAAAGCTGCTGCCGTTCGTGGCATCGGTTGCGCGACTGCGGCACGAGTTGTTGGCAGCAATGTCATGGGAGCACTTTGTTGCGCGGCATTGTCTGCGATTTATTTTTAATTATTATTGATGTTGTTGTGGTTTTTATTAGCACAGCTTGGTGTTGTGCGGTTGTTGAGAAATTGTTGTTGCATTTTGACAATCATCGCTTTTGATTTTTTTCATTGCGTTTTTCAATACATGCACGTAATGTGAGCAATAAAGCAAAAAAAAAAAGAAACAGTTTTGGGCATAGAATTGGAAATAGTTTAAATTTTAATAAAAAGAATTAATTAGTGGTTATTAGAAATTTAAATTTAAAAAATTATAAAAATAATTAAAAATATTTACATACATATGTATGTAACTAGAAAAAAATTAAAACAAATATATTTTGGATATAAAAATTGTTTCTTTAATAATTAAATTTTTTTATCAAATTATAACTTGTCTCATTTATCTTTAATAATTAAATTTTTTAATTTTTATAAAATTAAGTTTTTATGAGATTAAAATTTGTATAATTTGTGGTTTTATATTTATTCATATTTAAAATTTATATTTAAATTTTCATAATTTATTTTTAATTTTTATTAATTTAATTTTATTTACTATTTTTTTTTAATTTTATTATACTTGTGTAATATTAAAATTTGTATAATTTATGGTTTTATAATATTAATATTTAAATTTAAAATTTAAATTTTTATAATTTATTTTTTAGTTTTTATTAATTTAATTTTTTTTTCACATTATTCATCTTTTGTGAGATTAGAATTTGTATAATTTATAGTTTATATTCTTTAATATTTAAAAATAAAATTAAAATTTTTATCATTTATTTTTAATTTTTATTAATTTAATTTTTTATTTTTTTTTTTTAATTTTAAATTATTGTAGGATGAAAATTTTTATAATTTATTTTTTAATTTTTATTAATTTAATTTTATTTAATATTTTTTTTTTAATATATTTTTGTAGAATTAAAATTTAAGTTTTTATTAATTATTATTTAATTTTTATTAATTTAATTTTGTTTATAATTATTTTTTTTTTTTTTGTGTGTAAATACAAAAATTTTTTAATTTTTCCACAAAAAGTTTTCTTCGAAAAAATTACAAACTGTGCACATTACAATGCCAGCAACTGTTATCTGCCAACAACTAAAAGTGCAGTAGCATTAAAGCAATGATGAGCTTTTTATCTAATAGCATATAAAAACATAACACAAGTCTAAAAACAACGCAGCAGCTAACTAATGTTGTTTTTGTTGTTGTTGCACATATCTAATGAATAAATTTGCAAATTTTTTCAACTCATTTACGAAGCAGCATGCCTGACACAAGGTCACTATTATAGATTACTTTAGCAGATTTTTTACGCTGCCATAACACACATACAAGGGCGCATACGAGCGCACATTGCAACCACACTTATTGCACCGATATTTGACAACAATGTCGAAAGACAACAACAACGGTAAAACAATTGCAATAGCACTTAATTGCCGCAGTGTCAATGGAAGGCATGTGGCAGCTCGTGTCTAACGCGCGTTCACACAAAAACAATGCCAAGCAATGCGGTGATGTCTGTCTGTCAAAGCAGTCAGTCAGTTAGTCAGTCAATCGCACAGTCAGTGTCAGCTGATAAAATCGGCGCATCCACAAACTTGAACTTGACAGACGCTGCTGCTTGAAAGAAGTATGGATGGATTTTTGTATGTATGTGGCATGTGGTGATGGCCGCTGGCAAAGCGTGCGGCAGTGTGCGAAAGTCAATAGCCTCTGCGGTTTCAGGCAGCCAATTGCTGCTGGAAAAATCGATTCTCACACGCTTGTGTAGTTATTGAAATATTTCACATGATTTTCATTTTTCTTGGTGAATTTGCAATTTTGCGCTCATTTGTGGTACAAGTATATGAGTTAGCATATGCTAACAATTATACTATATACGGTGTTATATTTTCGTTAAATATTTAGAAAATGTTCAAAAACTAGTTTAACGCCTGTGAAAATTATTTTTCTGCCAAAGGTTATAAAGGTTTATAGTTCAACCTTATTCAACTAATTTCCCTTTAAGTCACTGTGATGCCATATCTATAGGCTTAACGCCAGTCTCTTACTTGCTCGTGTTTTATATTTATTTTATATTATTAAATTGTTTTTTGTATACTCGTACGTCATTGTTAGAACATTCTCAATTGAAACTGAAGTCTACATAGCCATTAATTTTTGCATTATCCGAAGAAAACGAGCAACGAAGCGTAACAATTCAGCATGCAAAAGTTGTGAAGAAAAATTTAACAAAACAAAAAATAAAAAAAAAACACTTAGCATGAGCTATTGTTAGAGATCTTTTTTTTTAATAAAAATAAATAAAAACAAAAACGTTAAATTCAGTTGCTACGAAGCTAAAATACGGTTAACCAATATAAGGATGCCTTACAAGAACCTGGTTTTGAGCGGTTAATTCGTATGGCAGCTACATATATGCTACAGTGATCCGATCTGAGCAATTTTTTCGGAAATTACATTGTTCTCTTGGACCATAACTCATGCCAAGTTTGGTGAAGTTATCTCATCAAATGAGAAAGTTTTCCATACAAGCACCTGATTTCGATTCGAAATACTACAGTGATCCGGTCTGAACCATTTCTTCTTTCGTTGACTGCAATAATTAATATTTTTAAATATTATTATTTTTATGTTAAAGGGGGACTGAAGATGCAAACAAAATTAAAAAACATAAAAAAAAATTCTCAAATTTTCTTCACGAGCCTTAACAGCCAGCTGTTATTAATATTGACTTGCTTACATAGTGCTCTTAGAACAAAAAAAAACACACACACATTATGTTATGAACCTATTATACGGTAGATTGAAACATTTTAGGCTTCAATAAGCTATAATTGGCAATTTCCCACACTCATTCATATTGCTCATTTCACATTTCTGCACTTCCTAATTGATTTCTACATATTTCACGCCAAATAATTGCAGACTAAAATGCAAAACAAATTATATACAGACAGTTATTACATAATACAATAATTAGAAGAAAAAAAAATAAAAGAGCAAATCGGAAGACAAGCGGAAAAACTAAAAAATATCATAAATACTAAACTAAAACAAAAATGGAAAACTTAAAATTTTACTAATGAACCAATGAATTGCCAAAAAGTAGAACCCGGAAATGCATGCATGTGAGAAATGGGAAGCAATTTTAGGCATGCAACACAATTTTAGTATGCCTTGCCACATTTTCAGTTTACGGTTTAGCATAATTCGTTCAGTGCCGTAGAATATTTCTTCACAGTTCAAGTATTTTTGAGCATAAAATTTGGTTTGCAGCATAATTGAAATTCACTTTCGTAGTTTTATTTTTTGTTATGCCAATTAAATTTATTTAAATACATTTGAAATTATTGAATTTTCATTTATTAATTTTTGCATTTTCTTTTCTCGTCCTGCAGGTACATTCACAAATCAAAACAATACGATCGGACCAAGCGCATTTGAAAAATAGCCGTTTTGGTGGCGAAGTATTTTTTCTAAATCTTGAAGATGGCTACTTTGGCTGTCAAGTTAATGAGTCTACAGATTATTTACAATTATTCGAATTATCGAAATTATGCGACGGCAGGCGAGATTGTTTTCTCGGTGCCGATGAGCTGAGAGAGGAGCTCAAATGCACAAGTGAGTAATAAAAATTTTTTAAAACGAAGACTTCTCTTAAAAAAATTAAAATTTAAATTCAAATATAAATTAATTAAAATTAAGATTAACTAAAAATAAAATAAAAAGTGTTAAACAGAAATTGAAATTTAAACGAAAAAATTAAAATAAAATTTAAAGTAAAAATAATAACTTAAATTAAATTTAAAAATTGAAAATAAAAATAAATTAAAATAATTAATTAATTTTTTCTAATTTTTTTTTTCTTAAAAATTTACAAATACCATATGAAGCATTAAAATTTATGCACCTCCTACTATTACATAAATGTTTTACGGTGTTAAATTGTAATTTCCGTTTACGCTGTTAATTGCAGATGACTGTGATAAGGATGGCACTCAGTGCACGAATGGTGTTTGCTTAAATGGCGTTTGCCATTGCAACGACGGTTTTGGCGGTTGCAATTGCAGTGAGCGAGGTAAGTGAGCGATAAATTCAAAATACATTTCAAGTCTGTATATAATTGAGAGTCATTCGTTGAGCAGTGATTGCAAAATGTATTAGAGTTCGTTGTAACGTAATTAAGATTTAATGTTAAGTTTATAAGCGTTGCGAATTGTTGGAAAAGGATTTCCTTCGATAAGGCTGTGCGATTGTGCAAAGCTCAGTATTTAGAAAATGCTAATAGTGAAACAATGAGAACGTACTTTTTTTTTTGATTGCCAAACAGTAGCTGCAATAAAAATAAATAAGGTAGTAGCTGACATTGTAATAGAATTGTCGGCAGTAAATAAATTTAATTAAATAAATTTTAACTTTTATAAATATCTAATATATTAAAATTACTAAATTTTTAACAATTTGCGCAATAATTAATAACTAAAAATACAAATTTATAGCAAATGAAAAATTAGTGAAGCCTAAAGTAAATAATTATGACTAATGTAGTAATATTGTTTAACAAAATAAAATATATTTAAAAAGTATACTGAATTTTAGCTACCTGCTTTAGTTCTTATTAAAATTAAAAATTAAAAAAAAAATTAATTATTTAATTAATTAAACTAATTTAAGTCATTACTTTCATTTTTTCTTATAAAAAAAACTACTCTGAAATGCTAAGGTAAGAATCGCATTACAAAAAACTAATTTAAATTATACTAATTATTTAATTAATTTTAGTAATTATTTTAAAATTAACAGTTTTTTTCTATAAAAGTACGCCGAAATTGTAAAGGTAAGAATTTAATTACGAAAAAATTAATTAAGATTTAATTTAAATTAATTAAAATTAATTTTTTAATATTTTTAAATTGTTAAATCAACAGATTTAACCATTGCTTCAAATATAAGGCAAACACGTAAAAGCTTAGCTGAAAAAACTAATATCTCAAAAAAATCATTATTAAAGCTTGCAATAAACGCTAATTAAGTAACTTATACTTATAAAAAATTCTAAACAATTATAACAATTGGCATACGCAGTTTTTGAAGGGCATTTATACAGTTTAACATAATAAAAAATTTAAAATTAGCCACTACAATTACAAACACTCTAAATTAATTTACCAAAATTATTTAATTTTTTATAATATTAGGCGCTAGTTAACATAGCACAGCCTTACACATAGCAAATTTGTAGCATATAATTTAAGTAGCATAGCTCAGCAGTAATTTAATACCAACAAAACATATTAATTTTACCTTATACATACAAACATTTGCCTATATCAATACAAAAAAAAACATAGTAACTCCAAACTACAACTACATAAGTACAATTAATTAACGTTAAACAACAACAACAATAAACAAGAAAACGCTCATAAATATAACGCCACAAACGCCAATGCACAATTAAACTAATGCTTAATCCTAAACGCTTCCAGATGAAAACGAGTGCAAATATCGTCCATGCGATGTGTTTGCGCACTGCATCAACACGCTTGGCAGCTTCACGTGTACCTGCTTTCCCGGCTATCACGGCAATGGGCTTCACTGCGAAGGTGAGTTTTTGTTTTATTGCACGCTTAACAAAATATTTAACACACACACAAACATAAGAAACCAGAACACATACATTAAGAAAATTTTAAGGGAAAGGGTTAGGCAGTGGAATCGCACCAAACCAAACAACAGCGTCAACATAAAATTAATTTGTTATTAATGGCAAATATTTAATAACTTTTAATTTAACTAATAATTAATTAAAAATTAAGAAAAAGTTAACAAAAATTAAAAAAATTAAATTAACAAAATTTAAAATTAAGAAAAACTGACAAAAATTAAAAAAATAAAATAAAAATTATAAAAAATTAATTATCAAAAATTTAAATGCATCACAATAAATTTAAAAAAAAAATAATTAATGGAACATAACTAATAATTGTTAAAATCAACAAAAATCACAAAATAATAATAAAAACGAATTTAATTAATATAAAATTAAAAAAAAATTAAAATAAATTTAAAAAAAAAATAAAAATTAACAGACCCACAAAAAGATTATTAATAGTATTAATAAAAATAATAACCAAAAATTAAAAAAAAAAACATTTCTAGCTATTATAAGCCTTTATGCGCATAATAAGCCAATTTTCAATATCTAAACTCAACTGTATTTGCTATAAAGTTATCGATATCGTTTTAGAACCACGCTCACCTAACATAAAATCGATATTTTATCGATTAATATACCAAAATTTAACACAAATTTCAAAATTATATTGCGAAAACTCTATAAACTAAATTTTATAAATTTCTAAATATCGATTTATCACGCACACTTCCCATATAATCGATATTTTATCGATAAATATTCCAAAATTTGACAAAGAATTCAAAATTTCATTGCGAAAGCTTTAAAAACTAAATTTCATAAATTTGTGAATAACGGTTTATCACGCCCACTCACCTTATAATCGATATTTTATCGATAAACATTACAAAATTTAACAAATATTTCAAAATTATATTTTGTCCACGTTCGCTTTCCAGGAATGTCTACAAAGTTATCGATATTGTCATATAATCGATAATGTATCGACAAATATTTCCAAATTTAACAAAAACTTCAAAACTATATTGTGAAAGTTCTAAAAACTAAATTTGAGAAATTTGTGGATATAGTTTTATCGCACTTCCCAAATAATTGATATTTTTTAAATTTGCGAGTAATAAAAATTCAAAATTATATTTTGACCACGTTCCCTTTCCACACAATCGATTTTTTATCGATAAATATTCAAAAATATATAAATTTCAAATATATATAAATTATATTAAAAATTATAGATTATAAATTATATTAAAAATATGTAAATTATATAAATTATACTTTGAAATTTACTAAAAATTTCCAAATTATACTTTGAAAACTCCAAAAAATTAAATTCGAAACTAGTTAAAAATTAAAACTAAAAATACTGAGACTAGTTAAGTTCAAAATAATAATTTTGAGACTCCATATCTTTTTTTCACATGAACTTTTTCACGTCATTATCTTTGGGTCAACTGTGCGTCCGTTGTTGTTCAATTCTCTTGCTCAAAAGTATAAAAAATGGGCGTGGCAGGCAGTGTAAAACACGGCGTATGAATTCAGATATAAAACAGAAAGCTGTAAATATTGAGCTTTCTAATGCCAACATTATGTTTTCCCCACCCTCTTTAACAGCCTTACCACTGTGGCGAGAAGTGGGCGATTTTTATTCATAAAAAAAACCTAAGACACTCGATATGTGAATGTAAATATTTTTTGAAAACTTGTAGGTTATGTATTTCTTTACTCAGAATTTATTCACAAAACTGAAAAACCGCCTCTTCTCCGCTCCACTTTCTTTCTCCTAACACGCAAGCAAGCCGAGTAGTGCTAATCATATAAAAGTTGTGGCCACTACAAAGTTGGCGAGCCAGTTATCTAAGCTGCGTTGCTACCGAAGTCACACCTTTCTAGTGTTATTTTTCCTCGCCTTATTTACTTTTTCCACTTTGCCATTTAGTTTCGTGCTTTTTGATGTTTTATTTTCGTTTTTTTTTTCTTTTTTCGCTCAACAGTTTCTCTATAAAATAAACTTGTATTAACTTACCCAGTAACTTCTTTCTATGCGCTCCGCTGGCCAAGCAGCAACTAAGCAAGTACTAAGTTGTAGAAAGAGATACTTCCGCGCCGCGCTGCTACACATAGTTCCTCCTATTACTACTTGCAAAGTAGCCAGTTGGCCAGCGCAAGAGCTGGAGCTGGAGCAGGGCAATTGCCACATTTGTTTGCTACACAAACATTTTCTTCTATTAAACGACATTCGTACGCACACTTTATAACCGACTGTAAGTGTGCGTATATATACATGTGTGCCGACATTTATGCGGCGCTGCCACAAAGCAAATGCGGTTATAGAAAAAAGTGCAACAAAGAGCGATTTTCATATGAAAAAGCATTTTGTAGCAGCATACAAACAAACATAATATTTATGTATAAAGCTGTGAGTATATTTTTCAAAGTTAGCTACAGCTAGTAATCTGGTAAGTTAGTTTGTGTGCGCTGTCTAACGGTTTCGGCTATAAAATGCCATTGAAAAAATATTGTAATAATAAAAGCAAATGTGCAAGAAGACGAGGCATGAAGTACAAATAGCATAAAAGCAATTGGATTAATGGCAAAGTAGAATGAAGTGAAGTAGGCAAAGAAAAGCGGCAGAGGGTGAAGACTTATGGCAAGAAAAGGTGCTGCAAAATGTGCTACACAAAAGCCAACAAACACAAAGGCAAGCTGACACTAGTCACACACACATACACACATATATATATTAGCGGTTTTGCGGCACACGGCAACAAATATGAATTTAAGTGCGCAGAGCTTTATTTTAAGTTGTATGGGTGTATTAATGCTTGTATGTAAAGTCAAGCACGCGCAGTCGGCAAGCGGTATTGTAAAATGACACGGGTTATAAAATCGGATTTGGTCCAAAGGCGGCAAGGCTGTTATGAGAATGTATGGGCATAATAAAGATAACGCTTTACACACAAAAATATATAATATTTACACATTGATATATATGTACGTATATAAAACTGGCAGTAACAGCACAGCTATAATACCCTACACATCTGCTTTTGCATAAAAAGGCATAAAAGGGCATAAAACAGTGTTTGTCTTGATTTAAACGTTTAATTTGTATGGCCGCTATATGCTATAGTTCTTCGATCTGAAAAATCTTTTCATATATTGTAGCGCTGCCCAAAATAATAATGTATGCAAAATTTAGTGAAGAAATCTCGCTATACAAAAAAGTTTTCCATAGAAGCCAATAATGCCGATTGTTCAGTTTGTATGGCAGCTATACGTTATAGTGATCCGATCTAGGTAATTTCTTCGGAGATTGCACCATTGCTTTAGGTAATAATCCATGCCGAATTTCTTGAAGATTTCTCTTTAAATGAAAGAGCTCTGCATACAAGAACTTGATACCGATAGTTCAGTTTGTATGGCAGCTATACGGTATAGTAGTCCGATATCAATTATTCCGACCAGTGAACAGCTTCTTTAAGAGAAAAGAACGTTTGCAAAATTTCAGATCGATATCTCCAAAAAAGAAGGACTAGGGCGCTTATATGTATATATGGTAGACAGATATACAGATACAAGCCCAAATCGACTCTACTCATCACGCTGATAATTTATAAACATATCTATAAACTTTATAGAGTCTTCTTCGTTTCCTTCTGTGTATCACAAACTACATGACATACTAAATGTAGCCTGTTAAGCGTATAAAAGTAAATATTCTTGCAGCGCATGCGCATAAATATGTATTTGTATGCAAATAGCAACTACAACAACAACAAATACAACTTCATTTAAGTTGTACAAGCTCTGCGACAATAGTAGAAGAGCATAGAAAGTAACTACAACAACAACCAATACTAATACAAACATAGCTACAGCTTAATGCCTGGCCATAAGCTTATGCACTGTAAGCTAAGCTTAGCAGCGGCAACTTCAGGCAGCACGCAAAAGCGTAAATTTACTTACTTCTACTGCCGACAACAGTTGCACACACACACAAACACCCCACCATCTAACGTCCAGTCTAACTAACCAACTATTATTACCGCATTAGTTAAGTACTTGTGGCACGATAGGCAGCGCGACGCAGCACCATAAACCGGTCACCGCCATTAATGTCAGTTGCTATTAAATTACGTCATAAAGTGAAAAAAGTAGCACGAGATCATTTCCTAAGTCGTTCAATGTGATTCTTTGTGACAATAAAATTGCGGCGCAACTACAACAACAGCACAGTTAGTTGGATGTAGAATATGTCGTTTATTTTTTGAGCACAAGCACATACAAGTAGGGCTCGATTAAAAAATCTTATGTCTGTTGAGTCTTACAGATAGGTTGTACAAGCAGGCGTCGTGATTTAGCGAAGAAAACTCTTAATTACCGCCTTCTAGTTATGACCTCGATGGTGGGAGAAATTAGGATCACTAAGACATCATAGTTATCTATAGCCCATAGTTACTTTCTTTAGCCTCTCGATAAACGTTGTCTATATATTTTATGTTTATGTATATGTTTATCTTCATATGTCTAGAGCCTTGCTTAGAAAAGTCGCTTCACTGATAGCCACAAATGACTGGACTCTGTCTTAGGACTGCTGGGTTTTCAGTAAGTGAAGTAAAAATTCACTGAGCGGTTGACGTTGTGCACCGATAAGCGAAGAAATGGCACTTTTTCTAACTTCTTTGGTATTACAACCCTGGATCGGTCTGCAGACAGGTCGATATGCACTTTGTTTTCCATTGGATGCGTGATGGGTATCGATCTGTTTGTCAAGGGTCTTCTCCAGTCTTTCTCCAGGATTCGCCAGGTCCAACTCTCCCAAAAGAATAAAACTAAAGCATAATTTTAGACTTGGCTTCGATCAGTATATAAATACGATCTAAAGAATGCTTAAGCCAATCAGAAGTCCAAAATATTAGAATTAAAATGTACCGAACCGACTTCAACGAAATGTTACAACAAGCCTGGACAAAGACATATCAATTAATCAATAAGACTGGCGAGGCACACTCTCATACAAAATAATTTGAAAGACTAAATAAGAAAATGCACCAAAAACAGAAATTAGACATAATAAAATAAAGTGGGTCCGTGCTCCTCCCATCGCTTTGAAATCAGAGAATACTACAAACTTCTAAATCATTAGAAAACTAGAAAGCTGCCCAGACGACCGCAAATTCCTATTACTTTTACCACTCTCAATTTGTGGACCGCCACCGCCGCCACCATGGCGGTTGCTTTAATTACGTCATTTCATTGCGCGATCGCGAGTACCACAACGCCAAACAGTGAAGAATGAAAGAGCGAGTGCAGGAGTGGAGTGGTGGACGTTGGGCAGTACACTTCCATGTGTTGTTAGTGATGAACTTGATGGAGAGGCTCGAATTTCCACAACTCGGCAGTTAGAGAAAGGTACAGAATAGCTAGTGGACATGCAACATGGCGTAATACAAACATACAAGTGTGTGTGTGTGGTTTGTTTGTATGTGTAAATATACCACAAAAGAACACATACCAGAATGGCTAGCTGTGCTGCTTGCTGTATAATTGCCAGCATTAGAGCGCTTACGTGTTGCAACGTAACAATAGCAGTAACAATAAAAAGCCACATACAACTACAACTACAACAAATAAAAAAGATAAAGAAAGAATGCATACATCAATAGATTACAGATTAGTTACAGGCGGCGGCGACGGCGACGCTGAAACTGCACATTAACGAAGATAACAACAACAGCATGCGCCCGGCGGTTCAAGTACGAGCCACACACACACTTACGCGCGTGCATATATTCATTTGTGTATGTGTGTGTTTGCTCTATTGCACTGCAAACAATCTCCATGCGCTTGTTGATAGAAATTTTTATTATCTAATCATTCTCTGCAAACAAAGGCTATTACGGCATTGTCGGCACGCTACACGGGCGCAGAACGAGCTTTCTCAAACACACACACACACACAGGCATATGTATGCCTTGAAGAATGCCTCAATTGTGTACTTGCGCAATTGTTTGGCTGCAACAGGTGTTCCTTTTAGCCGCCACACAAACTATATACACATATACATGCATATACCTTCACAGAGAAAGCCAAGTATTATATCACTATGAAGCAAATTAATTGTATTGAAGAAATATTTTAAATTAAAAATAGAATTTGCAGTGCAAAAGGTTGACTTGCTGACTTGTTCTTGTTCATAGCGAACGAAGATGCCGTTGCGCATTGTTTTCAGTTCTGAGTGGCATGGAACTAGAGTTCTTGATGTCTCAGCCACAGCTTTATACACTTGATGATAACTGGAATGAGCGTGAAGGGTATAAAAAAATTACAAAAGGGAAATATTGAAAGCAGAACGCGCGCGAATCAGCTTTATATATAGCTTTTTAAAATCTAAAAAGCGAACTCTCTCTTTTATAACTACAATTGAACACCAGAAAAAGCTTTTAGAGCTTTTTATATATTTAAAATGGAAGAAGCTTTTGAAGCTTTTTGGTTTGGAGGATATTAGAGGAATCTTTTAGAGCTTTTATATACATACGCAACAAGTGCTTTTAAATAGGATACTATAGGAAATACATTATTTGAAAAGCTCTGAACACTCTTTTTAAAAAAGTAGAGCCTTTTAACTTTGATCAATAACACACACTCTACTTTTAATTACAATGGGATATTAGAGAAAAATTTAAGAGCTTTTTAAATATTTGCACTAGATGAAGCTTTTGCAATTTTTTTGTCTTTAGGATTTTGGACGAATCTTTTAAATATTTTTACATATTTTTCCACGGTAAGATCCAAACTTTTGTATATATTAAATAAGATACTATACGAAATAAATTATTTGAAAAGCTCTGAACACTTTTTTGATAAAAAAAAGCTTTGAAACTTTGACGTGTAACACTCACTCTAATTATAATTACAATGGGAAATCAGAGAAAACTTTTAGAGCTTTTTGTATTTTTGTATTATTTGTACTAGAGTAAGCTTTTGAAGCTTTTTGGTTTGGATAATGTTAAAGGAATCTTTTAAATATTTGCATTTTTTTTTAGCAGAGTTAAATTCAAACGCTTTTTATATATTAAATAAGAGAATATACGAAATACTTTATTAGAAAAGCTCTGAACACTTTTTTGAATAAAAAAGCCTCGTAACTTTGATGCGTAACCCTCACACAGCTAATAATTACAATGAGATAGTAGAGAAAAATTTTAGAGCTTTTATATATCAGTACTAGAGGAAGCTTTTGAAGCTTTTTGGCTTGGAAGATATTAATGAAATATTTTTGAGACTTTAATTATTTTTAACAGGGAAGATTTTTTTTTGCAGAGCTTTTCCTGCATTTAAAAATACAAAAAGAAGCTCTTGGAGATTTTTATATAATTAATAGGATACCAAAAAAAGCTTTTAGAGCTTTATGTACATATATCTAAAAAGATATGAAAGATTTTAGGGGAGAATTTAAGAGCTTTTAAGAGATAACAAGGACTTTTTAGGGTTAAGTTTGTATAAGTCAATCTTATAGTTGCAAAGTTTGCGCCGAAACGCAAACATAATCCATCTTACTTTTCTCTCAAACACTTGCAATGTGCATTTCTCATCATTCAAATTAACTGTGACGCTTAATTTTCCACAGAAAATTCTCGACATTTCAATTTAGTTCTAATTGTAGGGAAAAACCCGTTCGCAACGACGCGCATGAATTGTGTAGAACTGCATTCTAGTGCAACATAATTCGCCACATTATTAGTACACGTATTAGTTCGTGCCACAAGCCATAGAAGGGCGCCAAAATAGACCTCCATACATGTGTCTGTGTGATCATAAGAGTGTGTGTGTTGGGGGAATGGGGTGCTCGCTGTTGACTTGCATTCCTGCACGTACCAACATTAGACGGGTCTGCAGCTGTATGTGTGAGTGTGTATATATGTGCTTGCTGGTAATATATTCCTTGGCGGCGGCAAGTCAGTGCACCAATCACTCAACCGCGCAGTTATTAAGTCCGCAACTGTGTTCCCAAGGGAATCTCCAGCTGACTGGGAATTTATTTTAGATATTCTTCTGCATTATTATCCACCTTTATATATATTCAATTGAGTTCACATTTATGCAATTACTTGTTGAAATTACATGTTTATGGGGAAAAGGCGGTAATACACACATACACATAAGTATTAAAGTACATATAAAGATGCAGGTTAAAAATGGGAGACATCATAACTAATGGCAGTAGGCACGTAAAGTGATAAGAACTTGACGTAGGAACAGCAGGAAGATGCTTGTGGCATGAACATAAAGTTGCGCTATTTCCTATTTTATTTATTATTTTTTTTCTTGCTTAATTCTCCATACACCTGTACTTCAATTGAAATCATTATTTATTATTTTCACACGTGCAGATAAGCAGTTTTGCCCGCTAATAATATATCTGCACATGCCAAAGTATAACTGCACATGAATGTATATACATACATATATGTACATATATACAACATATACATATATTCTATTATATTTCATATTTATATGTGTGTTTGCTTTTTAATGATTGACCGAGAACACTTGAGGTCATCGCAGATGAACTAATTCGTCATGCGATGGGAAGTGCAGAGATATATAGTAGATAGATTACATATACAAATGAACATATGTGAGCATAGAAAGAAAATAGTTTGACTGTTGTTTAGTCTTGACTTGGCAAGTGATTGTGATCAGCGTAGCTGCGGGCAAGAACTATGCTAAAAAGTTGAATTATTTTTAATCTTAACTATTAAAAATTAAATTATAATTAGTTAACGCTATTTCTATAGGCATATTAGGCAAATGTAATGATCCATCAACAACTTCTTGGTTACACGAGTTAAATTTCCGTTATAACCTCACTTTTTCACGACAATATTTCTATATTGTCCATGAAAAATGTCCCCAATATTTGGTTATACAGAAATCCAAACATAAAATTGCAAAAAATTTAAGAATTTGCTTCATTGAGTCGGTAATGAAGACCTCAATATTTAATGCTCCCAAAAATATTTCTAGTGCTAGAGACTTGACAGAAGCCTAAAAAGAATTTACTTCGAAAAAATTTGCTTTATATGTTCTGTAATAAGTCAGGTCTCTAATTTTCTCTAATAAGTTATTTTATGATATGATTAATATATGTTTCATAAATATTATGATTGGATCCAGAGATCTTATTCATTCCAAACCGACTTCATTGCAAATGTCCTGACCTAAGCATGAATTTTTGATTAACTAGGCAACAGATATGAGGTAAAGACCTCATCTCACCAAGTCAGACCAAAAATTTCAACGTCACTTAAAGAAATTACAACAAAAACCTTCAGAGTGTAAATTTTATAAACTTACGAAACAATTACTGAGCACTGTGGCATGACATATGTACGTACCTCGAAATAAATGGAGTCGCGACATTCCGTTTTAATCAGCTGACAATGCTGATGTACGCAAAGCCTTTTAAGGAAACATTTGTTCAGATTTCCATACATTCTAGTAAAATGGTTCTATAATGCCAACCTTAGAGCTGCATGCTTTGAAATCTATTTTTTCTAACAACAGTTGCTCTCGACAGACATTTTCAAGCTTCTAGCGGTATTTCTATTTTGAAAACAAGAAAAAATATTAAATTCGGCTGCACCGATGCTATATGTAATACCGTTACAGATGCAAGTTTTCCTTACACGAACTTGAATTTGATCGTACCTTTTGTATGACAGCTGCATGCTATAGTGCTTTGATTCGAACTATTTCTTTGGAGATTGTATAGTTACTTTCCGTAATTATTTATGCCAAATTTCGTTAAGATACTTTGTCAAAAGCAAAAGTTTTTCATACAGGAAGCTGAGTGAGATCGTTTAGTTTGTATGGCAGCTATATGTTATAGTGCTTCGATAAGAAAAATCTTCTCAGATATTATAGCGCTGCATAGAAAAATAATATACGCAAAATTTCGTAACGAAACCTCGTCAAACAAAGAAGTTTTCCATAGAAGCACTTAATTCCGATGGTGCAGTTTGTATGGCAGCTATACACTATAGTGATCTGATCTGAGTAATTCCTTCGGAGATTACACCATTGCATTTGGTTATAATCTGAGCAAAATTTCTTAAAGATACCTCTTTAAATGAAAAAGCTTTCCATACAAGCACTTGATCCCGATCGTTTAGTTTGTATGGAACCTATACGGTGTGATGGTTCGATCTAGATAATTTCTTCAGAAATTGCGTTGCTATAGACAATAATCCATGCCGAATTTCATGAGTGTATCTCGTCAAATAAAAAAGTTTTCCTTACATGAACTTAATTTTTATTGGCCAATTTGTATGGCAGCTATATGCTAGGGTGATCCGATCTAACCCATTTCTTCCAATATTGTATAGTTGCTTTTGACAACAATCCAAACCGAATTTCGTGCAGATATCTCGCCAAACGAAAAACTTTTCCTTACAAGAACTCGATACCGATCGTTCAGTTTGTATGACAGCTATAGGCTATAATCGTCCAATATCGCCCATTCCGACAAATTAACAGCTTCTTAGCGGGAAAACGACGTGTGCAAAATTTCAAATCGATACCTTCAAAACTGAGCGACTAGTGCGCGCCTAGCAACCGGTTAACCCTTTAGCGGTCAAAGCAACTTACTTCAGCCAAAAACTAATATTATAATAAGATTATTTATAATATATAATTATTTATCTGAACTTTAGCGCGAAATAGATAAGGCATACCCCAAAAGCAAATAAAAATTTAAGCAAATTAACGAAAAAGACACTTACGAAAACTGCGAAAGGAAACGCTACAAATATTTCGCCATCACTTGAAGCCACCAAGATTTATCTACGTCAATTCAGCAGCGCATGCGCGACCAGATTTCCGGCTTTACGCAAAATTCCGGCGACCACCAACACTTGCCACCGCAAATTTTCATTACTCACACACACGGACAGCGCATAATTAGCGTTTGAGCAGCTGGTTTTTGGTCAGCTGACCACATTTAACACGCTTTGCTAAAGATCAAGTTCACCCATTAAACTTTAATGCGGCAAGTTTTCCGCAAGCAATCACACACACATATGTGTGTGCGTGTATATATGTGTGTACGTGCAACAAGCTTACCGCTAAGCGCCTAGCAATGTTTATATGAGATTTACTTTTTGTGCGGAAAATGCAATTCCTGCTTGACGTGTCTAGCGTGTTTTGTTGTTGTTTTATTTTATTTTATTTTTTGGCATCGCCGTTCCCAATACGTTTGTTGGGCGGCGCGCGTAGACACTATGTAAACCTCAACTGTCACAAAGCAACAACAAAAGAGTAGTGTAAGTGCTAACACAACGGTAACTGCACTTCAACTGCTGCAGAATGCAAGTCAGCCACATAGACGACGGCAAGCGTATTCTCGTTCCATCACGCTTCGTGTGGCATGCAGCAGCAGCAGCAGCAGCGGTATAACAACCAGTGGCAGCATTGCTTATGAATATTAAATGTACACACGTTTATGGTATGACTGCCGCATAACGGTACACGAGGCTATGGCCATGCAGCGAAGCAAAGCAATAGACAAGAATAACAACAACAAAATGTTAATCCCGCCACAGACACCTGTTCCACTAAATGCATTTTGCGCATTGATGGTCACACATTTTGCCAACAGCCAACAACAGCAACAATGTGGTGACACAAAATCACAACAAAAAAAAACAAAAACAAATAAATATTCAAATCAAGTCTGCATTTCATGTTTATACATACACATGCGTATGTGTGCATGTTCGTATATCTGCATGTGTTTTTAGTTGTCAACTCCAACTCCGGTGTTTATACAGTTATGCAACGCGCCACCCAGGCCCACTTCTCTACTGCCATTTCTTGCGAATTGAGGTTACACGCACTAACAGACAGTCACTCGTCATGCTGACATTCCAGAAAATCATGCAGCAAGTGGCATGCGCCTGCGCATGCGCGGTGACCTAACCAAATTCTTCCGCTAATCGAGACTGCAGCGAAGATTTTTTACTCAATAAGTAATTAAAAACATTTCTTTTACAAAGAAATCTTCAAGCCAAGTCTTCCAGCAGCTTTTTCATCAATTTCAGTGAATTACCAACTTACTTTTTTTATTATGAATTTTTTTACTACTATAACCTTATAAGTAAGTATCACACCTACATACTGGACCTACAGTCTCTTTGTAAGTTCACACAATTAACCAACACACCACCGCTAACTCGCTTTGAGATCATGTCGAATCACGCAAATTGCGCTTGACCTACAAATCCAACAATTTAATACACAACAACAAAACCAAAACATTAACAAATGCATAACAGTTTCCTGTGCAACGAAACTGCAGCAACAGATGAGTTATAAATTTGCAAAAATATATTACAGAGTATAAAAGGCAGCAACAAAAACTACAACAAGCAAATTGGCTAATTAAGACACTATTAATGAAAATTTAAGCGCATATGTGCGCTACAGCCATAAAAAGCAACGCTGTGAGAAAAAGTTGCGAGAAATAATGAGTAAAATTAAGTTCATAAGTGGACACACTATCGACTGCATTAGATCCATGTGTGAAACTTTGAGGTATTAACGATCGCTTTAGACTAGTATCTAACACATCCGGTTCATGTCTGGAACATCCGATCAGTATTTAGTACGCTTAATTGACTCACCGAGTACTTGAAAACATTAATGCGTACTTATCAGCAGCACAAAAGTTTAGTTGCCGCTTAAGTCTCTGCTAGATACTTGTTCAAGCTATTTACGATAAAACAAAAAAAAACCGGAAATTGATTAAAATATCGAACATAAAATTTGATTCAAAATTCATTCCTACAAGTGGTACAAAGCTTTCAAAGAAGGTCGAGAGATCGTTGCAGACATGCCTCGTTCTGGACGATCGTCGACCTCTTCAGCTAATGAAAATATTAAAAGAGTGAAGGATAAGGTGTTTGAGAATCGTCAGGCAAGTGTTATACAGATTACAAGAGAGCTTGACATATCGCGCGAGTCCGTTTGATTTATTTTGAAACGACTCGTCCCGATAAAGCTAAATTTTTTTTAAATGAGTACGATTATGATCGAATTTAGAAACCAAAAAGGAATTAAACCATCGATCAACAATCGTATTCACCAGATTTGGCTTCGTGGGAGATCATTGATTTGTTTCTGACAAGAAGTATACACTTATTAAGCAATTAGAAGTACTTTCTTTCTATTCAAAGACATAAAATAAGGTTGGGTTAGAATTAGATTTTTTGAAATAAATTTTTGAAATTTTTTCAGAAATATTTTTATCCCAGTTATTGAGGATCAACAATAAAAGCTAGGTCTGTCTGTTGGTTCTGTAAGTATTCAATTAAGAACCCAAACCGCAGTGTTGAGATTTGTCGCAGGGTTTTCCAACTCATCGTAAAGATATCGAATATTTTTTAATGGCAAAGTTATAATAGGTTAGGTTAGGTTAAGTTAGATTAATCTAGTAGGCCAATAAGCCACGCATCGACCAGTTTTGGTCTTTTGCGATAGCAGATGGAGTTCAGTTGCTAGGTCCAAGAGGAGTAGTCATCCTTTATGATACCGATCTAGACATTTCCTGCAGTCTTTTCGATCTGTCAACCAAATCCAGCAGGTGTGTCGCCACCAGACAGTTACAAATAAATACTGAAAAAGTATACACACCAGTAAAGCTTAGGTCTCCGAAACCCTCAGTTCTAAAAGTACAATTTGCAATGATGGAAACATCGACACTAAATACAACTACAGCAGCTAAAAAGTATCGACATTTTCCTACAGAGCATGTACAATTCCATTTCTGTCTATAAATGCAACATGGTCAACAATAATGAGAAATAAATGACCGGAATGGAGTCATAAAAGCCCACTGAGCTCATTTCAAAGTCATTTTTTATACATAAATAATAAAAGGTCGCTTGGTGTAAACTAAAAAAAATCAAGCTAACAACTGCAACAGAGCAGAACTAGGTAAAACAGCTAAACATTAGACAAATGTGATGATGAGCAGAATGTACGTGGAAAGCTGGCCACAAGCGTGGATAATAAGTTAACGACCGAAAATCCTACTAAATAGCAGAGAAGACGCCACAAAGATTAACTCTCAATATTGGCATTGAGGTTGATGATTTGTAAATAAATAAAAGTGAAGTGGCAGCAGAGTAAAGTAGCAAGAGAAATGCAAAATATTTTGCAAAACAAGCGGACATTTTGCATAAATTTAATGGCCCAGCCGCGAGCTAAAAAGGCAGACCGACAAACTGACAGACAGAGATGAGGAGGACATGAGCGCAAGTAAGTGACAGTAAAAGTTGGCAGATGCCACTTTAACGGCCAGCATTGATGTTGTGCTGCAGCTCACGGTACTGCGAAAAAAACACATTAACATGAGAAAAACCGAGGAAGCGGGAGTTTGCGACGCTGGCAAGGCAGGTGGAGGGAAAGTCACAGCCAAGTGGCGCTAGTAAATAGTAAAAGCACACGAGCAAAACAAAAAAAAAGGTGAAAGCAAAGGTTAAAGGGAAACTAGACAACACCAAAGGCAGACGAAATATGAAAGGCAAAGGAGCGCAAGCGTGAATGTTGCAAGCCAGTCGTTGGCCACATGCATTTATTTGTGGCAAGCTTAGTTGAGTTGTCGTGACACGTTCTACTAAAAATGTTAAAATATAAACAAAAATGTTTTTCTTACACTGTTGTTGTTGCGCAAAGAGCATCACGATTATCACTTCAACGGCACTGAGTTGTTGTTGTGCACTGTTTGCAGCTTGTTGGCGGCGCTGTTTGCAAAGCAAATGAAATGTTGCAAGCAGGCCGACAGACGAACAGCAAAAGCCTTTTTTGGGGAAAAATTTTGCAGCACTTGGAACACACACATGCGCAAACACACATTTGGAGTGGCCTTGTGCAGACAGGCCGCTGGCTTAGCGCTGCTTTCAAGTGACAATTAATTTGAATTTTGATTTACTCGAAAAGTACTGCGAATCGTGGCATCGCTTAAGTGGTGATTTGAAAGCAAACACTTGCCACATAAGGTATTGCTGGAGATTGTTGTTGCTGTTTATGTGCCTTAATGCGCTGAATGTGCCAGATTGTGGCGCGAAATAGCGTGGCAGCGCATTTAAATGTACTTGCAGCACTGTAGGTGTGTGCGTATGTGCCACATATGACTTTTAAGTACGTACACACACACCGATATGTATGCAAATTGAGGCACGTAACGGGGTATTTAGGTTTTTCACTGAATAACGCTCGCTCACTGGCGCTTCATTTGCACAAAAACCAAATAAAATGTTTCGAAATAAAAGTAAAAAAGTTTAAATTTACAACAACAATTGTAAATATATGTTTTTTCCCCCTTTTATTTTGCATTTAACGCTATCTTGACTTCGTCTAGCGCTCGCATGTTTTACTGTCTTTATTTGCCCTTTTTCGCCGTGATCGAGCGCTATTGATAAGCTGCTGTGGTGTTGCAACACTGTGTTACAATTATACATACATAAAATAGTATATATAGACGTTGAGGTAATTTATTTTTGTAATTTTTAATAGCATTATGGGATGAAGGTGGAGCAAGAAATTTTTTTAGCGTAAAAGTTGATTCGATTTGAGTGAGGAATGCCACATAATAAAAATTTCGATTCTAAATTTAAAAAACTAAATTTTTT
The DNA here is from genome assembly GCF_024586455.1 of Bactrocera neohumeralis. Lineage (NCBI taxonomy): Eukaryota > Metazoa > Arthropoda > Insecta > Diptera > Tephritidae > Bactrocera > Bactrocera neohumeralis. The sequence goes on from NC_065920.1 coordinate 12,234,085, forward strand.
TAAAAGAAAAACGTTGCTTCTTAAAAAACAAGAAAAAATGTATATACCCTTCACAAACAAAAAAGTTTTCACACAAGAACTGGATTTTTAACGGTCAATTTGTATGGCAGCAATATGATATAGTGGTCCGATCTGTACAATTTCTTCAGATATTAGAGTGTTGCTTTAAACAATTACTTTTGTAGAAGTTTGTGTGGATAACTCGTAAACTTAAAAAGTTTTTCATACAAAAACTTGAATTGGCTTGTTCAATTTGTATGACAGCCATATGCTATAGTGCTCCGATCTGAAAAATTTGTTAGGATATTGTGACGTTGCTCTTTGTTATAATCCGTGTCAAATTTCATGAAGATAGCTCTTAAACTAAAAAAGTTTTTCTTACAAAAACCTGGTTTTGATCGTTCAGTTTATATGGCAGCTATATGTTATAGATGTCCGATTACAACAATTTCTTCGGAGATTGTATGGTTACTTCAGATAATAATTCATGCCAAATTTCGTGCAGATATCTCGTCAAATAAAAAAGTTCTCCATAGATAGAATCGACCTCTTTCCTTCAATACAACAAATTTGAAAAAAAAATCTAATGACACTAACTGTAAAAATATTACAACAAATAACTCTAAAAGTAATTAAAACTCTTTATTATACCAGTTTATGTGGCGCTACGATATTGACACGCGCAATTAACGCTGCTGTTGCAACATGTAGACGCATGCAGGGTGCAACATACGTGACTAAATATATGAAAAAATAACTTTTATGTACATATATATTCTGTTTATATACATACATATATGTATATCTTCATACGAACATGAACATTGCCCCAGGCTGGCAGCTTCAGCGTTCGCTAAAGTGCGCAAATTTACGCGGCTCATTTAATTAATGTGCCGCTAATGATGACAGGCCGAGCGACAATCATAATGATTGCGGGCCGCAGTAGTAAAGTAGCGAATATTCATAACTACAATAACAACTACATGGAGAGCAGGCAAGTGGCAACAAAGCGCAACAAATTAAAGAAGGGTGCGAAAATGATTAATAATGCGCGAAAATATTTTAGGCAAAAATAATTAAAATTTTTTTACAAAAACTTAAATATAATAAACTAAATAATGAAAAAATTTTGTGCGCAATAATATATATGTATTGCATATTTTTCCTATAAAAATTTTCTTCAAAAATAATTTAAAAAATTTTTCAAAACTAATTAAAAAAATTATATAAAAAACTAAATTTGTACTATAAATTTTTAATATAAAAATTAAAATAAGTATAAAAAATTAAATAATGAAAAAATCGTGTGCGCAATAATATAAAATTTTATATTTTTTCCCATAAATTTTTTTTAAAAATAACTAATTTTTTTTTTATAAACTAAAGTTTTATAAAAAACTTTTATTCGAGAAATAATTTAAATTTTTAGTATAATATAAAAATTTTTATATAATAAAAATAAAAAACTTAAATTCAATTTATAAAATTATTTCATGAAAAAAATCGTGTGCGCAATAATATAAAGTTTTATATTTTTCCCAATAAAATTTTTTTTTCAAAAATAATTTAAAAAATTTTCTTAAAAAAAATTAAATTTTTAATAAAAAATTTGATTAAATTAAACATAAAGAATTTGATAAAGAAAAAATCGTGTGCGAAATAATATAATTTTATATTTCTTCCCATAAATTTTTTTTTTTTTCAAAAATAATAAAAAAAATTATAAAGAAACTAAATTTTTATTAAAAAATTTTATTTAAGGAACTAAATTTGTAATACCAATTGGTATTTAAATTCAATATATAAAACTGTATAATGAAAAAAGAATTTTGTGCGCAATAATACAAAAATTTATTTATTTTTTTTTAATTTTTATCAAAAATAATAGTACTATGTTTTTAATGGCGTTTTTAAGCCTAAATTTTAAATAAAAACTAAAAAAATTGGAAACTTATTTATATTTGGCTGTATATTCGGCAATATTTCAGCTTTCAAGTACTTTAATTTCTGCAAATTTAAAAAGCTGGCAACTTTTAAAAAAAAATTTCAATCGAAAGCTTTCTTAGTCCACTTTATTTCGATAACGTTATTGTTATTATACATTTCTAAGCTAATCAATCTCAAAGAATTTAAATTTTTGTGCAGTTACCAACCCTTCTCAAAAATATCTGCGAAAGACACTTGAACGTTTCAGTTCAAAATATTAGTACTAAATTTTAATCAATTTATTAAACAAAAGTTAAGCAAATAAATCACTAATTTATCCATAATTATTATAAAAATTTTCAACATGTGCCAATTGAAAGCGCTCTTAAACCACTTTATTTCGATAACGATATTGTTATTATTAATTTCTGAGCTATTCTTCTAATCAACCTCAACGAATTTAAATTTTTGTACAGCTGGCAACCCCTTTCAAAAATGTCTGCGATTACCGCTTGAAACTTTTTAGTTAGAAATATTTGTAGTAATTTTTTATTTAATTTAATAAACAAAAATGATTGGCTTAGCTTACAAGTGTGTCCATAATTAGTCTACAAATTTTCAACTTATGGCAACCCTACTGAAAAATAATTGGCTTATCTCACAAATTTTTTTAATTTAATAAATGTGTATACATACATATATCAACTTTCCTCTAAAAAAAACCAAAAAAAAAAATAAATATTTCCATTAAAGAGCCTATTGCAAGCACTAAAATTTAACGATCGTTGCAAAAAAACAAGTGGCAGCCCACCAAAGAACTTTAAACATACCTAAACTACATCCTGTTGTGCTGTTTTTTGTCTGCGATTACTTGGTTTTTTACCTAAAACTCTTAAGCATGCCACCTGTTTTTATTAACAAATTGAGTTTTAGACCAAACAACCCAAAAAAATCAAGTCCGTTTAACCTTCACTCTAATAGCGCCTTGTATGTTGCCAGTGTGACGATATTTTTTGACATAAATCAAAATCCAAAATTTACTACCTTAGAGCCGAAACTTCTCGCTTTAATTTAAAAAAAAACAAAGCTTTGCTATGCATCATTATTAGTTAATTTAAATCAATTTATAACAAATGGCGGCAAAAATATGATTGACGTGACAGCCTTTTCGGCTCTTGGTGAGGGGGAAAAAAATAATTAAAAAAATATTAATAAAATGAAATTAGCTTCTTCCTGTAACCACAGATATTAAAAAAACTTCTGCAAACAGGCAAAAACATTTAACTCAAGCCATGCTTGATGAGCTCATGCGTGAAAATTAGAAACATCAGCATAACTGCTTGCTACAAGTGCCGCGGTGGTGTGGAAATTAATTACTTGCCAGCACAAATGCGGGTATGAAATGGCGGCATTACATACGAACAAGCATTATATACATTTTTTCACAGGAATACGTACATGTGTACATATGGTATTAAGCTGTTGTACAGGCATATACATACGTGTTGGCAGCTAGTAGTCAAGGTCAAACTTTTCAGAAAAAAATTTTAAAATTTATAAAAATAAAAAAATTTAAAGCAAATAAGCGTAAAGATGTCAGGCGTTGCCATTTTTTTGTTTTAAATTTTTCTATTTCATGCTTTTCTAACTAAGAAGAAATGAAAAAAAAAAATTAATAATGAGTCAGCACATAATTAACCAAGCGCCAGCCTGTAGACCTTTTCTATGCAAAATTAGTATAATTATTATTTTTTCGTCTCACTATGTACGTAAATATAGTACATATATGTATATATATATGTATGTACATATGTATGCACTCTTTAAGTCCAAAACTAATTTCAGACACTTGTTTCTTTAACACTACTGGAATAAGTTGGTGAATTTAATTTGTGTGAAATGTAGAATTTGATTACTTACCCGCTTCTACGTGGACTTAATAGCGAACCAACGGCCATTTTTGGATATTGCTTGTACTCATATTGTATTATGCTCTTCGCTCTTCAAGCAGAGACAGTGGTTAAATGGCGCCTCATTAGGCGGGAGCGGACGCTTTCGAGGTCATCAATTTGAATTTGAACACAGTTGGTACTAAATACTACATATGTATATGCATATGTGTATGTATTTACACCAAATTACGATTTTTGGACGCATTTTGGAGCATCTTTGAAGGCGTGAAGCTTTACACGCGCCCAAACTAAAAATAGAAAAAATATAAATCCACATAAATATGTATGTACATATGTATATAAATTTAGCAAAAGTAGAGAATGTACTTATAGACACAAAAATACCCAAAAGTAAGCAGGTAGTGTTTATAAAAAAAGTATAGAAACCTAGCTTGAATAAAAAAGGCTTGATTTGTTTTAAGAACGCTGAAAAATAAATATATTTTGCAAAAAAGTATATGAAAAAAAAAAATCTGCCAAACGGTAACAACAGATTTACTGTTGAACATAAAAAAACATTTAATTAAAGACCGATATTTCGGGATTAATACTTTCGGGATCCCGAAATATTTCGTTATATTTTTATTTTTATTCGCATTTAGAAGGATACAATTATCTTTGTATTTTTTAAAGTAGTAATCGCGAAATTTCGTGATTCATATTTTCGGGATCAAGAAATATTTCGTTGTAATACCATTTTTATTCGCTTTTTTTATTTAAGTGGTAATACCGAAATTTCGAGATTGCGACATATCAAATCTGCAAAAAATTGCTTAGAGCATATTCACTGCTAAACATAAGAAAACATTTAACTATATGCCGAAATTTCGGGATTATATATATTCGTTTTAGGATCCAACAAATATTTCGAGCTCGTAAACTAAACGTTTGTTCTCATTTAATTAAAGAATATTTCGCAATTTTATATATTTTTATTCGCATTTAGATAATATCTTTGAAATTTCGGGATTTTGACATTTCAAATTTTCGTTGTAAAATTTTTATGTTTTTTTATTTAAGTGGAATACCGAAATTATCAAATCTGCAAAAAATTGCTTATTTAAGTAAATACCGAAATTTCGGTATTAATATTTTCGGGATCCTAAATATTTTACTTCGTAAACATGTTTGTTCTCGTTTATAAACAGACAATTCTTTGTATTTTCCATTTAAGCAAAAATCCCGAAATTCCGGGATTGCGAAATTTCAAAACTGAAGCTTTATGAAATTTATTAGTAATTTACTACATTCGATGAATCTTCTTTAAAAATTGAGACATTCCAATGCAAGCATAATAAATGAATTTCTCAAATCAGCTCTTCCTTCTGCAAGCTTTTACCTTTCACGCGACTATAAAATAAAGAAAGCAACAACAACAAATTGCAAGCAACATAAAATCAATTAGATGCATGTCATTTACGGTAATGAAGAATGTCCAATCTAATGGCCAACGAAAGAACACATTTGTAAGCCCGAAAAAATTTAAGCGCCTATTAACTCTTTGAACTGCAGACAAGCGCTGCAGTCGCAATAACCACTTGCAAGCTGGAGCAAGTTGGAGAAAATACCAAAAGCGGTAAAAGTATTTTAATGATCTATGCCGTAGAATAACAAGCGACGCCAGGCAATCGGTAATAGACACATTAACCTTGCCAGGTTGAAAAGCATGAAGCACTTAACGGAGGGGGTAGTGCAGAGGTAGAGTTGTGGTGGAAATTGATTTTTGTGCTTTTTTGAAAACGCGATTGTGGGAGAGTTGCAGTTTTTCAGGACAAATTTTTGTTGTTGCTTTTGGTTTTTTTAATTTGAACGGTATGAGATTTGTAGATGGCAAAATAAAATAAAATAAAATGGGGTTAGATTAAAATTGAATTTGATATTTAAATTTAAACTTAAATTAAATTGAATTTAAATAAAATAAAATTAAAATTAAAATTAAAAAAAAAACAACATAATTCAATTTTTTTATTTAAAATTAAATAAAGCAAAAAATATTAAAAACAAAATTTACCATACCGAATTTCATAACAAATTAAACTAAATTATAATTAACAATTTTTTTAAATTTAAAATCAAATAAAACAAAAAGTATTTAAAACAATAATAAATAATAAATTAAATTAAAATAAATTAAAATTTAATTTAATTTAATTAAAAATAAAATTAAAATAAAACTAAAAAAATAAGTTACACAAAATAAAATAAAAACTAAAATAACATGCAACTAAATTAAAAAAAAAATGTTATTTACTTAACCTAAATCAAATTACATAAATTTGAAATAAATTACATTCAAATTCAAATTAAAACTAACATTAAACTAAATTAACACAAATTAAAACTGTAACTAACATAGTATTCAATGTAATTAACAAAAAAAGTATTAAAATTAAATAAACCCATGTTTACTAAATTTCCAACCAAATTAAATTAAGTTACTTTAAATTTGAAATTAAATTAGAACTAAAATTAAAATTAATATTAAAATTCAAAATAAAATGTAAAGGAAAATTAAATTAAAATTAAAAATAAAATAGACCTTAAATGAAACTAAATTAAAATTAAAATTAAAGATAAAAATAAAATTAAAAATAAATTTAAGTTAAGTAAAAATAACACAAAATAAAGTGAAATCTTAAATAACATGAAATAATTAAAAAAACTTAATTATAATTAAATAAAGTATACTAAAACCAATATTTAAAAATTTTCAAAAATATTATAGAAGACTTTTCCCAATAATTTTTTTCGTTTTTTTGTCAAATTATATGTAATTAAACCTAAAATTAAAAATTAAATTCTTAATTTTCAAATAAACTCACTAAAAGTGATTTAAAAACAAATCTGTTTCCAAACCACCTTACAACCTTGAACTGCATGTCAAATCGGTGCATTTTATAATATTTTCTCAATTTATTGTTTGCAATTTGCATAAATTCACGCGCCACTAACATTGCATATGCAGGCGCGCAATACTGCCGCCGCACTTGCCACAACATGACAATGAAGTGTCAGCGCACAAATCAACATATACAAATTGCACAAAAAACAAACAAACAACAACAAAGAACGAAAAAAATGGAAAAAATTAAGAAATTACCTTCAATTTGCATAATCAATGCCAAATAATGATGCGCTGACAGGCCAAAGTTTGCGGCAATTACGCATGCGGAACATACTAGCTGCAAGTGTGTGTCAATTGTTGTGGTTTATTGTTGTTGCTGTACTCATAAAGTGCAGCATACGCATTAGTTGGCGGTGATGCATGAAAACTGCGTAACAACAAGGCCAATAGCGGCAAAACTCAAAGGCAGCCAGCAGGGCAAGTCAAGTAAAGTTTGTCGCTTAAGTCTTTCGTTTTGCAATGGTGCGTAAATAAGAGAGTCTGTGGGGGCCCATTCGTTGTTGTCCAAAGTGATGGACGCACATTTCAACGTTAATTTATTAGTTAGAAGAAATAAAAGGAAAATGATTAGGACAGCTATAAAAAACGCCGACCTTGGCATTCATAACATTAATCAATTCATTGAAGCGTTCAATTCCAATGCCTAAGCCCTTAACCACTTACACACACACAAGAACAACACGCACACATGACGTCATATTTATAAAAATTTGCTACGCCTTAATCCTCTAATATTTTTGCTTCATCACATTGCTTCTTCTCCTTACATACATGCTGCGCACTCACACACACACGCATATAGATATCGACGAATGCCAAGATCCTACGATAAGAGCGCGTTGCGTCGAGAACGCCGAGTGCTGCAATCTGCCAGCGCATTATCTCTGCAAATGTAGGGACGGCTATGAGGGCGATGGCGAGGTGCTGTGCACAGGTAAGTCTGAATTAACTTAAAATGCTTTTGGTGCTTGGGTTTTCAAACTAAGAATTTAACACTTTTTTATAACCCTTTTCATATAAAAAACAATAAAAATAGATGGGTAACAGGAAGAGGTAAGCTAGTGGCGCGTATTGTTTGGCAATTAATTATTATTTGCTTTGAAAATCTACGCAAAGTAGGGACGCATAGTGATATTTTATTTATTTTTTTTTCGTTTGTTGCATATCAAATACAATTTGTTGCGGTATGCACTGAGGTATAGGTTAGATTCCAAGGTTATATGAATTCTTTGCGGCATAGAATGATATCATCCGCGTTTTCAAATTGTTTTCAAGGAAATAAATAATTTAATGTTCTATAAATACTGAGAACATTCTAAGATTCCCAGTGGTATGAACAAAAACACAAAAAAAAAAAACAGAATTTATATACATACATACATACTTCGGAAGTACTGTTTCTAAGAAAACGAAAAAATATTAGATTAATGCACTTCTTTAAGCCTTTCCTTTTTGCCCACACGAAATAGAACACGGAAATAGGATTTTAGTCACAAAATTTCTGAGTAATTGTCTTCCATTAAACATTAATCGACTATTTATCGGTTTTCGAAAATGTGAGTTTTCGATTAATTTTTCATCGTTCCATTAAAATTTAAACTTCCAATAAATATTAATCGATTATTTATCGATTATTTGTCGTTTATCGGTTATCGAAATTGTAAGTTATCGATTTTTCCAAAGATAGCTTTTATATCGAAGGAAACAAAAATAGTTGAATATTTTTTACCAAAATTTTTTAAATACAAACTTAAAATTATCGATAACTGCATCTCAAAATTTCGCTTAATCACTTATTGATAACTTATACACAAATAAGAAATTGTTATAAGCAAGGACAGTATTCAGTAAGCAGCCGATTCAAAATAAATTTAGTTTATTTTTGTTTTTCAATACTGAATATTTATCGATTTAATTTATTGAATTTTTGAAAATTTAGTTTTACTTTTAAAAAAACTATTGTAGAAAATTACTATTGTATACATAGAAAAGTATCGCTGCATGTTCAGCTGAAATATTAAAATATATGTTTATCGATATAATTTATATATCGATGTATATCAAATCGATTAAATTCAGAAACCAGACATTAGTGAAAATATTTCTTGAAACTCATTCATATACAAACACTTTTTTTTTTAATTCAATATAAATAATCTCTTCTAAGACGCTTGTCATATTATCGATAATTTACGACATATTTTAAAAATAGAAGTGACTTTTAGAGAGAAAACGTGAGGTGCTTTATTCATTCTAAATTTTTTATTTAAATTTACCGTGATAATTTACTTGATTGAAAATATAAAATAAAATTATCGATTTATCGATATATTTGAGTAAAGCACCAGATATTTATACTACAAATGTTACAATTTTTTATTACAAAAAAGTTATAGATTTTTATCGATAAATTTGGGTTATCGATGCATTTGGGTATATTATTGTTTACAGATTTAGTTCAATTATTAATAAAAAATGTTATCGATTTATCGATATATTTCGGTTATCGATACATTCGTTTTTATTATTATTATATATTTTTATTTTATTTTAATATATTTTTATCTTAAGCTCTTCTTTAAGCTTATTTCTATAAAAAGCTTTTTTTCTTATTAAAAAAATTTTTAATTTCTTTTGCAAGTTGAGTCTCACATTACCAATTTTTCCCCCCTTTAGACCTCGACGAGTGCCAAAGTCCCACGGCCTGCGGCACTGGTGCGCAATGCATCAACACGCCCGGCAATTACACCTGCGCATGTCCCGAAGGCTACCATGGCGATCCATATTACAGCTGTACGGACATCGACGAGTGCACGCATCCGAATGCCTGCGGCCCAGGCGCCATCTGTACGAACCTCGAGGGCGGTTATCGCTGCGACTGCCCGGAAGGTTACGACGGTGATGCGCGCTCCGCCAACGGCTGTGCCGACTATGATGAGTGTGCGCGTTCGCCATGCGGACGTAATGCGCAGTGCCTGAATACGGACGGTAGCTTCAAGTGTATCTGCCCCGATGGCTACGCGGGTGATCCCAGTCAAGGTTGTGAAGGTAAGTGTCGAGAAATTGAAAAATTGCCGCTACGCTTTTCTTGAACGAAATCTCAAGACTAAGTATATGGTATTCATTTGTTACTCTCTTTTATGTATTTGCATCCCTCACGGAAAAATCAAAACAAAATAAATGTAACCATTGCACTTTCATGCGCATACAACACAAAATTCGATTTAAAAAATATTCAAACAACAACAACGTACACTTAATGTTAACCACGGTGGCACAAAACCATAAATTCACAACTCGAATTGTTTTTGCACACACATACAAAAATAAAATAAAAACCGTAACAACAACAACAACACGCAAAATGCATTTAACAACTAAAACGCCAACAATAATAAACAAAATAAAACATCATATGTGGCAATATCGAAAATTATTTAACCCAAACACCCCATACATAAACGCACCGCACGCACATGCCAAATTTATCGACGACGTCTCAACCCACATTTACCACTCGTGCTCATTCGTATCAACATCGCGTAGACGTCGACGAATGCTCCACTAACAATCCATGCGGTTTGGGTGCTGAATGCGTGAATATTGGCGGTAGCTTTGCGTGCCATTGTCCGCCCGGCTATGCGCTCGAATTCGAACGGGAGTATAGTCTGGGTGGCGGCGGTATCTATGGCGGCAATGGCACAACACTAAGGGTAACCGGCGCCGGTTTAGCTTGTGTCGATATCGATGAATGTAATATGGATAATGGTGTGGCCAAGTGTGGCACGAACGCAAAATGCATTAACTTTCCGGGCTCATATCGTTGCTTATGTCCGAGCGGCTTTCAAGGACAGGGGTATTTGCATTGTGAAAGTTAGTATCGCTTATTGTAGTATTTGTATAGTAGTAAGCTTTTGCATATAAATGACGAAAGCTTGCAAGCTTTACTTGAAAGCTCACAAATTAATCTGAAATAATATCTTCAAAGCTTACACTTAACTAAAAAGAGTTTAAGCGTTTTCAAAATTCGACTAAACCCGTTTGAGCGCAAGGCTTGCAAGCTTTTTACGCATCACACTACAAGCTTCTAATGCGATGCTTTAAACAAACACCGCAAACTCTAAATGCTTTCCTATACTTTGAACACTTTTTACAACTTGCTTCCCAGCAAACCAAAAGCTTTCAATGACGCACAAAAATATTTTCAACAATAAAATCTGGCCGTTTCTAATACAAACTTTCTCTCCCTCTTCAACTCTTATAAAGAGGATGCTAACGAGTGAGCTTTTCTTACCTATAAACAAAATTACGATAATATCACTGGGTGTTGGAACTATTTGAGCATCCGCACAGCTTTCATCCGGTTGCAATTTTGCCGAATATATAATATACAACTTCAATTCATGCTTTCATAGTTCAAGATGTACCTTTAAAGGAGAGATACATATATACGGCAAAAAATGATACTTCATTGGAACCGTTATCAAAACTCCTTAAAAATTTTAATAATATATAAATTTCATACAAAGCTTGGAAATCTTAACAAGCTTAAAGTTTCTATCAAATAAGGAGAACGAAAAAACAAGAGATGACATCCTTTTCTACGAAAAAAGTTCTCAAAGCTCCTGAAAGCTCCGATCATCAACAACAGTATTCGTTAATGAAAGCTTTAGCTCTTGTGAACATTTCAGATTATATATTCGCATGTCCTCGCAAAATTTGTAAACAGTGCTTAAAGCTTCACACAGTGAAAACATCTATTTATAGCAAATGTTGGTTTTACCAAGTCTAAAGCTTTTCAGTCCTTATTACAAATTTTTCTTAAAAAAGTTCTCAAAGTTATGGATTAAAAGCTTTCATAACCAACAACAGCATTTGTTCACGAAAGCTCAGCCTCTTGTCAATATTTAGACCTTACTCTCGTACGTCCTCGCAAATTTTTGAAACTGCGTTTAAAGCTTCATACAGTGAAAGCTTCGATTTATCGAAAATATTTGCTGGGAAAACTTTCAACAACTCTACACTTTGCTAAAACTTACAAAAGCTTTCATAGCGCGCTTGCTTTTGAAGCTTTCTTAACTGCTATTACTCTCATTCTATTAAAGAGCTGCATTTGCATTCAAGTAAGACTCTAGGTTTGCGACAGCTTTTTCGTAGCCTTCGTTTCAGTTTTCGCTCGTCTCCTACTGCCTATTTTCACGCTATTCCTACACATACATTTCTCGTATATTATTTACATCAAACTCATTACATTCATGAATACATTGTAACCAAGTATATTTGTTCTTTGTTTAATTTTTAACTAATTTAACAACCTTCTCCCAACAACACCACCACCACAACCACTATGAACCAAAAAACAAAAAAAAACACCAATCAATACCATCACTGCAACCAACAACGCCTACCATCCAACTACCTTGAAACCCCATCCAACCAACCAAACCGAACCGAAAACGATAATAACACCACGCGAACCACCAAATCAACCGATTGTAACGTTTGAATCAATATTTTTGCACCACTCCGCACGTGCAACGACAACGTCACATTACACCAATTTGATACGCACCCGTTTATGCGCGCACTTTAGACATCAACGAGTGCCAGGACAATCCTTGTGGCGAGAATGCGATCTGCACCGACACCGTCGGCAGCTTTGTCTGCACCTGTAAAACGGACTACACCGGCGATCCCTTCCGCGGCTGCACGGACATCGATGAGTGTACCGCACTAGAGAAACCCTGCGGCACACATGCCATATGCGAAAATGCCGTACCCGGCTATAATTGTAAGTGTCCACAGGGCTTCGATGGAAAGCCAGACCCGAAAGTGGCCTGCGAACAGGTCGATGTTAATATACTTTGTCGCAGCAGTTTCGATTGCACCAACAATGCTGAATGTATTGAGAATCAATGTTTCTGTTTGGATGGCTTCGAACCGATTGGCTCCAGTTGTGTGGACATCGATGAATGTCGCACGCATGCGGACGCCTGTGGCGTGCACGCACAATGTATAAATACGCCCGGTTCGTTCCGTTGCGATTGTGAGGCTGGCTTTGTGGGCACACCGCCGCGCATAGCTTGTAAGGAACCCTGTGAGGATGTGCACTGTGGCGAGCATGCTTACTGCAAACCGGATGGCAATGAGGCTTATTGTATTTGCGAGGACGGTTGGACTTTCAATCCCAGTGACATCTCAGCCGGTTGTGTGGATATTGACGAGTGTGATGCGGTACATGGTCCCTTTGGCAGTTGTGGCATCAATGCGACGTGCACAAATACGTTGGGTAGCTTTAGTTGCGCCTGTCCATCAGGCTTTTCCGGCGATCCGCATGCCAAATGCGTCGACGTGGATGAATGTCGCGTAGGCAATAAGTGTGGTGAAGGTGCGGAATGTGTTAATATGAATGGCGGCTATACCTGTCGTTGTCCAGCCGATTCGATCGCCGATCCAGATCCCACCGTGCGTTGCGTACCGATTGTTACGTGCGCTTCAAACAACGACTGTCCCGGTAATGCGATTTGTGATGCGGAAAAACGTTGTCTATGTCCACAACCCAATATCGGCAATGATTGTCGTCATCCTTGTGAAGCGGTTAATTGTGGCGCTCACGCACAATGCATGTTGGCTAATGGCCAAGCGCAATGCTTGTGTGTCGAGGGTTACACTGGCAGCCCCAATACACCCGGCGGTTGTAATGACATCGACGAATGTAAGACGAACCCATGTCAAGCGAATGCTATCTGTACCAATACAGCTGGTGGTTATCTTTGCCAGTGTCCAAGTGGCGCAAGCGGTGATCCCTACCGTGAGGGCTGCACTGCAGGAAAAGTCGCATTCACTTGTTCCGACTCGAATCCCTGTTCGCCGGGTGAAACCTGCGTCACAGACTCATATACCGGTAGTGGCGTGTGTATTTGTCGACAAGGCTACGAACGCAATGCAGAGTCAGGTCTCTGTCAGGATATGGATGAATGTTCGCCGAATCGTCAGAAGGCGGCTTGCGGCCTTAATGCGCTTTGTAAAAATCTACCCGGTAGTTATGAATGTAAATGTCCACAAGGCTTTAGCGGCAATCCCTTCGTTATGTGCGAGCAATGCAAATCACCGGAATGTCAATGTCAACCACCCTACAAGTTGGTCGGCAACAGTTGTATACTCGCCGATTGCTCAAAGGATAAGAAATGTCCGAACGGTGCTGAGTGTATTTCAATCGCTGGTGGCGTTAGTTACTGTGCCTGTCCGAAAGGCTATAAGACCGGACCCGATGGTTCATGTGTTGATGTGAATGAATGTGTGGAACGTGACTCGCAAGTGTGCGCTTTTGGCGCTGAATGTATTAATATACCCGGCGGTTTCACGTGTGCATGCCCTGAGGGCTATAACGGCGACCCCTACCATGGACTCTGTGCGCCAGCGCAACGTAAATGCGCTGCCGATAAGGAATGTGGCACGAACGAGAAATGCGTGCAACCTGGCGAATGTGTCTGTCCACCACCATTCTTCTTGGATCCCTACGACAACAACAAGTGTAAAAGTCCTTGCGAACGTTTCCCTTGCGGCATCAACGCCAAATGCACACCAACCGATCCACCACAATGTATGTGTGAACCGGGATTCAAAGGTGATCCGCTTATGGGTTGTACCGATGAGGATGAGTGTGCGCACTTGCCTTGCGCTTATGGCGCTTACTGTGTTAATAAGAAGGGCGGTTATCAATGTGTCTGCCCGAAAGGTTTCACAGGTGATCCATACAAGAGCGGTTGTATACTGGAAACCGGCGTACCAAAGAGTAAATGCACTGCCAACGAAGACTGTGCAAGCAATTTGGCTTGCGTTGAAGGCACTTGTGTGTCGCCATGCTCCAGCTTACTTTGTGGACCCAATGCATTCTGTGAGACTGAAAACCATGCCGGCTGGTGTCGTTGCCGCGTCGGTTATAGCAAAGATCAAAACGGTGATTGTGTATCACAATGTAAGGATATCATTTGTGGAGAGAGCGCTCTCTGCATACCAACGGCAGAGGGACCAACCTGTAAATGTCCACAAGGTTCCTTCGGCAATCCATTCCCAGGTGGCTCCTGCTCAACAGATCAATGTAGTGCCTCACGTCCATGCGCTGAGCGTCAAGTTTGCATCAACGGACGCTGTAAGGAACGCTGTGACGGCGTGGTGTGTGGCATTGGAGCTACTTGTGACAGGAATAGTGGCAAATGTGTTTGTGAACCCAACTTTATCGGCAATCCAGATCTCGTGTGTGTACCACCTGTTAAATATGCTGAATGTGAACCGAAGTGCGGTGACAATGCGCACTGTGAGTATGGTTTCGGCAATAGCGTATGCGCTTGCAACCCCGGCACAACGGGCAATCCCTACGAGGGTTGTGGTCCACAAAACAAGAATATTTGCGCACCCAATAGCTGCGGTACGAATGCTGAATGTCGTGCTGATGGTCAACAAATCAGTTGTATCTGCCCACAAGGGTTCACGGGTAACGCCTACGTGGGCTGCCAAGATGTAGATGAGTGTGTGAACAAACCCTGTGGTCTCAATGCAGCCTGTCTCAATACACATGGCGGTTTCGAGTGTCTCTGCCTATCCGGATTCGCTGGTGATCCGTTCAGCAGTTGCCAACCTGTCGATACTACATTCTGTAATGATGCTGATAGATGCGAATGTAATGCCCGCGTCGAATGTCCCGATGGCTACACTTGTGAGAGCGGCAAGTGCAAGAATTTATGCTCAAAGACTGCCTGCGGCCCAAGAGCTGCCTGCGATGGCGGTAAGTGTATTTGTCCACTCGGTTATATTGGAGATCCATACGACACCACTAGCGGCTGCACCATCCGTGGTCAATGCAACAACGATGCCGACTGTAAGCTCTCGGAAATTTGCTTCCAATTGGGCAAAGGTTTGCGCAAATGTGTTGATGCCTGCTCAAAGATTCAGTGCGGTCCGAATGCGCTTTGCGTGTCAAACGATCATCGTTCGTCTTGTATCTGCACTGATGGTTATTTCGGCAATCCAAGCAATCTACAAGTGGGTTGCCAACCCGAACGAAAAGTTCCAGATGAAGAGGATAAATGCAAATCGGACAATGACTGTGAAGCGGGTTACTCGTGTACACCCGATATGCACGGCACCAAGGAATGCATCAACCGTTGCTCGAAGGTCGTTTGTGGCACGAATGAAGTGTGCAACATTGATGCGAATGGACATGCGCTATGCAATTGCGCCGATAGCTTTGTTTGGAATCCCGTCACTTCAACTTGTGAAAAACCTTCACTGCCTGACTGTACAAGTGATACGGACTGTCCAGCTGCTTCCGGCTGTAGACCCGACGTGGTCGGTGTACTCAAGTGTGTATCAATCTGCGATGAATTTACATGTCCGGCCAATTCGGTTTGTGTAGCGCGTAATCACGAGGGACGCTGTGATTGTCTAACCGGCTACGTTGGCAATCCAAACGATCGAAATGGCTGCCAGCCAGTGACGAAGAATCAATGTCGCACCAATGCTGAATGCGCCGAATCGGAAGCATGTGTAAAATATGGACCTACTGAGAGTCTGACTTGCCGACCAGCTTGTGAGAGTGTTAAGTGCGGTCCACGTGCCGTATGCATCACTAATAATCACATCGCTCAGTGCCAATGTCCACCAGGACCATATGCTGGTGATCCAAATGATCCATTCAATGGCTGTCAGAGCGTACCATGTGTCTACAATCACGACTGTCCACCAACCAAAATGTGTAACCGTATGACACATACTTGCTACGATGTCTGCGATGAAGAGTCCTGTGGAGAGAACGCCATTTGTATTGCTGAAGATCATCGTGCCGTGTGTCAATGTCCACCAGGCTTCAAAGGAAATCCCATGCCCGAAGTGGAGTGCACAAAAGTTAGCGGCTGTCAGCCCGGCACATGTCATCATTCTGCCATTTGTGAGGTCACACCAACTGGACCAATGTGCCGCTGTCCCGAAAATTTCATCGGCGAACCCGAAACAACCGGCTGTCGTCCAGTAGGCCAATGTCCAAATGGCGATGCCGATTGTCCAGCAAATACCATTTGTGCTGGTGGTCGTTGCATTGATCCCTGTGAGAACGCTTGCGGTCAGAACTCCGAATGTAAGGTGGTTAATCGCAAACCAGTTTGCAGTTGCCCATTGAAGTTCCAACAAAATGGTGAATCACCTAAAGAAGGATGTGTACGTTCAGTGTCTAGATGTAGGTCTGACATCGACTGTGGAGGTGAAATTTGCTACAATGGACAATGTCGAGTAGCTTGCCGTAATGCAAACGACTGTTCGGTAGGAGAAAAATGTTTGAGCAATATTTGTGTAATACCTTGCTTGGACCATAGTCAGTGTACATCGGGTTTGGCCTGCTTGGATGGCCTTTGCGTCCTTGGCTGTCGCAGCAATAAGGATTGCCCATCGGACCAATCATGCATCAACAATAAATGTGCCGATCCCTGCAAGACAGGCGGCATTTGCGGTCCCAATGCGCTCTGTAGCATCGACAAACATCTCAGCCAGTGCACTTGCCCCGAAGGATTCGAGGGTAATCCCACACCCGATCAAGGTTGTGTACGTGTACCGGCGCCATGCTTGGCTACCAATCAATGCCCAAGCAGTCATATGTGTATCGGCAACCAATGTAATTTGCCCTGTCAGAAGACAACGGCTTGTGCAATCGGCGAACGTTGCTACCAGAATGTTTGTCGCAAAGTTTGTTACACAAGCAACAACTGTTTGCCTGGTGAAATATGTAATAATGACGGCACTTGCCAACCTGGCTGTGACTCCGATGCTGATTGTCCACCTACAGAACTCTGTCTCAGCGGTAAATGCAAATGTGCTGCCGGTTTTATTGGCACACCCTTCGGTTGTTCCGACATTGATGAATGTACTGAGGAGCCTTGTCATCCCACGGCACGTTGCGAGAACCTCCCCGGTTCTTATCGCTGTATTTGCCCCGAAGGCACAGTGGGTGATGGTCTAACTCAACAAGGTTGCATTAAACCAAAAGAATGTTATAAGGATGACGATTGCGCGAACAATCTAGCTTGCATTAGTGATAAGTGTACAGAGCCCTGCAGCAACACCACTTGTGGACCGAATGCGCTTTGCAATGCAGAAAATCATCAAGCCTCTTGTTATTGCCCACCCGGCCATTTGGGTGATGCCAGCGAGCATACAGTCGGCTGTTTCAAGGTCGAATGTATTGTCAATGAGGACTGTGCCAGCGATAAGGCTTGCGATGACGAGACTAATCGTTGCATCAAACCATGCGATCTTATTTCATGCGGCAAAGGCAGTTGTAGTGTTTCAAATCATCAAGCGTTATGTACTTGCTACGAGGGTTACCAGCTCGTAAACAACATCTGCGAAGATATCAACGAATGTCTCTCTCAACCTTGCCACAGCACAGCTTTCTGCGAAAATCAACCCGGCTCATACCAATGCCAATGTCCGGAAGGTCTTATCGGCGATCCAATTCATGTGGGTTGTCGAGATCCCAACGAATGTCTGACCGACTCAGATTGTCCCTCAAGCGCAAGTTGTCAAAATGCACGCTGTCGCAGCCCGTGTGAACGCGAGAATGTCTGCGGTCGTAATGCCACCTGTTTGGCGCAATCACACAATGCCATTTGCACTTGTCCACCCAATTCACGTGGTGATCCATCCATTGAATGCGTCTACATCGAGTGCTCGGAAAACGAGGACTGTGCTAATGAGAAAACCTGCATGGACTCCAAATGTATTGATCCCTGCGCTTTGCCAAATGTTTGTGGTACTAATGCGCGTTGCACTGCCCAGAACCATATCGGTGTTTGTACCTGCGAAAGTGGCACAACGGGCGATGCACAACTCGGCTGTGTCGCGCTACAATACTGCAACACAGACAGTCAGTGCGCTTCAGGCACAATATGTACCAACGGCATCTGCGCTTCACTCTGTAGTTCCGTGCGTGATTGCATCTCGGATCAATTGTGCATACAGGGCGTTTGTCAGCCCACATGCCGTTCGAACTCTTCATGCCCCGAATTCCAATATTGTCACAATAGCATTTGCACCAAGGAGGTGCTTTGTCGTAACGACGACGACTGTGATGTGAATGAGAACTGTATACAGGATACGTATGGACGCGCTTCATGCGAGAATGTTTGTCTGGGTCGCGCTCTTTGCGGACGCAATGCTGAGTGTATAGCACGTAGCCACGCACCCGACTGTGAATGCAAGGAAGGATTCTTCGGTGATCCGAAGAGTGGTTGTCGAAAGATCGAATGTTCTACGGACGCAGAGTGTTCCAATGATAAGACATGCGATGATCATATGTGTAAAATAGCTTGCCTTATCGGCGAACCGTGTGGTGAAAATGCCCTATGTACTACGGAAAATCATAAACAGGTTTGTCACTGTCAGCCTGGCTTTACCGGTGATCCGCGCGTACGTTGTGACGTTGTCGACTTTTGTAAGGATGCACCATGCGGTCCGGGTGCACGTTGCCGCAATTCGCGTGGTTCATTTAAATGTACTTGCCCTCCCGGTTTGGTTGGTGATCCCTACAATGAAGGTTGTCGCACCGCGGTGGAGTGTGAAACTAGCGAAGATTGTCCCCCGCATGCTGAATGCACCAAAATTAACGGTATATCCAAATGTCAAGATGTTTGTGCGAATGTTAAATGTGGCACGAATGCCGAATGTATACCTAAGGGTCATCAAGCTCATTGTGCATGCCGTAATGGTTACGACGGTAATCCCGCTGATCGGATTGCCGGTTGTAAGCCACTACCCGTACCATGTCAAATGACCAGCGACTGCCCGACCAATACCTACTGTTCGGATAGTATTTGTAAACGTAAGTACTAACATGAAAAGGTACCAAAACACCCAACAACAACATAAAGTTAAAGTTAATATACGCTAATAACGGTACGGTTTAGTTTTGGAAAAGAAAATAATTAAAATTAAACAACAAAATTGATATCCTAGTGTAACCCATTTAGTGAGCTAACTCCGTAGTTACCTTATTACACAACCTACTACCCTACTTAACCAATAAAATGATACGCACAGGGGTCCGTGTAATGCCTAAAAACATTGTGTGCAGGATATGTGAAGCTACTGACACGCCTATAACCTAGAATAGTTTATACCAAGGTGAAGTTAAATCTAATATGTTTTAGGACGAAATAAACGGGAAAACGAATAGGGAATCTATCTATGGGGGTCTATCTCTTAAAGATCACAGATTCAAATTGAGTTCATAGCATAACCCAGATTATTCCAAAGTCAACTATACACAGCGTTCTAGAACAAGCCTACACGCATTGAATTACCATTTCTAGTTTCTTGACAAATTCAGTTTTTCGAGTTACCAAGGATTTACCCTTGAACCCAACGAAATTGCACCCAGCATCCCATTAATCTAGACTTCAAGACGTCAAAAGCTTGAACAATTCTAAAAATCTGATACCTCAAAGCACTTAGACCGTAAACTCAACAGCTTTTGAGTTTTATGTTACATTTTCACAAAACTTCTCGACGTCAAAAGCTTCTGAAAACCTAATATCTCAAGCCCTTGGACCGTAAACCCACAGCTTTTGAGTTTTATGTTACATTTTCACAATACTTCTCGACGTCAAGTGCTTTGATTAAGTTCATCAAAACATACAACCTGCTTGTGGGCTGACCCGAGAAAGTCCAAATTTAGTCCAAGTTCAGATCTCCAGGGTTATAGAATAGTCGTTTAATGAAAAACTATAAAGAGTTAGTTGCCAAATTAGTAGATAAATGACTCGGACTGTGTAACAAGAGTTAAAACAATAAACGAAATAACCAAAAGTAAGAACTCGACGACGTACGCACAACTACATAACTCCTAGATTTTGTTTCTAAGCTTCGCTAATATGTTAACTCCACTGTATTACAGCTGCCTGCATACTCGACACCGAATGTGGCGCTACGGAAGTATGTCAAGGTGGTCAATGCGTGAATCCCTGCCTGCAGGCACAAGCTTGCGGCATGAATGCTGAATGCCACATACAGACACACTACAAACAATGCACCTGTCCAGCTGGTTTCACCGGCAATCCGGAGGTGGAATGTGTGCGAATACCGGTGGCTTGTAATAGTGATGTGGAATGCCACGAAGGCTATAACTGTCACGACTCAATGTGCCAGCCCGCTTGCCAAAGCGACCAGGATTGTGCCTTGAATGAGAAGTGTCTACGCGGTAGCTGTATGCGTAAGTATCCGAGTCACAACGAGATGCAACACGAGCCTTTAGAAAGAAAGCGCAAACTCAAATTTCGAATTCTACTCTATTTACAGTAACCTGTCGCGTGGACAATGACTGCTTCCTGGGACATGTTTGTCTACATAATAAATGCGTTTATGGTTGTCGTACCGACGATGATTGTAGCGGATCCGAGTCCTGTCGTCATGATAAGTGCATCAATCCTTGCCTAGATAATCCTTGTGGTCCCAATGCTGCCTGCTCCGTATCGAATCATCGTGCTATTTGCAGCTGTCTGGATGGTATGGTACCGAATCCAACACCGCAAGTCGGTTGTGTACGCAGTCCACCGCTCGATTGTAATGAGAATCGTGACTGTCCGAATGGTCTGGCTTGCTTTGAGTTTGCCTGCCGTCCGCTGTGTGCCGATAACGCCGGTTGTCTTACGAATGAGCGCTGTCAAGGTGGCGTCTGCAAGCCGCTTTGTCGACGTGACGACGATTGTCGCGGTAGCGAAGTATGTTTGGGACTAAGCTGCGTAGCTGGTTGCCGTTCGGATCAAGGCTGCCCACAGGATCTATCATGTGTCAATCAACAGTGTATCAATCCATGCGCCGAACCTGCTGCATGTGGCACCAATGCCGAATGTTTGGTCATTGATCATCGCAAGCAATGCACATGCCCACAAGGGCTTATCGGCAATGCGGAGGTGTCGTGTAAAGCGCCGCGTACCGCTTGTACGCGCAATGAGGACTGCGATGGAAATCAACTCTGCTATGGTGGCAGCTGTCAAGGTAAATGCCGCAATGATCAAAACTGTTTGGCCGATGAGCGTTGCATGCGCGGTACGTGTCGCACCGTTTGCAATACGGACTCAGCTTGCGCACAAGGACAGATTTGCGAAAATCGCGTATGCCAAATTGGTTGTCGCAATGATCTCACCTGCCCCAGCAGTGAGGCGTGCGTCAACAAGAAGTGCAAGAATCCCTGCGAGGCACCCGGTCAATGTGGTCAGTGCGCCAACTGTTTGGTGGTCAACCACGGGGTACAGTGTAGCTGCCCGAATGGTTTTCTTGGCGATGGACTTAGCGGCTGTCAACAGCCACCACAACGCTGCAACGCCAACTGTCAGTGTGACGAGACAAATACGTACTGCGCCGACGCCTGTGCGCGCACCGACGACTGCGCCTGTGGACAAGTTTGCACGCGTGGTAAATGTCGCCAAAAGTGCGGCGCCGGACGCAATTGTCCTCTGGGACAACTCTGCGAACGCGGCACATGTCTGGCTGGCTGCAAAGCCAACACCGATTGTCCCACCGATCAAAGCTGTATCAAAGGAAAATGCGCCGATCCGTGCACAGATAAGTCTGCTTGCGGCCGTAATGCGCTCTGCACTGTCTCCGATCATCGCATGCTGTGTTATTGTCCCGATGGCTACGAAGGTGAACCCAGCACCGAATGCGTACAATTTGAATGTGCGCAGGATAATGACTGTGAACCGAACAAACGTTGTGATGCGGGTAAATGTCGCAACCCGTGCTTGGAATATGGCGCGTGTGGTGTTAATGCACAATGTCGTGTCGTGGATCGTAAGCCACAATGCTCTTGCCCACCCGATTACTTTGGCACACCCGAAACTGAGTGTCGTCCACTCGATGGCGGTTGCGCGAATCATCCGTGCGGCGCTAATTCCAAATGTACTGAGGTGCCTGGCGGTTATGAGTGCGCCTGCATGGACGGCTGTATGGGTGATGCGCACAAGGGTTGCGTCTGCGAGGGACATCTGGTGAATGCGTGCGCTGAACAACCATGTGGACAGAATGCTGCTTGCCGCGTCTTGGATCATAATGAAGCGCAATGTTATTGCCCGGCGGAATTCCCCTATGGCGATGCTTATGTAGAATGTAAGTATTTTGATGTGAGCGCAGCGGGATTGAGTATCCACGAAAGAACTCTTAGGGAGTAGAAACCTTTATTAAGTAGAAAATCATGAACAACAAGTTTTTCTGCTCAGAAGAGCAAGCGTTTTTTTGTAGGAATTGATTCTGCTTCTTCTTTTATAAAATATTTAAAATTGTCATTATTCACACATTTTTGAAAGAGTTTCATAAAAATTGTTTAATCAACCACACAAACTTTTGAGAAAACGACAGTTGATGATATTGCGCCTGCATGTAGGCAATGAATGTGTACACTGTCAACCCGTTACTTATTTTCACTTGCGCCTGGATGTAGGCACCGTTTTTTTAACAATTTGGTGAAAAAGCGTTATACATTTTTACTTCGAAAATTCTGAGCTCAGAACTTAAAGAATAATAGTTTTTGGTATATAATATCCATATTTTTTGATTTCTTAGAATTTTCCTTTACACTTTTCTCAACATTTGTCTCACTTTCTCAACAACGTGTAGGCTACTTAACACCACCACAAGAGGACTGTCGCACGCAGGGTTGCATAACGGGCGAGTGTGTACGCCAAGGCGTCGACTACGTGTGCCGTCACGGTAAGTACCGCAATTTTTCTGCTCATTTCAAACATATTATTTTATAATTTCGAATGACCAACCAATAACCAGAAATGTTTTGCAAACTTAGTGAGTTTAGTTGAATAATTTTTCAGTTGCAGATTTTTTAGTTTAGCCTCACTTATTTTTTGTTTGTGTAACTTCTTTTAGTGCAAATTAAAAAATTGAGAACAGTCTAATACCACAAATAGTGTGAAAACCAATAAAAACACAAAATATAAATAATGAATTAATTAATATTGTGCGTAACAATTGTTTGAGTTGAGTTTTATGTTTGCTAATGCAACTTGATAATAATGAAATTCCGTTATCAGCATTTAAATATTTTAATATAAATTAATTAACCCCAACTATGCAAATATTTGCAACAATAGTTTAACAATTGTTTTTAATAATTTAAAACAGCATAATAAATAATAATAATACCTTTAGTGGAGCATTAAGTATTTTGCAACAAAAATTAAAATAATTACATAATTGTTTGCAGAGTTTGAATTTAACCTTTGACACAGCAAAAAGTAAACAAACACGTTTTTTGCGGTTAACACTTGTTATTAAGCAAATATTTTTCACAGTGTAGTGTGTGTAAATACAATTTTATACTTTGAGTTTAATACCAAATTTAGTTATTGGGGTTTTTAAGACATTTTTAACGTTTCACACACACACACATACACTTACAAAACATATACATAAACAATACTCCACAACAATGTGTACAGTGTTCTAGTAAAATAAATATATGAAGAAACATAAATTAAAAAAAATTAAAAAATATGTCAGTGAGAGGAAAAAAAGATTTTATGTAAAAAAATATGCACTCAAGAAAATTTTTTACAGTATTATCATTTTTTTCAAGAAGTTTTTTCAAGAATTTGTTTTCAAAAAATTTTATTCTTCAATTTTTTTTTTAAGATTTCTTTTTTTTTAATTTTTTTTTTTTTTGCTTTTGCAAAAAAATCCAAATTTTCTAGCTTAGGTGCATAGTAAATATTTAAGTTTATTTTCTTTAATTTGCATTTAATTTTTGATTTTTATATCTTTATTTGACTTTTTTATGACTTTTTATTTTATTATATAATATTAGCCAATTTTTTCTAAGCAAACCATCCCTTATAGTGCATTTAAACTATACGTACGACCAATATACTATATTATATGCATATATGCATGTGTTTCAAGTGAGTTTATATGAACATATACTCATATATACAAAGAAAAAAAAATACACCGAACGCTTGAAAATCAAAATTTATCAAAATCAAAAAGCAAAATTTAACGCATATGGAAGTTCGTGGAATGTCGCTGTCGCTATCGCGGTATCCCAATCTGTGCCTACAGACATGTAACACATATATAATATATATTTTTATAATTGCATACAACATAAGTACTCGTTTAACACATTCACAACTGTATTGGTACAAAAACCACATCAAAACCAAAAACAAAACAAAAAAAAATAAATAAAACCGAAAAGAAAACAGTTGGAAAACAAAACAAAAAATAACATTTTACATGCTTACATCGTTTTTTGTTTAGCTTAAATACAACAAAACATAATAATAATTCAGTAGGCCTCTAACTCAAGCAGCTACAAGTAGTTGAACATATGCTACAAATACATAAGACATGCATAAATTTTATTGTTACGTAATAAAAGTCAGTTATCCTTTACCAAATAAACATGCATACACTCACACAAGCATACCACACATACAAACATCCTTTACAACATATCCCAAAACATAATCCACAACCATCCCAAAACCAAAAACAACCATGCCACAACACACACATACACCATAACGTAAGCAAATGAGCGCGCTTCATTGAAACGACTAAAATTTTATACTTCAGCAGCTATATACCTAATATTCATGCTCGCAGAAACAACAGTAATACAAAAATATCAACTTTATTCTCATTGGTTAGAACATTTCCGAGTTACACGTCAGTAAATCAAATTATGCTCAGAACATAACCAAATTATCATCACAAAATTTATTAGATATGATTTTCAGCGCATATTAGTATGCCAATGAGCTTTTTAGAGCTTACTACTACGAGAGCTTACGTTGGACACTTTAGTTCAAGCTTTTTAGTGTATATTTATCATTTTAAGCGCATACTAGTATACCATTGTGCTTTTTAAAGCTTACTGCTTCTAAAGCTATCGTTGGAAACTTTAGTTTAAGCTTTTTTGGCTTTATGTTTTCAAAAAAATATGAATGAATATTGGTAAAAATTTTTACTATACTATAATTAAATGACGCTCAATATGGAAAGTTGAGCTTTTTATCTTCACACAACCAAAAGTTGATATAGACAAATACATATGTAATTACAACCGATAAAATTGTACAGTAAAAGGGGCAAACAGATCTAAGCTTATGCTTATACAAAAATTTAATATTTGGATAGCTACGAAAAGCTCAAAAGCTCTACAGGCAAGCTTAAATTTTTTATATAAAATATAAAATGTATGCTTAAAAACATATGATATTTGAATATCAACGAAAAGCTGAAAAGCTCTACAGGCAAGCTTAAATTGTTCATTTAAAATGTAAATTTTATACTACAAAAACTATAATATTTGAGTAGCATTAAAAAGCTTAAAAGCTCTACAGCCTAGCTTAAATTATTAGCTTAAAATACAAATTTATGTCTCAGGATAAATAAAGATTGAGTAGCATCGAAAAGCTTAAAAGCTCTACAGCCTAGCTTAAATTATTAGCTTAAAATATGATAAAATTTATGCCTCAGGAAATACTATCTTTGAGTAGCATCTAATAGCTTAAAAGCTCCCCATCATCGTACATAGCTTTTAAAAATTTATATCTTAGCTTCAAAAACAAAGTGCTTATAAGTGAAGAGATATGTTATGAGCTTCTTTAAAGCTTTAATAATTAGCTTACTTCTAAGAACCTTAAAAAATCTACACAGCTCACGAGCTTATTAAAGTGTCATCTTAAAAGCTTTAATGCTATAGAGGCCAAAATTTAGTTAACATGTTGCATATGTTTCCATTTACCAAAGCTCTTTCAAATATTTAAGCTTTCTGGAACATTTTTTAAGTAAAAATACAACCTAAGAGGTACTTCAAATACGTATAACTCAGTTTTATGGCTTTTTTTTGCAGTTTTTGTGGCAAATATTTGATGGTTTCATTGAGTAAAAGCTTTCACATACTACACCATAGTGAAACCTTTCACAGTCACATAGTGAAAACATTCAGATAATAGAAGCTTTTACTTAGTAAAAGCTTTAATTTAGTAAAAACTTTCACATAGTGAAGTTCAAAAGTAAAAGCCTTCAGATAGTAAAAGCTATTACACATTAAAAGCTTTTGGATAGTAAAAGCTTTCATACAGAAAAATTATTCACACATTGAAAGCTTTCAGATTGTAAAAGATTCACATCGTAAGCTTTCATACAGCGCAAGCTTTTACATCTAAAAAGCCCAAGAAAAGTAGCTTTTGATTTAAAGCATATATTAACGTTATAATTAGAGATTGAGCTTACTTCATTGAAAATATATAGAAGTTTATATTTTTATTTTATTTTCTTTTTTTTTAATTAAAATATTTTTATAATATAAAAACGATATATTTTTTGTATTTTTTTAAACAAAAACAAAAAGCTTAAAACGATAACATGCTTATTTATAAGAAAAAAACACATTTAAACCACAGATATCTACCAATCTGTCGAAATATATTAAAAATATCGTTCATTAAGTAACTTTTTGCCGGTGTAACAACTCCACTCCACCATAAACCTTGTCCCAGCCACCAATCTAATCGAATCCTAACCACCACCGTCCACTCCCTAGTAATTAACTTTACACTTATATAATAACTTAATGCAAAATTTAAAATCTCAGTTGTACTAAATAGCCATACATTACCCATACATATGCATACATACAACATAAGAGCATATGTATGTACATATGTATGTGTGTCACGCAGCAAATAACCAAGTAAAAGTTGAGTGTAAAATTATAGCTAAAATTAATAGCAGCATTAGTAACAGCAGCAGCAGCAGCAAACACAACAACAATACCAAATTGAGCTAATACTAAAACCTAACACCAATAAAAAATGCTAAAGAAGCACACACACATACACAAAATACCGGATCAAGCGCCGCGATAGCGATAAGTAAAGCCAACAACAAATTCGTTTAGCAATTGGCAAAAGCAACACATAGAAAAAAATTACAAACCAAAAACAAGTTTGTACGAAAACCATGAAACGTTCGATATACAACAACGAAAATGAAATTTTTAGCAAAGAAATGACACCGACCAACACCAACACAAACACACACACATGCGAACACAAACACGAACACAAAGCGACACAGTACCATTTACTGGTTTGCGCTGTGCACCTAACCACGCCCCCCTCGACAACGTGTCTTCCCGCCAACCTCCATTTGCTCCCACACCTATGCGAACAACACCAACACCCATGCTTCCTGCTTTAGTTACCCCTGTTTCGAGTTAAAATTTTTAGTTAAAATGCAATATAGCAGCCTAGTGTTGATTAACAGTGCATATACAACAACAAAACCAATTTTATAGTAGGCCTGAGCTTGCTTATGACCAAACTTAAGCGTTATAAATATTATATAATTCAAAATACCTACATAGTACATACGTTCTTTATGTTTACTTTTGCTGAATTTCAAAACAATTATATGCCGTTTAGTCTCAGATTGGGAACTGTGGACGGGACAATTCTCACATGGTTCACATATGCCAGCAACTGAATAAAATATATATCATATTTTAACATTCTTCATTTCTTTTTTTTTTGGAATTTGAATTTTCGAAATTTTTTATTTTTGAAATTTTGAAATTTTCGAACTTTTGAATTTTCGAAATTTTGTATTTTTGAAATTTCCAATTTTCGAAATTTTTGAAATCTCAAAATTTTGTATTTTCGAAATTTCGAACTTTTCGAAATTAGTCGTTTTTATGCTGACCACCAACAACACGCCTTGTTTATCAAATAATAGAAAAATTATTTTTTTTAACATCTTACTTAACATATAACTTGGATTTAATACCCTCATAAACATTTTTTTTTTTTCAACACAATGCGTACACACACCATCAAACCAGTGCGCGCTGACGCCTAAAAGTCGGCCTTTTGTACAGAAAAATCAACACAAAAAAACAAACCAAAATGAAACACTCATTCACTAATCGCCAGGCTCTCTCTCTTTCACGCTCTCATACTCTCTCTGCTCGTACTCTCTACAACTATCACAAACTTATTATTTTAATATTGGCATTTTAGTTCCTTATAAGCAATATACAACAACAAAACTTTGTAAAAATGTATGCAGCAAAAATTAAAAACAAAAAAATATAAAATAAAATAAAAATAATATATAACAATTATAGTAAGTAATGCGTAGGGTCCCGCAATGCAGCCAGCTGTAACTAAATTCACTAACCCTGACAATTATTTTGGTATTTTGCATTAGTCAGTAAGTTGTAAATATGTCTAAACCGAAGTGTACTGTTCTTTGGCAGTGAGCTACTACTAACACTTGTAAATATTTCAATATGCTGTGTTGTTGTTGCACATACACAAACACACAGTTGTATATTTCGAAAAAGTATTTAAAAATATATAAAAAAATTACGTTTTGTATAAATTAGTTTTGGTATACGATAGTATTTTTTAATTCGATATTTTTTTTTTTTGTTTTTGCTAATTTGTAAATTAAAATTATATAAACGAATGTAAAGAGCATATAAATATTATATATACAAA
The DNA here is from genome assembly GCF_024586455.1 of Bactrocera neohumeralis. NCBI lineage: Eukaryota > Metazoa > Arthropoda > Insecta > Diptera > Tephritidae > Bactrocera > Bactrocera neohumeralis. The sequence goes on from NC_065920.1 coordinate 12,263,436, forward strand.
AACTTCCTTCATATTTTCCCTTTTATACATATTTTTTAAATTAATTAGTATTTTGCTTTGAAAAACCTAAACACACATACATAGAAAAAGGTTAAAAAAAATATCCCGAATAGGTGTACATAATAGGGCAGAGCGCATGTGTTGGATGTCGTACGAATTTTCAACCGAAAAAGTAATAAAATTATATAAAAACTAATTTTACGATTTACGATTTTTTTCAAAAATTCATTTTTGGCGCATATTCAAAAAGTAGCAATATTTTGTAAAATATTTTAAAAATCTATTTATTGTTATAAAAACTTCAAATTTGAACTTTTATCGGTTTAACGCATCAAATGACTCTCAAATTTCCGAAAACTCTCCGTAAAAACCTCTTCAAAAAGTTTATAACTTGAACTCGTTAAAAAAATTTTAGTTGTTTAAAACTGTTCCTAAAAATTTAGTTTTACATCCGAAAAAACTCTCCAAATTTCGAAAACTCTCCAAAATGTTCAAAACTCATTCAGAAATTATTAGAATTTATTAATTGTTTGAAACTGTCCCTAAAAAACTATTTTCAGAGCAGAAGAAAGCTCTCAAAATTTTGTAACACTTTCCAAATTTCGTAATGCTATCAAAACAATGTTTTAGAAATTGTCTAAGACTGTTCCCAAAAACATGTTTCAACATCTCCAATATAATTTCGAAAAAGCCTCAAAAAATTTGCGAAACTCATTCCGAATTGTCTAAAACTGTTCCTAAAAATATCTTTTCACAACTGAAGAAAACTCTAAAAATTTCGAAAAACTCTAAAAAACTTTTCGTAACTCAATCCGAATTCATTAAAATGTTTCTCGGTAAAAAGGAATTCTGCAAATTTCGACAAAATCTCAAAAAAAAACAATTTCGAAATTTCGAAAAACTCTTCACACAAAAAAAAAATTAAGCTCAATAAATACGCTTCCAGCAAAACGTGAAAAACTATTCATAAATATTTTTCACTGCCAAAGAAAAATTTTTCACAGCGGAAAAACTCTCCAATTTTCGCAAAACCTCTCCAATTATCGGAAAAACTCTCCAATTTTCGGAAAAACTCTCCATGGCTCTGTCTGAATCTATCATAAACCACGTTTTTTGGTTGCCTACTCTTATACTGAGCCAAAGTTTTAAACGGTGAAACTGCGAAATACGATCAGGTGGTAACTCTCATTTCAAAACTGCCAAAAATGTAATAACACAGATGCCAACGCTCATTGCTCACCAAACTTTGCATTTTTTTAACAAAGAGACAAATTTAATTGGAAGTGGATTAAAACAGGTGGCAACTATTTGGAAAAAATTAACATTTTAATCGACTTTGAAATCATGATTTTTAGTATTGAAAAGATTTAACTAGAAATTGTTTTAACGAATATGCGCCAAGGAAACTTAAAACTTAATAAAAAATAAAAAATTAACTAATTTTCATTAAAAAAATTATAATTCATAACTAAACCAACGCGTAATGGGCAAAAATAAAATAATAATAAAAAAATTGTACGTATCATTCACTCAAATAACAAAATTACATAAAATAATAACTCGCTTGTATCCAACTCTAACAACACAGAAAATAAACAAAAAGAACAACTAGTCACAAACGGCAAAGCACTTTTGCTGCGATCTTGAAAATGTGAGATGTCTCCCCTTCACAGTTCTCCACTAATTTGATGTTTACACGAGCTGTTTGTAAAACAAAAACAAAAGCAATAATTTATTACATTTTAATAAATTTGTTTTTTCATGAATTGGCACAACCTTTTTCCAAAAGCAAAGAAAAACTAATAAATATCCTACACAGTATTTAACAAAAACACTTTCCAATACTTTTTTTTACGAAAACAGAAACCCAAAATTATTATTATTGTCTAAACGCTACCGTTTTCAAAATAACGTTTCGAATTTACGCACACACAAACACATACACATTTAGAAAATTTCGTTTCCGAAACAGAGTATTACATAGCATTTCTAATATCACAACCTAACCTCAAAGTCAAACGCAATAATCCTCTCCTAAACAACCAACAGCACTACAAAACGTCCAAGTGCCAACACCGCTATCCTAGAAAACTACCACACAACCACTCCCCACCCACACAGTACCAACCAGCCAACAAACACGGAACCAATCCACCCACTGACAAACAAATTATAGTTTATAAATGTCACTAAAGTCCCTAGAAACATAGGAACCCACCAAAACGAAAAATCTACCAAATATAATGTCAAGTCGACACTGTTCCCGAATCCACACAAACACACACCGTACCTGTTTAAACACTAAGCGTAGGGTTAGTTTAAGCTTATTACTTAAGTACCACAATTTTTTTACCCACGAAATTTCCCTCACTTTCCCGAACGCGTACACTCAACTATACACTACAGCTGTTCCGCTCGCACAATTTCCGTTTACTCGTGAGTACGCCGCCACATAAGTGGCTCACAAACTGGCTCACTTCTTTCTCTTCCGCTCGATTTGGCTCTCGACTGCATGTGCTTGCGAAGCAAAAAAGTCAAAATTCTCTGTCAAAAACGCGCTGACTCCCTCAATGTGCATGCATATATTTTAAACTCTCTTATCAAATCTACCGAAATCACTCTGTCTTTCACTCGTTCGCTCTTTCTATTTGTGCACACAAGCTTCAGCAATGAAAGCTTACTTAAAACCTAAATCTCACTCAATGTCGCTAGACAAGAGTACTACTATTAAAATCACGCCTACTTTTCTTACCGAAAATCTCCCACTCTCAAATCCAGTATATGCACTCGTGTAAGAGGAAATGTATAAATAGAAGAAAAGGATTTTTTTTACAACAAAACAATCACTAGCAACCAAAAAACCCGTCTCTCTATCTCACGATCTCTCTCTCTCTCTTTCGGCCACTTCAAATTCCATTTTAGACACCGAACAATGCACATCAGACGTCGAATGTCCCAGTGAGAAATCATGCCTGCAAGGACACTGCGTTGATCCTTGTTCGGTGCGTGGCGTTTGTGGTGCAAATGCGCTTTGCAAGAGCGTACTACACCGACCGCGTTGCTCCTGCCCCAGTTGCTATATCGGACGACCCGAAGTCGAATGCAAGCCGGATCCCAAGTGCACCGACGACACTATGCTGCAACCGCGTGATCCACAACAACAAATACCCTGCGCACAGGACAACGATTGTCCCGACCATCTGCAGTGCAGTCACTATGGCCAATGTAATGATCCATGTCAGAATCCGCTATTCATATGCGGCGGCAGTAAGAAGTGTGAGACACGTCGCCACCAACCGGTATGCGTGTGCAAATCCGGCTTCATTGTGAATGAATATGGTGAATTGACTTGCGCGCCCGAGAAGCGTGAATGCTATCGCGATGATGATTGCGCCTCGAATATGGCTTGTAGTGAGGGCAAATGCCGCAGTCCGTGCGTGGTGCCCGTGGGTCGTCAACCCATCTGTGCGGAGAATAAATCCTGCGAGGTGCAGGATCACAAGCCAGTCTGCATTTGTATGAAGGATTGTCAACCGTCGATATCGATTTGTCTGCGCGATGCGGGCTGTCCGTCGGGTTTGGCGTGCCGCTCGTATCAGTGCGTCAATCCGTGCGATTTTGCAACGTGCGCACCCAACTCGCCATGCATCGTCGAGGATCATAAGCCGATATGTAAATTCTGCCCGCCCGGATTTATAGCCGATGCCAAGCATGGATGTCAAAAAGGTAAAGCAATCGTCTAGAGTTGTATAAGTGTGAACAAAAACTACTACTACCAAAAAATCAAAAAAAAAAAAAGTTACATAAAAATGCAAACAAAATTAAGAAAAAACAACATGTGCTCACTGTCTCATGCTCTCTCCAATACTCCTACAATTTTCGCTCATATTAATGCCACACAGGCCGTGCGCGCCCTCTCACCCACACATTAACGTTTGTTTGGTGTGCGCTCGGCGGCTGCGCGGCGCCTCCAACTGCAAGCAACTAATTTTTGTTTTAACGAACTGCTTCCCGCGAGCGCCGCACAGCGCTTACAATCAGCAAGTAACAACTATATTTCTGCTGCTCGACAGTGAGAACTCAAGCGTTTTTAAATGAAATTTATTTTTTAATTTTTTTTCTGACAAAAAGTATGCTTAAAACCGTTAATAAAGCCCATGGCAGTTTCAGTCTAACGCAAAAATGCAAAAGCTTTGCAGCACTATTTCTTGAAAGAGAAAATCCGCTTACCACCAATCGAGTTATTAATTAAACAATTTAAGAAAAACAAAAACAACATTTGTCTGTCATTGAAAACTTGAACTTCATACGTTTTTCGTAACTCCAATAGCTAACCAACAGTAAAATCCTCTACACATTCACACACGCTCATGCCACAGTTCAATTAATGAATTAATTACTTAAAAAAAACAACAACAACAACAATTAATCAATGCAATAAACAGCAAATTAATCCAAAATTAATATTTTGTTGGAAAAATTTTGAAGTAAACAATTAAAAATTTTTGGTTTGTAACATACAACAGTCGAAAGTATTACTAACGGTTTACCAGCGTAGCTAACTAATTGTAAAACAAAGTACAAAGTAACTGTAAATTCTAAATATAATACATTAAAACCCAAACCTTACTACCTCAAACAACGTAAAGCCAAACATAATATTTAGATACATATATATATATATACATATATACTTATATATAAATATAAAACTAATATACTTATGACCCCTTGATATATCCCGCTCCTTAAAACGTAAAATAAGTACCCCTCTACTAGTCAATTTGTACCTGTAATAACTGATAGCAACCCCCATGTATATATTTACCCTCCACCAAAACAAAAACAAAAGAAAAACCACAAATTTCCCAAAAAAAAAATTATTTACTTCCAATTGTATATATATTTTTTATATCTAACATATTTTTTATCTTATCAACATGTAAAAAATTTACTCTACGCCACAATGTACAAAACAAATTCTACATTCTTTATTACAAAACAAAAACAAAAAAACATTAACCAAATTGTAAAAATCACCAAAAACAAATTACAACCACAAAAACTCGTGCAGCCATAACAACTTCTACGCCTGCTACAACTGCGTCTGCAACTCCAGCTACGTCTCCGTCACCGGCTGGTGCCAACTGTACACAAGATGTTGACTGCGACGAAACGCTTCAGTGCAGCAGCGCGCGGCAATGCGTTGATCCCTGTACAGTCGTGTGTGCCGAGTCTGCATTGTGTATTGTGAAAGCACATCGCGTGGCCACATGTATCTGCGCTGATAGTTTTATTGGCAATACCACCGTCAAATGCATTCCCATACTCTTTGAAATACCCTCGACTCTTGAAACTACCACAAAACCTATATCGTATGACCGTACGGACACGACTGCGACAACTGTTAAGTACACCACCATGTATATAGGCAATCAAACAGAAATGCGTACCCACTATACAGATATTGTCGCCGAAACAGAAACCGAATCTTATGACAGTACGACACAAGCGACGGAGTTTAGTACGACCACCCAAACAGCTGAAACACGACCTACGACAAAAGAGATAACAACAAAAGTCACCACAAGTGAACCCGAAGGTGAAACAAAATTTACTCCCACCCCTGCATCAATCACCGAAATTCCATCGAAGGCAACCACTGTGGGATATACCACTGTCCCAGGTGTAAGAATCACAACACCAGAATCTACAACAATATCTGAAGGTGAAGAAAGATTTACCTCCACACGTCGACCGGTCACAGAGACCTCTGCTCCGGAAACTACTGCGGGATATACCACAGTCCCAGGTGTAAGAATCACAACTCCAGAATCTACAACAATATCTGAAGGTGAAGAAAGATTTACCTCCACACGTCGACCGGTCACAGAGACCTCTGCTCCGGAAACTACTGAGGGATATACCACAGTCTCAGGTGTAAGAATCACAATACCAGAATCTACAACAATATCTGAGAGTGAAGAGAGATTTACTTCCACACGTCGTCCGGTCACTGAGACCTCTGCGCCGGAAACTACTGAGGGATATACAACAGTCCCAGGTGTAAGAATAACGACACCAGAATCTACAACAATATCTGAAGGTGAAGAAAGATTTACTTCCACACGTCGACCGGCCACAGAGACCTCTGCTCCGGAAACTACTGCGGGATATACCACAGTCCCAGGTGTAAGAATCACAACTCCAGAATCTACAACAATATCTGAAGGTGAAGAAAGATTTACTTCCACACGTGGTCCGGTTACTAAGACCTCTGCGCCGGAAACTACTGCAGGATATACCACAGTTACAGGTGTAAGAATCACAACACCAGAATCTACAACAATATTTGAAGGTGGAGAAAGATTTACTTCCACACGTCGACTGGTCACTGAGACCTCTGTACCGGAAACTACAGCGGGATATACCACAGTTCCAGGTGTAAGAATCACAACACCAGAATCTACAACAATATCTGAAGGTGAAGAAAGATTTACCTCCACACGTCGACCGGTCACAGAGACCTCTGCTCCGGAAACTACTGCGGGATATACCACAGTCCCAGGTGTAAGAATCACAACTCCAGAGTCTACAACGATATCTGAAGGTGAAGAAAGATTTACTTCCACACGTGGTCCGGTTACTAAGACCTCTGCGCCGGAAACTACTGCAGGATACACCACAGTTCCAGGTGTAAGAATCACAACACCAGAATCAACAACAATATCTGAAAGTGAAGAGAGATTTACTTCCACACGTCGTCCGGTCACTGAGACCTCTGCGCCGGAAACTACTGAGGGATATACCACGATCCCAGGTGTACGAATCACAACACCAGAATCTACAACAATATCTGAAAGTGAAGAGAGATTTACTTCCACACGACGTCCGGTCACTGAGACCTCTGCGCCGGAAACTACTGCAGGATACACCACAGTCACAGGTGTAAGAATCACAACACCAGAAGGTGAAGAAAGATTTACTTCCACACGACGTCCGGTCACTGAGACCTCTGCGCCGGAAACTACTGCAGGATATACCACAGTCTCAGGTGTAAGAATCACAACACCAGAATCTACAACAATATCTGAAGGTGAAGAAAGATTAACCTCAACACGTCGTCCGGTTACTGACATCTCTGCGCCGGAAAGTACTGCAGAATACACCACAGTCCCAGGTGTAAGAATCACAACTCCAGAGTCTACAATGATATCTGAAGGTGAAGTAAGATTTACCTTCACACGTCGTCCGGTCACTGAGACCTCTGCGCCGGAAACTACTGCAGGATACACCACAGTCCCAGATGTAAGAATTACAACTCCAGAGTCTACAACGATATCTGAAGGTGAAGAAAGATTTACTTCCACACGTCGACCGGTCACTGAGACCTCTATGCCGGAAACTACTGAAGGATATACCACAGCCACAAGTGTAAGATTCACAACACCAGAATCTACAACAATATCTGAAGGTGAAGAAAGATTAACCTCAACACGTCGTCCGGTCACTGCGATCTCTGCGCCGGAAACTACTGAAGGATATACCACAGTCACAGGTGTAAGAATCACAACACCACAAGGTGAAAAAATTTTTACTCCCACACGTCGTCCGGTCACTGAGACTTCTGCGCCGGAAACTACTGCAGGATACACCACAGTCACAGGTGTAAGAATCACAACACCAGAAGGTGAAGAAAGATTTACTTCAACACGTCGACCGGTCAAACTACTGAGATATACCTCTGAAGCACAGAAACTACTGAAGGTGAAGAAAGATTTACAGGATACACCACAATCCCAGGTGTGGGAATAAAAACTCCAGAATCTACAACAATATCTGAAGGTGAAGAAAGATTTACCTCCACACGTCAACCGATCACTGAGACCTCTGCGCCGGAAACTACTGCGGGATATACCACAATCCCAGGTGTACGAGTCACAACACCAGAATCCACAACAATATCTGAAGGTGAAGAAAGATTTACCTCCACACGTCAACCGATCACTGAGACCTCTGCGCCGGAAACTACTGCAGGATACACCACAATCCAGGTGTACGAGAATCACAACACCAGAAGAAGGTGAAGAAATATTTACTTCAACACATCGACCGGTCACTGAGAAACCTGAAGTAGCAACAACACCTGAGGGAGAACTACTCCCACCCTCGGAGGACACACCACAGTCCCAGGTGTAAGAATCACAACACCAGAACGTGAAGAAAGATTTACTTCAACACGTCGTCCGGTCACTGCGATCTCTGCGCCGGAAACTACTGAAGGATATACCACAGTCTCAGGGGTAAGAATCACAACACCAGAATCTACCACAATATCTGAAGGTGGAGAAAGAGTTACAGCAACACGTCGACCGGTTACTGAGACCTCTGCGCCGGAAACTACTGAAGGATATGCCACAGTCCCAGGTGTAAGAATCACAACACCAGAAGGTGAAGAAAGATTTACTTCAACACGTCGACCGGTCACTGAAACCTCTGTGCCGGAAACTACTGAAGGATATACCACAGTCACAGGTGTAGGAATCTCAACACCAGAAGGTGAAGAAAGATTTACTTCAACACGTCGACCGGTTACTGAAACCTCTGTGCCGGAAACTACTGAAGGATATACCACAGTCACAGGTGTAAGAATCACAACACCACAAGGTGAAGAAAGTTTTACTCCCACACGTCGTCCGGTCACTGAGACTTCTGCGACGGAAACTACTGCAGGATACACCACAGTCCCAGGTGTAAGAATCACAACACCAGAAGGTGAAGAAAGATTTACTTCAACACGTCGACCGGTCACTGAGACCTCTGCGCCAGAAACTACTGCAGGATACACCACAATCCCAGGTGTGGGAATAAAAACTCCAGAATCTACAACAATATCTGAAGGTGAAGAAAGACTTACCTCCACACGTCGACCGGTCACTGAGACCTCTGTGCCGGAAACTACCGTAGGATACACCACAGTCCCAGGTGTAAGAATCACAACACCAGAAGGTGAAGAAAGATTCACTTCAACACGTCGACCGGTCACTGAAACCTCTGCGCCGGAAACTACTGCAGGATATACCACAGTCACAGGTGTAAGAATCACAACACCAGAAGGTGAAGAAAGATTTACTTCAACACGTCGTCCGGTTACTGAGACCTCAGCGCCGGAAACTACTGCAGGATACACCACAGTCACAGGTGTAAGAATCACAACACCAGAAGGTGAAGAAAGATTTACTTCAACACGTCGACCGGTCACTGAAACCTCTGTTCCGGAAACTACTGGAGGACATACCACAGCCACAGGTGTAAGAATCACAACACCACAAGGTGAAGAAAGATTTACTTCCACACGTCGTCCGGTCACTGAGACCTCTGCGCCGGAAATTACTGCAGGATACACCACAGTCCCAGATGTAAGAATCACAACACCAGAAGGTGAAGAAAGATTTACTTCAACACGTCGACCGGTCACTGAGATCTCTACGCCAGAAACTACTGCGGGATATACCACAGTCCCAGGTGTAAGAATCACAACTCCAGAGTCTACAACGATATCTGAAGGTGAAGAAAGATTTACTTCCACACGTGGTCCGGTTACTAAGACCTCTGCGCCGGAAACTACTGCAGGATATACCACAGTTACAGGTGTAAGAATCACAACACCAGAATCTACAACAATATCTGAAGGTGGAGAAAGATTTACTTCCACACGTCGACTGGTCACTGAGACCTCTGTACCGGAAACTACTGCGGGATATACCACAGTCCCAGGTGTAAGAATCACAACTCCAGAGTCTACAACGATATCTGAAGGTGAAGAAAGATTTACCTCCACACGTCGACCGGTCACAGAGACCTCTGCTCCGGAAACTACTGCGGGATATACCACAGTCCCAGGTGTAAGAATTACAACTCTAGAGTCTACAACGATATCTGAAGGTGAAGAAAAATTTACTTCCACACGTCGACCGGCCACTGAGACCTCTGTACCGGAAACTACTGCGGGATATACAACAGTCCCAGGCCTAAGAATAACGACATCTGAAATGGCAACAACACCTGAGGGAGAAGCTAGATTTACTCCCACCCCCGCTTCAATCACCGAAGTTCCTACGAAAAAGAGCACTGTAGGATACACCGCTATCCCAGGTGTAACAATCACAACACCAGAATCTACTACAATATCGGAAGGTGAAGAAAGATTCACTTCAACACGTCGACCGGTCACTGAAACCTCTGTGCCGGAAACTACTGCAGGATCCACCACAGTCACAAGTGTAAGAATGACAACACCAGAAGGTGAAGAAAGATTTACTTCAACACGTCGACCGGTCACTGACACCTCTACGCCAGAAACTACTGCGGGATATACCACAGTTCCAGGTGTAAGAATCACAACTCCAGAGTCTACAACGATATCTGAAGGTGAAGAAAGATTTACCTCCACACATCGTCCGGTCACAGAGAGCTCTGCTCCGGAAACTACTGCGGAATATACCACAGTTCCAGATGTAAGAATCACAACTCCAGAGTCTACAACGATATCTGAAGGTGAAGTAAGATTTACCTCCACACGTCGTCCGGTCACCGAGACCTCTGTACCGGAAACTACTGCGGGATATACCACAGTCACAGGTGTAAGAATCACAACACCAGAATCTACAACAATATCTGAAGGTGAAGAAAGATTTACTTCCACACGTCGACCGGTCACTGAGAGCTCTGCTCCGGAAACTACTGCGGGATATACCACAGTTCCAGGTGTAAGAATCACAACTCCAGAGTCTACAACGATGTCTGAAGGTGAAGAAAGATTTACTTCCACACGTGGTCCGGTTACTAAGACCTCTGCGCCGGAAACTACTGCAGGATATACCACAGTTACAGGTGTAAGAATCACAACACCAGAATCTACAACAATATCTGAAGGTGGAGAAAGATTTACTTCCACACGTCGACTGGTCACTGAGACCTCTGTACCGGAAACTACTGCGGGATATACCACAGTCCCAGGTGTAAGAATCACAACACCAGAATCTACAACAATATCTGAAGGTGAAGAAAGATTTACCTCCACACGTCGACCGGTCACAGAGACCTCTGCTCCGGAAACTACTGCGGGATATACCACAGTCCCAGGTGTAAGAATTACAACTCCAGAGTCTACAACGATATCTGAAGGTGAAGAAAGATTTACTTCCACACGTCGACCGGCCACTGAGACCTCTGTACCGGAAACCACTGCGGGATATACAACAGTCCCAGGCGTAAGAATAACGACACCTGAAATGGCAACAACACCTGAGGGAGAAGCTAGATTTACTCCCACCCCCGCTTCAATCACCGAAGTTCCTACGAAAAAGAGCACTGTAGGATACACCGCTATCCCAGGTGTAAGAATCACAACACCCGAATCTACAACAATATCTGAAGGTGAAGAAAGATTTACCTCCACACGTCGACCGGTCACAGAGACCTCTGCTCCGGAAACTACTGCGGGATATACCACAGTCCCAGGTGTAAGAATCACAACTCCAGAGTCTACAACGATATCTGAAGGTGAAGAAAGATTTACTTCCACACGTCGACCGGCCACTGAGACCTCTGTACCGGAAACTACTGCGGGATATACCACCGTCCCAGGCGTAAGAATAACGACACCTGAAATGGCAACAACACCTGAGGGAGAAGCTAGATTTACTCCCACCCCCGCTCCAATCACCGAAGTTCCTACGAAAAAGAGCACTGTAGGATACACCGTTATCCCAGGTGTAAGAATCACAACACCCGAATCTACAACAATATCTGAAGGTGAAGAAAGATTTACCTCCACACGTCGACCGGTCACAGAGACCTCTGCTCCGGAAACTACTGCGGGATATACCACAGTCCCAGGTGTAAGAATCACAACTCCAGAGTCTACAACGATATCTGAAGGTGAAGAAAGATTTACTTCCACACGTCGACCGGCCACTGAGACCTCTGTACCGGAAACCACTGCGGGATATACAACAGTCCCAGGCGTAAGAATAACGACACCTGAAATGGCAACAACACCTGAGGGAGAAGCTAGATTTACTCCCACCCCCGCTTCAATCACCGAAGTTCCCACAAAAGAGAGCACTGTGAGGTACACCGCTATCCCAGGTGTAAGAATCACAACACCAGAATCTACAACAATATCTGAAGGTGAAGAAAGATTTACCTCCACACGTCGACCGGTCACAGAGACCTCTGCTCCGGAAACTACTGCGGGATATACCACAGTTCCAGGTGTAAGAATCACAACTCCAGAGTCTACAACGATGTCTGAAGGTGAAGAAAGATTTACTTCCACACGCGGTCCGGTTACTAAGACCTCTGCGCCGGAAACTACTGCAGGATATACCACAGTTACAGGTGTAAGAATCACAACACCAGAATCTACAACAATATCTGAAGGTGGAGAAAGATTTACTTCCACTCGTCGACTGGTCACTGAGACCTCTGTACCGGAAACTACTGCGGGATATACCACAGTCCCAGGTGTAAGAATCACAACACCAGAATCTACAACAATATCTGAAGGTGGAGAAAGATTTACTTCCACACGTCGACTGGTCACTGAGACCTCTGTACCGGAAACTACTGCAGGATATACCACAGTTACAGGTGTAAGAATCACAACACCAGAATCTACAACAATATCTGAAGGTGGAGAAAGATTTACTTCCACTCGTCGACTGGTCACTGAGACCTCTGTACCGGAAACTACTGCGGGATATACCACAGTCCCAGAAGTAAGAATCACAACACCAGAATCTACAACAATATCTGATGGTGAAGAAAGATTTACCTCCACACGTCGACCGGTCACAGAGACCTCTGCTCCGGAAACTACTGCGGGATATACCACAGTCCCAGGTGTAAGAATTACAACTCCAGAGTCTACAACGATATCTGAAGGTGAAGAAAGATTTACTTCCACACGTCGACCGGCCACTGAGACCTCTGTACCGGAAGCCACTGCGGGATATACAACAGTCCCAGGCGTAAGAATAACGACACCTGAAATGGCAACAACACCTGAGGGAGAAGCTAGATTTACTCCCACCCCCGCTTCAATTACCGAAGTTCCCACAAAAGAGAGCACTGTGAGGTACACCGCTATCCCAGGTGTAAGAATCACAACTCCAGAGTCTACGACGATATCTGAAAGTGAAGAAAGATTTACTTCCACACGTCGTCCGGTCACCGAGACTCTTGCGACAGAAACTACTGCAGGATATACCACAGTCACAGGTGTAAGTATCACAACACCAGAATCTACAACAATATCTGAAGGTGAAGAAAGATTTACCTCCACACGTCGTCCGATCACTGAGACATCTGCGCCGGAGACTACTGCAGGATATACCACAGTCTCAGGTGTAAGATTTACAACACCAGAATCTACAACGGTATCTGAAGGTGAAGAAAGATTTACTTCTACACAGCGTCCGGTTACTGAAACCCTTGCACCAGAAACGACTGCAGGATATCCCACAGTCCCAGGTATAAGAATAACGACACCTGAATCAACAACCATATCCGAAGGTGAAAAAAGATTTACTTCCACACGTCGTCCGGTAACTGAAACTCCTGCGACGGGTTCCACTGGATTTGAAACTACAGCTGAGTACTCAAGCCTTCCAGGTGTGAATATCACATTAACAACGCCACAAACTACAGCTGGCACAACAAGCGAATTAATTAAGATAGTAACACCGGCCGGCTATGGTACAGAAACACCGTTAACACAACGAACAGTCACTGTAACACCAATCTACGTAGAGGCGACAACTCCAGAGGTGCTATTATTACCCACAACCGAAATACAACCGATTACTACTATACGAACACCGCTCGACACGAATGTCACAATAACAGAACCAAGCTTTCGCGTCAATCAAACGACAAGACCACAATTGCCGAGTACAATGCCACCTACGACCGTACCCTTGACAACTTGCGTGACTGACAGTGACTGCACGAACGAAGAGTTTTGCTTGCGCGGGGAATGCATTAATCCTTGCCTACTCTTGCCGACCTTCTGTTACATGTATAGTCCGAATTTTGCGATCTGTCGCACGATCGAACATGTGCCCATGTGCTTTTGCGATAACGCAGCTGATGTAAATACTACCGATTGTCATATAATAGCAGGTAACTTCATAAGTGTGTATGTATGTACTTATGTACGTATAAGACAAGAAAACAAAGAAAGAAAGCTTGTTTTTATTAGTTAGAAAAGTGAAATCGGAGACCTTTTACTTTGTCTCCGATGGAATGAGTTTGCAATGCGGGGTTTCGGTTTATGGCGACGACCGGTGGAAACTGCCGCAAGGACGTCTGCTCCTATCCACTTAGTCTACTCTATATTACTCTACTCTCTTACACACTATTATTTGTCTGCTGAATAAATGTTACTCTACTCGTACGATTTCTATGTCGAGCGGCAAAGTTTTGAAATGCAATTATTATCTGGGAAACAATTATTACAATTTAAGTGCATAAATATCTGAGTCACCCATCATCAGACGTGTCATGCATGTAAGGAGCAATCATATAAACGTATACATACGTGTTTTATCGCTCGCTCTTTCTTGCTCACATTCGCTCACTCGCTCGCTCTCAAATGTGTCTCATATATATCTTAGTATATGTTATATGACTTTGCCGCTCAGCTGTCTTTATCTAGTGTCTTATTTGATTTCATATGTCTGTGTTATCGTGTTCTCAAGTCTTTTGTGGTATGCTCTCGCCCTTATCTTTTATGTGTTCTAAACTGTTTACTGTTTCTCTCCCAAACACAAGCACACTCCCTTACACCCCACCCACAACTTTCTGCCTGCTCTCGCTCTCGTGAGTTTTTCGTACAATCGCACCAAAGCAAAGTGTACAAAAAATGCTCATGAGCACTTCTAGTGGTTCCTCTATTGGATCGTATGTTTCTTTATAAGTATCTTCGCGCTGTCTGTGAATCATCAACTTGGAAAGCATTTACCCTCCTCCTTACTTATTTACAATATATTTGCAACGTTGGTCTTCGTGGCGTGGATATCACCTCTATATGTTTTGCATGTTACCTCTTTTTGGAGTGTTAACTGTTTAGAACACTCTTTATATGTGTTTTTTGTCTTTAAGAGTATAGAAATTTTCCGCCATTTTTAGTTGTTCCACATGTGCAAAATGTAAAAATGTTTTGCAACACTCATTACGTTCCCACACTCACACGTACAACAAACCACCTCTTTCATCATCACACACTCTTTTCCGACCTCTATCTCTCATTTTCTATCTCCGCGCTCGCTCTTTCGTTCATCAAATCGCCCGCCGCATGCCTTGTGTCACCACAGCAGCCCGTCATAATATACATATGTTTGTATTGCCAAGACACGGTTTTGAGCTTACGCTCACTACGAAGCAACCCTGCGTACGTTTATTGCATGCAACTATGTTTTTGTGTAAATATTTGGCGAAGATATTCAATATAGGACTAACCATGAAGTGAAGTATCGAAAGATACGGATTATTTAAATACCAAAAAATATAATTCAAATCAAAGAAATAACATTATTGAGCAAAAATATTGATAATAAAAATAATATACATATATGTATGGACCATGTTCAAAACTATAAATGTATATATTAAATGTAAAAAAAACAAAACAAAAAACTTTTGTAATTAAATAAATGTGGTAGTTCGTCATTAATGTTGGTTAACGGTTTACTAAACACACAAAGTATTTTATGTCCCACCGTAGTAGTAGTAGTACTTAGTAATTTATGGTAATGTGTAGTAGTGCATGCATTTATTTTTCATATATTTTTTGTATATAAGAAAGTATGTAGACGCTTTCATCTAACTGTAAACTAAACTAATGCTGGCACTTTTGTAAATATACATATTTTTACTCTCTAGTGTAACGTAGAGTTGCTATTTCACATTTAATTTTATTTCTAAATGAAGAAAGGCTTCTGCTGCATGTAAACGCTTACTTTTTATAAAAACAAAAAACAAATTTAACTATTTTAACAAATAAAACTATTTATTGCTAAATTCTACAAGCCAAACAAATGAGGAAAAATTACTACACTTGACTGACCAAATTATTAAAAAAAAAATTACACAACAACACAAAACAAAAAATAACTAAATCAATCGGCGTTCAATAATATTAGCTTCCACAATTAAAATTAAAAAAAAAAATATTTATAAAATTATTTAACAAAAATTGCCTGCTTTATTTATGTATATTATTTTAGTTGAAAATTAAACAAAAAATATGTCACTGCGTATAACTAATTGCGTATATTTTCTCTTCCTCTCTTTCTCTCGCCTTGCGCGCATAACCTATAACTCTGTCCCTTTCTCTTGCACTATATCTCGTTATTTCTGCGCTGCTTAATAGAAATCGGCTGCGCTTCGAGCGATGAATGCCCAACACAACGCGCCTGCATTAATGGCGTGTGCTTGGATCCCTGCTCGTCTGCGAATCCATGTGGACGTGATCAGGAGTGCCAAGTGATAGAACATCAACCGGTTTGTTCGAAAGGTGAGTGATAATGCCAGTTAGGAGTATTGTGTTTATTTTAAGCGACAAAAATTAAATAACTGTTAGTAATAATAACCACAGGTTAAAATTTAATCGGCAATTTATGGATCTCTAATTTAGGGTTTTAATGGTTACATAATTAGGAAATGTGTATTGATGACAAAAATTTACACGAAATTGAAAATTCCACTTTACAGAAAAAAATTAACCAACGGTTAAATATTTAAAGTTAAAATTCATTAACCGGTGGTTAACATTTAACCGAAAGTTTAATAACTATTTTCGTTTACCAATGCTAAAGACTAATTAATTAAAAAACTACAGCAGCAGTTTCATTTAAATAAATAAATTCGTGTCTGTTTAAACACATTTACCGGTGGTTAAATTTTAACTGGAAGTTTGAAAACTACTTTTATACCAAATTTAAAGACTAATTGATTAAAAACTTACAGCAGCAGTTTCATTTAAATAACCTTAATGTCTGTTTAAATTCATTAACCGGTGGTTAAAATTTAACCGGAAGTTTAAGAACTATTTTCTTATACCAAGAAACAACAGTTTCATTTAAGTAGCCTTAATGTCTGTTTAACTTCATTAACCGGTGGTTAAAATTTAACCGAAAGTTTGAAAACTATTTTTTAAAACAGTAAAAGACTGATTAATTGAAAAACTACAAACATTTGCTGTTAAATTATTAAATATACCATTTTTTTTAATCTCCAGTCTGCGAATGTCAAAGAAAGGCCGATTGTCATGCCAGTTTCGAATGCGATGGCTGTCACTGTCGTCAAAGTATGCTTTCTTTATTACAGTTTATTATTTACTTGAATAAATAACTAAATCAATCCTCTATAAAAATTCTTACAGCAACTGGCCGCACACCTGGCTGTGAGCACTGCCCACCAGGCACCAACTGTGATCCCACAACTGGCGCCTGCATCAAAGGTGAGTGTCGTTGGCCTAACTTTTTACTGATTTTCGCTAAACTTTTATCATGTTTTAACACGAAAATTAAACAAAAAACACCTAAACACAAAATTAACCAAATTTACGCAATAAAATAACTGTACAGCTGTAACTGTGTATATATGTAATTATTAAAACGTTTATAGAAGATATTTCCCTCTAATTTAATACTTAATATTTTTGAAATATTTTTCTATAATTAATTTAACAAAAATATTTTACAAAACCCTTTCGTTGTACATAAATACATAGTTTAATACAGAATTAATTTCAACACAAAAATAATTTCCAACACACACACACACACACACACACAGAGAACACATAGTTTATGCGATTTAGCTACACGATTTCTTTTAATTTTTTTATTTTATGTTTTTGTTGTATTTGTAAATATTTACGTAATCACGTTTTTGTATATATTTTCCATAAAACCCACCCTACGTTACCTGTGTAAATACGTAACAAACAAAATTACCAACAACAAATAGCTAACGTTACAATAACAACCACCACTACCAATATAACAACTACCATCACCACATCTAACCCAATCACTGATGTTACAACCGACATCAACGACACAACTCAAACCGGCACAACCACGAGCACCACCACCACCACCACCCCCTCCATTACTACCGCTACGCCGTCAGGCAGCACAACCGTACCCACAACAACCAGCGCCTACTTCGAAGACACAACCACAGTGCCAATCAGTAGTAGTAGTACTACAGAAACGCCCATGTCCATCACTACCGAGTCGACGAAAGAGCAGGAGGACATGAATACGACGGCAAGCAAAACTGGTCCACCGAAAGGTTATCGCGATGGTGAGAATAACATAACCGCCAGCACTATGCCAGAGCAGCCAACCACGCCGGCGGTGCAAGTGTCCGTCTCCACAGCTACGTCGTCTACATCGAGCAGCAGCAGCAGCTCGCGACGCGGTGAAGACACTAAGGGTCCGTTCGATACGCGTACAACAACACCGAAAATGAAAACTACACGCATCGATACGTCAAATGAATTTGACTATAATTTCACAACACTATTGACAACAACACAACGCACCACCTTCCCGGTGACAATGGTGACGGAGCCCATGAAAGAGTTGGACCAAACCACCACAATGGGTGTACGTGATTTAGTGACAACAATGTTTCCGGTGATAACACCACCGGCATCGGAACAAACGACACAGCGACCAACTGTCGCGGGTACAACAACACCGTTTGTTTATGAGACAATCGAACCGATTACAACAATGTCAACTACGACGCAAACGGAAGCTGGCATAACAACAATGTCGCCGGATACTACCACCGAACCTGGCACCACTACTAAATTCTTAACAACCGAAACTGCTACAACAGTAGCAGCAACAACAACCCCAACAAGCACATCTACTGATATCACAATGTTTAACACTTGTACAGATCATACTAACTGTGGTTCTAGTCAATTATGCGTGCTGGGCATGTGTCGCAACAAGTGTCGTGATGGTGACACAAGCGATACGGAGTGTGTAAAAGGTATACATTTAGTAGCGAGTAGTTTTACTGGCGAGCTTTCAATAAGGAAATTGCATGGTTTCTGTCTATGAACTGTTTTAAAGGGTCTTTGCATGTCAGACTTGCAGAAAAAGTCAGAAAACTATTCGAGAAAAGCATGTTTATGTGTGCAAAAAATAATTTTCAAATACATTATACAACTTCTATTTCATATGCCGTGAAGCTTTCACTAGACTAGAACTAAGAATTATTTTATTCAGAAATGAGCTTTTGTAGCAGCTTTCAATATTATTGTATTAGGCTACGACACATTCAGTTCGTTGACTAAGAACTTTTATGTAGTATGTTATCTATACTTTTATTCAACAATTGAGCTTTTAATGCAGCTTTTCATATTTAAAAAAATATAAAAATAATGAAAGCTCCCTCAAATATTTTTATATTAATAATACCCACATACATCTTTATATACAAAAGTTTCAATACATACTGAGTTTTCAATTTTTTCAAAAGCTTTTAAATTTTAGAAATAAAAAAACTTAAATGAAAATAGCTTTTGTTGCTAGAGTTTTCACTTGAAAATGCGTGTTAAACTAACTAAATATGATGATAAAATTTGTAAACTCTAAAGCTATTAACATATTTTTTTTTATAAAAGCTGTTTTAAAGCTTTCATCAAATACCAATACTTTTTTAAAAATTATTAAACACAGTTGCACTATGTGCTTGGACAATTGAAAACACTCCCTTAAAATTGTCTTAAATTTAGTGTTTAGATCGCCAAACATTAAAATTATGGAAATAAATTAGTTAATGAAAGCTCTCCACATCGGCATAACTTTCAATAGTGATCAAATTCAATGTTAAATATTCAATGTAAATATTATAGATGGGATATATTATATTGGCAAAACTTCAGTTTCAAGTATTGTTGGTGATTTCATTCGGAGCTTTCACTTCTAAAATATAATTAGAATTTTTTTTTGAAAGTTGTTAAGTATGGCTGCCGGATTATTTTAGAATAATTCTTAATTTAGGCTAATACAAGTTTATTTAATTGCTATTCTACTTTTCTCAACTTTTGTTGGAAGCTTTCTACAAAAAGCTTTTGCGGAGCTCTTGTTTATATTTTAGCAGAAGGGAAAAATGTGTACATAAATAAACCATTTTTTTGTGTCTTACTATCCTACTATATTTCTAAGAAATGAGGACTTTGTATTTGTTATTTAGAGAACTGAATTTCATATTTTTAAGCATGCATACTTCAACTACCTCCACTATTTTAAGAAAAAGAGAGAAAACACAATTGTAAATAACCATTTCCTAAACTTCCCAATACTGACAGTAGACAGCAATTTATGTGTGTTTGGTTAACCGAATTTTTTGTGCTAATAAATATCATTTTACATCATTAAATATAAACCAAAATTTACTTACCGCATAACAATACACGCATTAATACTCTCTAACTCCTCTAACAAGTAGAATCACCCGGCTCACCAAAGAATCCGGAACCATGTCAGTCGAACAATGATTGCATTGAGAACGAAGCATGTTACATGGGTCTATGTCATAATCCTTGCGAATTTGCGAATGTATGTGCGCCCACCGCTAAGTGTGTGGCGAAAATGCATCGGCCGATATGTTCGTGCCCCAAGGGGCATGAAGGTAATCCGGCTATTAAATGCTCGCCCGTGGATAGGACAAGTAAGCAAACGATCATTACATTCATTTAATATATACGCATCTAAAAAAAACAGACAAAAAATAAATTAACGGTTATTTTTTAATATCAATATAATAATCAAATGTTAATCAACAAATACTTACAAGTAACTGAACGAAAGCGCTTTTTATTTTTGGTTATACGATTGAGTGCGTGTTTCTAATAATGCATTACTCTTTCCACTACCTTTTCGTGTAGCTGAGTGTACGCGCGATGCCGATTGTGACATTACGGAGGCTTGCATCAACCGACGCTGTCAGCATCCTTGCGATGCGCATAATCCCTGTGCGCAAAATGCGGTCTGCATGAACGCGAATCACGCGGCCGACTGCAGCTGTGTGGATGGCTATCAAGGCAACGGTTTCATTGGCTGCCAACCAGGTAAGTGTCGTGTTAGAAACATTGGAGTCATTCATAGGCAGCGTTGATAGAACCTGAGTTCCATTTTGATGAACTAACGCTGTCATAAGATGTTGAATGGCTCCAATTGATGCTGACAACCCTAGAAAACAAAAGAGAAAAGTTATACTGTTATATCCTTCTGTGCAAACTGCGCACCACATGCATAACATTTTTGTTGCAAGTTCTAATTTCGCAACTGTTTCTTTAATTTTCTTTTTCAAAACACTGTAAAATATGCTCACACCAATCACCTGTAAAAAAATATTTGTACTCTCCTGTACACCGCAACAACAAAATCAATTTATATCAATTAATAAACTACAATAAATAACAAATTCACCACGAAACCTATAAATACACAAACAATCAAAACAAAATTAAACAAAACACATACATCACACCCTGTAAACAAACCAACAAAAACAATTTCGCACAAAAATCCGCGTTACGTCACTACTTTTGGTACAACGCACTAAAGCGCTCGACCACACACCCGTCTGTCAGTACAACGAGGACTGCCCGCCAACGAAACTCTGCGATCGTCTAAATCGCCGTTGCATCAATCCCTGCTTCGAGGACTCGTGCGGTGAGAATGCCGAGTGTATACCTGTCAATCATGGCATTGAATGCCGCTGTCTGGCCGGCTTCGTCGGTAATGCTTACATCGAATGCTCGCAGCTGCAAGGCTGTCGTGCGGATCGCGAATGTGACGCTAGTCAGGCGTGCATTAATGGTAAATGCGCTTCGCCGTGTCGCTGTGGCGCCAATGCGCTCTGTGACGTTGTCAATCATCGCGGTGTCTGCAAATGTCCACCAGGTTATGCCGGTCGGCCGGAAGTTGCTTGTAATCCACCCACCAATCCATGTGAGCCGAACCCGTGTGGTATCAACGCGCTATGTGAGCTGGATAATGGCAATCCTATATGTTACTGCCCGAAAGGACTTACCGGTAATCCGTTCAAGAATTGCAGTAAGTACACCGCGAGTTGTGTTATACACAAAGTTTATGTAATGCGTAATTTTTTTAAAACTTCATCTACGTTTACTTTCAGTACCCGAAGGCGACGAGTGTCGTCCGAATCCTTGTGGCCCCAATTCTGGTTGTCGCATGGTGAACGACGCGCCAACTTGCTTCTGTTTACCCGAATATGAAGGTCAGCCGCCGCTGGTGCCGTGTGAGGTGCCAAAGAGCCCTTGTGATCCATCACCTTGTGGACCGAATACACAATGCGCTGTGCTCAGCAACGGTTTCTCGAAATGTACATGCTTACCGGGTTATGTTGAAAGTCCCAACACAATACGCGGTTGCATAGAACCTGTAAATCCATGTGATCCCAGTCCTTGCGGTCCGGGTGCAGTTTGTGATTCCTCACGTACACCAGTTTGTTTCTGCCCAGATGGCAAGATTGGCAATCCATTTAAGGCTTGTGAAAAACCACCAGTTTCCGATGAGCTATGCACACCAGGTCCATGTGGACGTAATGCTGATTGTTATGTTACTGGCAATCGCGAAGAATGTTATTGCCGTTCTGGTTATATTGGTGATCCTTATCAGGGTTGCCGCGAGCCACCTCGTAGCGCCTGTGAACCTAATCCATGTGGTCCAAATGCTGAATGTGTTGTTGCTGGTGATGGTCAAAGTGCATGCATCTGTCCTGATGGTTTATCTGGAGATCCGACGTCAACTAAAGGCTGCCATGGCTACGAATGTCAAGTGGATGCCGATTGTCCGCACAATAGAGCCTGTATGGGTTTCAAGTGTTACGATCCTTGTCCAGGTGCTTGCGGTCAAGGAGCCAATTGCCGCGTGGAAGAACATCATCCCGTTTGCTCATGCAATGCTGGACTCACTGGTAATCCGGGCATTCGTTGTTACGCGCTAGATATACCGAAGACGCCAAGCCGTAATCCCTGTTTGCCTAGTCCTTGTGGTATAAATAGTGAATGCAAGTTATTAAATCATCGCGCCGTATGCTCTTGCTTGCCTGGTTATTTGGGTGATCCACAGAGTGGTTGTCGCGCAGAGTGTGACATCAATTCAGACTGCGGCACCGCACAGGCTTGTATCAACCATAAATGTATCGACCCATGTGCTGGCACAGTGTGTGGCATCAATGCTATTTGCAGAGTACGACAACACACACCGCTCTGTGCCTGCCTCGACGGCTTCACCGGCGATGCTTTCCGTCAATGTATACCTGTTGGAGTGCTAAAGAATGTAACTCGAGATCCATGTGCACCATCTCCTTGTGGACCACATGATGTCTGCTCTATATACGGTGATGGTGTAGCCCTGTGTGATCCATGCTTTGGACCCAATGCTCAACAAAATCCACGTTGCCGACCTGAATGTGTCTCTAACTCAGACTGTCCCTTCGATCGCGCTTGCTTGGGTCAACGCTGCTTGGATCCATGCCCAGGCTCATGCGGACACAACGCTGTATGTAATGTCTATGAACACAATCCCATTTGTAGTTGCCCACCTGGCTTATATGGCAATCCATATGAGCACTGTTCACCACCATCACCGTTCGTACCGGCGCCATCGCCGAGTTGTGAGAAACTGCAATGTGGCGCTAATGCTGAATGTAAGAAGCGCAACGGCGCATTAACTTGTGTCTGTCGTACGGGCTACTTTGGTGATCCTTTCATCGGTTGCCGCCCAGAATGTGTGCTTAACTCCGATTGTCCTGCTGAAAAATCCTGCGTCAACTCGAAATGTGTAGACTCATGTGTAGGCGTATGTGGCATTAACGCTATGTGTCGCATAGTAAATCATGCTCCTGTGTGCTTGTGTGTCGAAGGTTACACTGGTGACGCTGCTGTACAATGCAATCCTTACTACTTACCACCAGAAAGACCAGCAGACAGACCACGTAATCCATGTGAACCATCACCATGTGGTCCCAATTCTCGTTGCTTGACCTCACCCGATGGTTATGCGGCCTGTTCATGTCTGCCGAACTTCAAGGGTTCACCGCCAGTTTGTCAACCAGAGTGTGTTGTAAGCTCTGAGTGTCCGCTAAACAAAGCTTGTATTAATCAACGTTGCGCCGATCCTTGTCCTGGTACATGCGGCGTAGAAGCACGTTGCGAAGTCTTAAACCACAACCCAATTTGCTCTTGCGAGCCCGGTTTTGAGGGCGATCCATTTGTATCTTGTAGCCGCATACCGGAGGAACGTACGGACACTGAACGCAAACCCGAAAATCCATGTGCACCGTCGCCTTGTGGACCCAATTCCATCTGCCAAATAAAACAGGGACGTCCAGTATGTTCATGTGTTGCCAATTATATTGGCAGTCCACCATATTGTCGTCCAGAATGTACACTAAATACTGAATGTCCAGCCGACAAGGCGTGTATACAGGAGAAATGTCAAAACCCATGTGCGAATACATGTGGACACAATGCACGTTGCACGGTGATCGCACATGCGGCGCACTGTAGCTGCGAACAGGGTTATGAGGGAGACGCCTTCGTCGGTTGTTCCAAAATCGATGAAAGTAAGTAACAACGTTAAAAAGTTGAAGGGATTTTAATTAACACGATTTTTTATTTTCCAGAACCAAAAGACCGCATCGATCCCTGTTATCCAAGCCCCTGCGGTGAGAATGCATTGTGTAGTGAACGTAACGGCGAGGCACGCTGTAGCTGTATTGAACCATATATTGGTGATCCCTACACCACCGGTTGTCGTCCGGAATGTGTTTATAATGCCGAGTGTCCATCGTCTTTGGCTTGTATTAAACAGCATTGTCGCGACCCCTGCGTTGGCACCTGTGGCTCGAATGCCGAGTGTGCTGTGGTCAATCATATACCGACATGTAGTTGTGTACGTGGCTACGAAGGTGATCCCTTTACCGGCTGCAAACGTGAAGATTACCGTAAGTATACACACTACTAGTTTCTCGGCAAGATTTTATGCTTCATTACCACTTTGACTAATATAAAATTTTATTTAATTGTATTCCCTACAGCCATCGGACCACTCAGCCCTTGCGAACCGACACCGTGCGGTGCCAATAGTATTTGTCGCGTGGTTGATGGTCGCCCAGCCTGCTCTTGCCAAGTAGGTTACTTCGGTGCACCACCCAACTGTCGTCCGGAATGTGTTGTCAGCTCAGAGTGTTCACAAAATTTGGCATGTATCAATCAAAAGTGCGTAGATCCTTGTATCGGCACATGTGGCTTCAATGCCAAATGCCAGGTGGTCAATCACAATCCAATATGCTCATGTCCAGTCGACTATATGGGTGATCCGTTCGAACAATGTACACCGAAACGTAAGTTTTAACATATTTTCTGTCATACTTTATTACATCTTCATTGATTAAACTCTATGTTATCTGTAGCGCGCGAACCTCCACCAAAGGTTAATCCATGTTTACCCAGCCCTTGCGGTCCTAATGCCGAGTGTCGGGAAGTCGATAATCGTGCTGCTTGCAGTTGCTCGCCGGGTATGTTTGGTGCACCGCCCAATTGTCGTCCGGAATGTGTTATCCATCAAGATTGTCCATCGAATCGCGCTTGCATACGTCAACGTTGTGAGGATCCTTGTGCTGGCGCTTGCGGTTTTAATGCCCTTTGCACAGCACAAAATCACAAGCCTGTGTGTTCGTGTCTCGAGGGTTACGAAGGTGACCCGTATGCTGGTTGCAATACACCGCAAAGTGAGTACCTGTTTCACATTTTCTTATTCTTCCTGCTTTCTGGGAACAGAACAAATTCCAAAGCTTGGTGTTCACTGATGCCAATGGCTTCTTCAATCTTAATATTATATATTTATTTCAGTTTGCATTTGTAAAGGTTAATGGTTCCTTCCGAATATGTAATTTTTCATGTGCCTGTTTATTGTTGTTATTGTTTATTTATACTGTAATTTGTCTATTTCCATTTCCTGCATGTTTAAGTAGTACTTTGACATTCCAGATGATCTTTAGATATAAGCTTATCATGTTGGTTTTGAGTCAGAAATCGAAAAGTTAAAATTTTAGAGCTTCAAGCTTTCATTTAGATATCATATCTTCCATGTGGTTTATTATTTATTAATACAAAAAAAAATTAATAATTTTTCATTTCCGTCGTCCTTCATTTCACTTGATTTCCTTTCCCATTTCCCATACTGTGGTTCCAGTACTTCCATTTGCATTCTTCAGTTGTTTCAAGCTCCATTTTATTCTTATCCATTTCCGCTTATTTTCTTAACTATATATTTTGTTTCAAATCCACTTCATTCCATATATTTCCCTTTCAATTCGATCCATTCCTTTTTATGCCAAATCCATCGGAATTTTTAAAATAGCTTTAAAACTTTCCTTTTCGATTGCTGACTTCAAAATCTGCTTATTATTGTATGTATTTATATTTTGTATATTTTCATTATTATTTACGGTGCATTACCATTGCAATATGTATATATAGTATATTTTCAACAAAACCTCAATCACTGTATCAAAAACACTCATCACTATCCCGCCTCTGTATTTTCTCTATCCGGTTTATAGTCGTAGTGCCTGACATACCCGCCGATCCATGCAATCCATCGCCTTGCGGCTCAAATGCCATTTGCCGAAATCGCAATGGTGCTGGTTCATGCACCTGCATTCAAGATTACTTCGGTGATCCGTATATAAATTGTAGACCCGAGTGCGTACAGAATAGCGATTGTGTGTTCACGAAATCTTGTGTAAATATGAAATGCGTCGATCCATGTATAGGTCTGTGTGGTTTCAATGCGGAATGTCGCGTTTCGCATCATATACCGGTTTGCACTTGCATATCCGGCTTTACGGGCAACCCAATGCGTAGCTGCCAGGAGAAACCATCAAGTATGATACAATCAAGACAAATGCAAAATGAGTTCCGTTCTAACAAAGCTTCCTTTGTTTCCCTCTCTCTTACTTGCGTTATATTATTTAGATATGTATTTGCCCATACCCCGTGATCCTTGTCGTCCCTCACCATGTGGTGTGTACAGTACTTGCCGTGTGGCAAGTAATCGCGCCGTTTGTTCTTGTCTACCCAACTATATGGGTCATCCACCGAATTGCAGACCAGAGTGCATGCTCAGTTCTGAATGCGCTTCGAACCGGGCTTGTATTAATATGCGTTGTCAAGATCCATGTCCCGGCACGTGTGGTCAGAATGCACGTTGCCGCGTTACCAACCACTCACCGATTTGTAGCTGTATTGATGGTTATACTGGCGATCCATTCCAGCAATGTCTACCTGAAAGAAGTATGTTACTCGCGTGAAAAGCCCCTATAGACCAGCGATCACTAACGAGCTTTTATTTGCTTTTAGAACCATTAGATACGCCACGTTTACCACCACAAAATCCTTGTATACCCAGCCCTTGTGGCCCGAATTCACAATGTCGCGCTTCCAGCTCCGGTGCTGTTTGCTCGTGTGTGGCCAATTACATTGGTCGTCCACCGAACTGTCGCCCGGAATGTACAATCAATTCGGAGTGCCCTGCGCATTTGGCTTGTATGAATACACGTTGTGCCGATCCCTGTGTGGGTTCGTGCGGCAACAATGCACGCTGTCAAGTCAGTGCGCATGCGCCGATTTGTATGTGCGAACCGGGTTATACCGGCGATCCGTTCTCTGGCTGCTACAAAGTCATACCAAGTATGTCCCAATCAATTTTTGCCCCCACTCAGCTGAGCAAAACCTTATTAAACCAAATTATTCACAACATTTACAGTACCCGATGAACCAGTTCAACCATGTCGACCCAGTCCATGTGGCTTGAATGCCATTTGTGAGGAGCGCAATCGCGCGGCCTCATGCAAATGCATACCCGAATATTTTGGCGATCCATATGTTGAATGTCGACCGGAGTGTGTCATTAATTCGGATTGTCCGAAGGCACGCGCCTGCATCAACAACAAATGTATCGATCCCTGTCCGGGTATGTGTGGGCGTAATGCCGAATGCGTCGTCCTTAACCATGCACCGAACTGCGAATGCTTTAACGGCTACACTGGAAATCCCATCAGCGGTTGCTCACCCATACCAGAGCCACCACCGCAATGTAAGACCCTTACTAACCCACTATGCTTAGTAACAGCTATACTGACAAAACCACAACTCTTATCACAACCATAGATGAACCTCCGGTACCTGTCAACCCTTGTCAGCCATCGCCTTGTGGGCTGTATAGCAATTGCCGACCTGTCAATGGCCACGCAGTGTGCTCATGTTTACCGAACTATTTGGGTGCACCACCCAACTGTCGTCCGGAATGTATGAGCAGCTCTGATTGCGCACAAGACAAGTCGTGCACCAATGAACGTTGTAAAGATCCCTGCCCCGGTACTTGTGGAAATAATGCGCTTTGTCGCGTCGTCAATCACAATCCGATTTGCTCGTGCACACCTGGTTACACTGGTGACCCATTTGTACGCTGCATCTACGAAGAGAGTAAGAACATTGCGCTTTTTCACTCATAGCTAGAGGGCGTACAATGTGCTGCGAAGTTTGTTAGATTTCTTTATTGCATGACATTTTATGTAGAGAGCTTCACAGCGTGTTGTGCGCTCTCCTGCTAGTTGCCATCCATCCATCCATCTCATTTCATTGTTACTTATTCGAACTTTTCTTTCTCTTTTGCTTATGTATCTTCATTTTTGTGGATATTCTTCTGGTTGCATGTTGAATACTTTACGCTGTATATGTGTATATACGATATATGTATGTAGAACGTCCTATTATAAGAGATCCCATAAATCCATGTGTACCATCGCCGTGCGGTCCGAATTCCAAGTGTCAAGTGTCGAATGCAAACGGTCAAGCTGTGTGCTCGTGTCTGCCCAATTACATCGGCAGAGCACCGAATTGCCGACCCGAATGCACGTCGAATTCGGAGTGTCGCGGTAATATGGCTTGCATCAATCAACGCTGTCAAGATCCTTGCCAAGGTTCATGTGGCTCATATACGACATGTATTGTAAATAATCATAGACCAATTTGCCGCTGCTTGGATGGTTATACGGGTGATCCTTTTTCAGGATGTAGTCCTCAAAGTAAGCTTTCACATAGACATGCTTGAGTTTCATTAGTATTATCAGTTAGGCTATGACACAATACGACGCTTACATAAACACTTTATTTCCTCCCCGCACATTAGTTAATATACCGCCAGAAATTCCAATGCCTTGCAATCCCAGCCCTTGCGGTGCTAATGCTGTGTGCAAGGAACGAAACGGCGTTGGCGCTTGTACCTGCTTGCCTGAGTACTCTGGAGATCCATACACGGAATGCCGTCCCGAATGTGTGTTGAATACCGACTGCCCGAAGAATCTCGCTTGTATGAACAACAAATGTCGCGATCCATGTCCAGGAGTATGCGGCGTTGGTGCCGAATGTCACGTAATTAATCACGCGCCCAGCTGTAGTTGTCCATCGGGTTATACGGGTAACCCCTCGGAATATTGTCGCGAACAACCAAAACGTACAGTGTTCTCATTAGCAATATATATAAAAATGAACTGTCTAGTAACCCCGGTTAATTTTCCACAGACATCGAACCCGCGCAGCCTTGCCGTCCTTCGCCATGTGGCCCTTACAGCCAATGTCGTGAAGTGAACGGACATGCAGTCTGTTCGTGCATTACCAATTACATTGGTGCACCGCCGTCTTGTCGCCCCGAATGCTCGGTTAGTTCCGAGTGTGCGCAGGACAAGGCTTGTGTGAATTTGCGCTGTGTAGACCCATGTCCGGGCACTTGCGGCAACGAAGCACGCTGTAAGGTCACAAACCATAATCCGATTTGTACATGTCCACCTGGCTACTCAGGAGATCCTTTCATACGTTGCTTGATCAAAGAACGTAAGACCATTGCCTCTTCAAATACGAGTTAGGTCATATTTTTTAACGTTATATATTATTTAGAAGAGGAACCACGCTTGCCTACAAGACCAACCAACCCTTGTGTTCCAAGTCCATGTGGACCGAACTCACAATGTCGCGCTGTTGGCGAAACGCCAGTCTGTTCATGCTTACCGAACTTTGTAGGACGTGCACCGAATTGCCGTCCCGAATGTACGCTCAACTCGGAATGTCCGGCCAATTTGGCTTGCATAAATGAGCGTTGTAAAGATCCCTGCCCTGGCTCTTGTGGTTTCAATGCCTTCTGTAATGTCGTAAATCATTCACCAGTGTGCAGTTGTGATACTGGCTTTACCGGCGATCCTTTCGCAGGTTGCAATCCAACGCGTAAGCAATTATGATCCCTTCTTTCGGAAAGAACACTCATTAACTCTCGTTCGCTTGTTAACTTCTTTAGCCACCGCTGTACCCGAGGAACGTCTTACACCCTGTATTCCATCACCTTGCGGTCCCAACGCCGAATGTAGAGAGCGCAACGGCGCTGGTTCGTGCGTTTGCCTGCCCGAATACTTTGGAGATCCGTATAGTGGTTGCCGTCCTGAATGTATTGCCAACTCCGATTGCCCGCGTGACAAATCGTGTGTAAACAACAAATGCACAGATCCCTGCCCAGGTGTTTGCGGCTTGAATGCGGAATGTCGAGTGAATAATCATGCGCCAACATGTCATTGCCTACAGGGTTACACGGGTAACCCACTAAGCGCTTGCCGTGAAATACCACAACTACCGCCAGCACCAAGTATGAACTGCAACAATCTTACTAATTCTCCCAACAACTCGTCTACTTACTCACACAACCCAATTATCTTTATTACCCATACAGCCCCGAAAGACACTAATCCTTGCGTACCGTCACCATGTGGTCCCTACAGTCAATGCCGCGAGGTGAATGGCCATGCTGTTTGCTCCTGCCAGACAAATTTCATTGGTTCACCGCCGAATTGCAAACCCGAATGTATTGTTTCCTCAGACTGCGCACAAAATCTTGCATGCCAAAATCAGAAATGTGTTGATCCCTGCCCTGGTACTTGTGGCAGTGACGCGCGCTGTCAAGTCATTAATCATTATGCGGCGTGCTCTTGCCCACCCGGTTATACCGGCGATCCCTTCAGTAGATGTATTAAAATTAAACGTAAGCATGTGTAGTTTTTGTGAAGCCGACATGCGGTAGCTTGGCGTTAGAAGTAGGAATTGGAGCATTGAGCTTTAAGCTCTCTACCTCTGAGACATGTAGTAAAGCAACGCGCTTCTAACGCAAAGTCAGCCGCGGTCAGCCCTTTTTCATACTCTTGCATGTATATATATATATATATCTAACTGTATTTCTCTCTTTTTATTACATTTTTCTACTTTTATGTGTTCCTTATAAATATGTATTTTGTGACTGTGTAAAACCCTATCTACTCTACCTACTACTATGTCATCTAAAACCTACTATCAACAAACTATGAAAACACTACTACGGTATACAAAACCTATCCAACACTGCCTGCCTGCCTGCTGACTGTTCATCTACCTGTATGTAAAACTATCTTCCTGTTGCCTGTGTATATGTACGTAGTGGACGTGCCAGTACCAAAGCCTGGTAATCCTTGTGTACCTTCACCATGTGGACCCAACTCGAAATGTGTCGAAGTTGGCGATTCACCTGCATGCTCCTGTTTGCCTAACTACTTGGGGCGACCACCTAATTGCCGTCCCGAGTGTCTAAGTAGTTCAGACTGTCCAGCTGATTTAGCTTGTACTAATCAGAAATGTACAAATCCTTGTATCGGCGCTTGCGGTGTACATACACAATGTACAGTTATTAAACACAATCCGACGTGCCAATGTGAAATCGGCTATACTGGAGATCCTTTCTCCGGTTGTGCCATTGTAAAAAGTATATATCTACAACCAATATTCATTTTTTTCGAAGGACATTTGAGCATTTTAGAGTTTAAAATGGAAAAAGAGTTCTCTAAAGTAAATCAAAAAGAATAAACAAGTGCCTCAGATGTCCTGCTATCAGCTCTCATGGCTCCAACAGTACTTTACACATCATCTCAATTTTTTTCTTCCTGTTTACAGTGACTCCAACAGAGGCACCACGCAATCCATGCAATCCCAGTCCCTGCGGTGCAAACGCAGTTTGTCGTGAGCGTAATGGTGCTGGTTCTTGCTCATGTTTGCCTGAATACTTTGGTGATCCGTATAGCGGCTGCCGCCCAGAATGTGTACAAAATTCGGACTGCGATCGTTCACGTGCTTGCATCAATAATAAATGCCAAGATCCATGTCCCGGTGTATGTGGCATTAATGCCGAATGTCGTGTCTTGAATCATGCGCCGAATTGTATGTGCTTCGATGGTTACACCGGTGATCCACATCGTTCGTGCGCTGTAATCGAAGTAACAACGCTGACACCGCTGAATCCATGCCAACCGTCGCCATGTGGTCCCTATAGTGAATGCCGTGAATCTAATGGACATGCTGTGTGCTCTTGCGTCGATGGTTTTGTGGGCGCACCACCATCTTGTAAGCCGGAATGTGTTGTTAGTTCGGAGTGTCCACAGAATAGGGCTTGTTTGAATCAGAAGTGTGCGGACCCATGTCGTGGCGCGTGCGGCAACAATGCACGCTGTCAAGTGGTTAATCATAATCCTATTTGTACGTGTGCGCCTGGTTTAACTGGCGATCCGTTCACATCATGCATTGAAGAGAAAGAAACAGTACGTGATCCACAAAATCCATGCGTACCTTCACCATGTGGTCCCAACTCTTTGTGTCGTGAAATTGGCGGACAAGCCGCCTGCTCATGCCAAACGAACTATGTGGGTCGTCCACCAAACTGC
This sequence comes from Bactrocera neohumeralis, assembly GCF_024586455.1. Lineage (NCBI taxonomy): Eukaryota > Metazoa > Arthropoda > Insecta > Diptera > Tephritidae > Bactrocera > Bactrocera neohumeralis. The sequence continues at coordinate 12,296,361 of NC_065920.1, forward strand.
CGTCCGGAATGCACGAACAATGATGAATGTCCAAATAATCTGTCATGTCAAAATGAACGTTGCGTCGATCCTTGTCCCGGCTCTTGCGGCAACAATGCTTTCTGCAAAGTGGTGCAACATAATGCCATCTGCTCATGTACCGATGGTTATGAAGGCGATCCAATATTGGGTTGCGATCTAATACAACCAGTACTGCCAAAACAACCTCCCACATCGCCCTGTGAGCCTTCGCCCTGCGGTCCGCATGCCGAGTGCAGAGAGCGTAATGGCGCTGGCGCTTGTTATTGTCATGAGGGCTTCGAGGGTAATCCTTACGATGTAGAACGCGGTTGTCGACGAGAATGTGAAGCTAATGATGACTGTTCAACAGCCCAAGCATGTGTGCGCTTCAAATGTGTTGACCCGTGCGAGAACATTTGTGGTGAATTTGCCATTTGCTCAGTAGATAATCATGTGCCGACATGCAACTGCCCACCTGGTTATAGTGGAGATCCATTCTTCCAATGCAGACAGATACCAGTTACACCGCCACCGCCAATCAATCCATGCGTACCATCACCTTGTGGACCAAATAGTATCTGCCGTAGCATAAACGACCAAGCTGTCTGCTCATGTAAATCTGGTTTCATCAATCAACCACCCAATTGCCGCCCTGAGTGTGTGGTCAGTTCGGAGTGTGCGCCAGAACGCGCATGTGTAAACAACAAATGTGTTGATCCATGCTTACATACTTGCGGCATACGAGCTATCTGCACAACGAAGAATCATAGCCCCATCTGTACTTGCCCACGTGGCATGACCGGTGATCCATTTGTACAATGTTCGAAAATACGTGAGTATAGACAACTGAAGCATGCCACAAATACATTACCAATTTATATTTTCAATATCTCTATATTCCTCTTTTACAGCAATTATTCACGATATTGAACCAACAGAACGTCCACCATCCTGTGTACCATCGCCTTGCGGTCCAAATTCAAAATGTCAAATTGTCGGTGGTAGTCCGGCTTGCTCTTGTCTACAAGATTTCATCGGCGCGCCACCAAACTGTCGTCCAGAGTGTGTACTCAACTCTGAATGCGGTCCAACTGAAGCTTGCATCAATCAAAAGTGCCGAGATCCATGTCCAGGCTCATGTGGCTTTGAAGCCAAATGTCATGTCCTCAATCATGTACCAATTTGCAATTGTATTGACGGTTACAACGGCGATCCATTTATACGTTGCAGTCCCATACCACCAGTAACGGAAACACCAAAAACACCAAACGATCCTTGCGATCCAAATCCGTGCGGACCAAATGCAGATTGCTTCAATGGCGAATGCCGCTGTCAAGACAATTATCAAGGCAATCCCTATGATGGCTGCCGTCCGGAATGTACACTTTCTGCTGATTGTGCACGCGATAAAGCTTGCATGCGTAACAAATGTGTGGACCCATGTCCTGGCACCTGTGGCATTAATGCCGTTTGTGAAGTACTCAACCATATACCAATTTGTTCATGTGTTTCTGACTACGAGGGTGATCCGTTTAGTAGCTGCAAGCCTAAAGTTGTAATTGAACGGCCAGAACAGGTTTGTTCACCATCACCATGCGGCGCCAACAGTCAGTGTCGCGATATCAACGGTCATGCTGTGTGCTCTTGTTTAGATGGATACATCGGCAGCCCACCACAATGTCGCCCTGAATGTGTAGTGTCTAGTGAGTGCTCAGCACTGCAAGCTTGTGTTAACAAAAAGTGTACTGATCCATGTGCGGGCTCTTGCGGCATTGACGCACGTTGTGAAGTCATCAATCATAGCCCAATTTGTGGTTGCCCGCCCGGTAAAACTGGCGATCCATTCAAACGTTGTCTAGATTTACCACCACCTGAACCACCGAGAGAACGAGATCCAGGCACACCACGTGATCCTTGCGTACCATCGCCATGCGGTCCCAATTCCATTTGCAAGGCTAGTGCTAGCGGACCTTCATGCCAGTGCTTGCCAGAGTTCTTCGGCTCACCACCAAATTGTCGCCCTGAGTGCATAATCAACCCAGATTGTCCATCCAGTCAAGCATGTATCAACAATAAATGCCGTGATCCATGTCCAGGTTCTTGCGGAACCAATGCTGAATGTCGCGTTATTAGTCATACTGTTTCCTGCTCATGTCCCACCGGCTTTGCGGGTAATGCTTTCGTACAATGCATCCCAGCTATTGAAGAGCCTGTCAAACCATGCGAACCCTCGCCATGCGGTCCTAATGCCGAATGTATTGAGCGAAACGGAGCAGCTTCATGCAAATGTATTGACGATTATCAAGGCAATCCTTACGACGGTTGTCGACCCGAATGTGTACTCAGCTCCGACTGCCCAACAGATAAGGCTTGCATACGCAACAAATGTAAAGATCCTTGTCCTGGCATATGTGGCTCCAATGCGCAATGCTATGCCGTTAATCATGTTCCGAACTGTGTTTGTAATGATGGTTACACTGGCGATCCATTCTCCAACTGTCAACGCCAAGTTACGCCAATTCCGCCACCACCACAAGGCAATCCATGTCAACCATCGCCTTGTGGACCGAACAGCAAATGTCGCGTATCGAATAGCCTTGCTGTCTGTTCTTGTTTGGATACATTTATTGGTGCACCACCAAATTGTAAACCAGAATGCACAGTCAACACAGAATGTCCACAAAACAAGGCATGCCATAACTTTAGATGCGCCAATCCTTGTGCTGGCACATGCGGCGTGGATGCAAAATGTGAAGTCATCAATCACAATCCGATTTGCAGTTGTCCACTAGATATGACTGGCGATCCATTCTCGCGTTGCTATCCAGCACCACTACCCGCACCGAAAGACGAGCCTAAGACACCAAAGAATCCATGCTTCCCATCACCGTGTGGCTTATACGCGGAGTGTCGTGCCATTGGCGATCAGCCATCTTGTTCATGCCTGTCAAATTACATTGGTGTGCCACCAAATTGCCGACCCGAATGTGTCGTCAACACAGATTGCCCATCGGACAGATCTTGCATAGCAGAGAAATGCCGTAATCCATGCGAAGGCACGTGTGGCATCAACTCCGAGTGCCGTATACAAAATCATCTAGCCATCTGCACTTGCCGCACTGGCTACACCGGCGATCCATTCTCACAATGCGTAGAAATCATCGAAGTCAAGACACCGCCCACAGTTTCAACGGATCCTTGTGATCTGCAACCATGTGGCGCCAACGCTGAATGCGACAATGGCATCTGCACTTGCATACGCGACTATCAAGGTGACCCGTACGTAGGATGTCGCCCCGAATGTACGCTCAGCACGGACTGTTCACCTAATCGTGCTTGTCTCAATAAGAAATGTGTCGATCCTTGTCCGGGCACTTGTGGCCAGAATGCTCAATGTGACGTTAGCAATCATATACCAATATGCAGCTGTGCAAAGGGTTACACCGGCGATCCGTTCATCAACTGTCATCCTGAGATACGTGAACCAACACCCAAAGATCCATGTCAACCAAATCCGTGCGGCCCGAACAGTATTTGTCAAACAACCGCACAAGGTGCTGTCTGCGCCTGTCAGCCAGGCATGTTGGGCTCACCACCCACCTGCAAGCCAGAATGTATAGTCAGCTCCGAGTGTTCACTACAAACCGCATGCATACAAAAGAAATGTGTCGATCCATGTCCAGGCGCATGTGGTCAATTCGCCAGATGTCAAGTAATCAATCATAATCCGATTTGCACATGCAATGCTGGCTATACTGGCGATCCGTTTACACGTTGTTACGAAGAAGAACGTCTCGTTGAGCCACCTACAAATCCTTGCGTACCATCACCATGTGGCCCGAACTCGGAATGTAAGATTGTCGGCGATAGTCCCGCCTGCTCATGTGCGGTCAGCTTTTTGGGAAAACCACCAAATTGTCGCCCAGAATGTACCATCAATCCGGAATGTTCGCCTTCGAAGGCATGTATACGTCAGAAATGTGAAGACCCATGTGTGGGTTCGTGTGGCTTCAACGCGCGTTGCAATGTGGCCAATCATATGCCGATTTGCACTTGTGAAGTGGGATATACTGGTGATCCGTTCACCGGCTGCCAGCCTGTACAAGGTAGGACCACTTTTGTTTCATTCATTTATATGTCAGTACGACAGGCGCAACCGTTTGATTTTATTAACATTGTTATAGCTATATTTTTAAAGCACAAGCCAAACAAATATGCCATTTAACTTGCAGAACTGGGCGCTTTTATTAAAACGAAATATATTACCATTATATTCACGCGCAAAATAACGGTTGATACCTGAATGGAGCATTCTGTTTGTGAGACTTTCGCTTAATAATAAAGATAGTTTACTTAAATCATTTCACATTCGCGAAAAAATTTGTTAAAAAATCTTTTAATTGAGCGATTTCAGTATTTAATTAGATTAAAAAAAAAATTTTGTATTTAATAAGATTTTATAAACCTTTTATTCGTGTGATAATAAGCCATTCTTAAATGTTTTTGTTTTTTTTGGTTTATCGAAAGTCTCTCGCTCAGAACTACCCATCCATATTGCTTACACGAATTAGAACAGATCATTTTTATATGTTTTGTATGTACGTACATATATGTGTGTACTTGCACCGTTAGCAATTACACTGAGAAAATTTATTGAAAATTTTGACACCGATCTCACTTACACCAAAGAATTTTGTTTGTTCTTAATTTGTTTTAAAGTGGTTAGTCATAATAAATCAAAAATAATACTTTGTTTTAAAATAAAATTTAATTTAGTTCCTAAAATATTTAAATATTTGCGAAGTTAACCGTTTTCAGTTTGGTTACGAAGTTCTCGAAAAACAACTAGGGTATCAACAAGTCGTGGCGTCAGCCAGAATATTTGAAAAAAGCTGTAAGTCACTCTCTCAATATGTTCTCTTATTTTCTTCAATATTTTTGATTTTGCCAAGAACTTAGAATACCAAAAAATTAAGTGCTTTTAGATTTAGGTGTGCTTTTTCATAAACTCTACTAGACAATAGAATAGTATAAGGGTTATGTACGTACGTGGAATCCTTTAATTTCTATTACCCGAAAATTTCTCCTACTAAAGCTGCTTTAGAGTGCACAATTAATTGCTAGAATTTTTATTTAAAACTCACCTATCCAAACAAGGTTAGATCGCCAACCAGACAGTCTTTCGCCGGATGAAATCCGGTTAAATTTTGATAACCGAAATTGTAATAATTGTCGTTTAATTTGTCAAACAGCCTGCTTACTGCAGTGGAAGCTTTTTGATGATCAGTTTCTCTAATAATATTAACTTTTGAATACTTCTATAATCCAAGTTACTACTTTCAGCTGAAAACTATCAGCTTTTAGCTCCTTTTCAGAGCCTCTCAATCTCTAAAAGCTGTCAAAAGTATAGTATATTCGTGAATTTCGCGTATATTGTAGAAGATGTCGTCAACAAATATCATGAATATGTTAAGTGGAAGGGTTTTGAGGCCAAAGTAAGGTCATAATCTTTGTCGAACATTCACGGTAGTAAATCTGACATGGAAGTACTATGAGATACAAAATACCAAAGCAGGAGGGTTTAAATATATATAAACTGTCTTGATATAATAACAAAATCAGTAGCCAACCGACTCTAGGCCTTTCCCTTTCTCTAAAGTGAACCATTGTCATGACAGTGGACTTCAAAAGACCTGGTTCTATACCCGCACAAAATCTATTTCAAACCTTCTTACTCCCCATGGGCAAAATTCATTTCTATACTGCAATAATAATTACAGCAATAGTAGGTCTGTCTCATATGAGTAATACCCTGGTATTTTAAGTTTGCCACGATTTTTGTAACACCCAGAATGGAACGTCGGAGACCCTTTAAAATATTTATATAGATGATCAGCCTGACGAGCTGAATCGATTTAGCTAAGTCCGTATATATGTATATACGCCAACTAGTCCCTCAGTTTTTGAGATATGGATCTGAAATTTCGAACCTTCTTGGATAGAAATAAGTTATTTATTTTGTGGAACTTGCTAATAAACTCTGAACTATCAGAATCAAGCACTTGTATAGATAACTTTTTATTTGAAGGACATATCTTCAGAAACTTTTAACTTTTTAGATATGTTGTTTCGACGTCATCCAACGGTAGACCCAGGAAACGTGCTGTTTCGACGACGTCTAACCAAACGGAGAAAGGTGTCAGATGAGTAGGGTTAGCTGGACATATATTTGATTTACAGTCAGGGTCTACTCTGGCTAAGTAGGAGTTTAACCTGTTATAATATCTAGAACGAAGCAGCGCAAGGGTCACTCGGCAACTCCAGCTCTTAGTCTGCAATGGGTGGTGATTTAACTTCAAGGGGTTTTTTGTATTTGTGAAGGGTTTATAGTTTCGGCAGCCGAAGTTAAATTTATTTAAGTTTTTTTTTTGTTTTAGATGGAACTTGAAGTGATGGTATAATTGAAGATACATATGGTTATTTTTGAAAGAACTCCCTTTAAGTATTTGTTTTGTTGGACAATAAAAATACCATTATCTCAAACTGTTAGATTTACATTTAAATGTTGCCATCTGTGCTAAAATCGGTTAATCTTCCCATACTTATTTTCAGTTAAAAACTAAAAATGCTGATTAGGGGTAGCTTCGCAAAAAAATTTATAGAAAATGTTATTAGGAGAACAAAATTATAAAAACATTATTACAAAAAAAAGTAGTTATTTAAAAAAAATTATAAAAAAATATAATTTAAAAAATTTAAATTAAAAAATTCAGTTAAGAGCTAAAAATACAGTTATAGGATCACTTAGTAAAAAAAGAACTAGTCTTCCCATTCTTAGCATCACTTAAAAGCTAAAACTGCTGTTTAGGGGTAACTTCGCAAAAAAAAAATAATAGAAAATGTTTTTAGAAAAAAAATTATTAAAAAGAATTATTAAAGAAATTATTTAAAAAATATTTAAGAAAAAAAATAAAAATAAAAATTATTTTAAAAATTTAAATGAATTTAAAAAAAGCATTTTTTTAATTATTTGTAAAAATTTGTTTTACACACTTTTGTGTCTGTTTGTATGTATTCCTGTTACGCACGGCAAAATGTATGTTTTTAATATAATTATTTAATGTTCATTTGTCATTTGAGCACCACAAATGTTGAATGTTCAAGAAACGCGCGCGCACAGCAACTGTTCTGATTTGTACCACATTTTTACACCAACAAATAAAAATCATGTTTTTTACACTGTCAAACACGTTGCATTGCAATACAAGCAAAATATCAATTCATGCAAATATTTATATGTATGTATGTATGTGTCACGTGTTACTACTCACCACACACGCCAGCAACGCAGCGGCAAAATGCAGATTTCAACAGGCGCAAATCTCGTACGAACTGTCCGAATTTGTTTCGTCTTTGAAAGTGTGTGACAGCTGTAAAAGACATTGTTTTTACAATTATTAAAATTTTTATTACTATATATTTATTAAACAATGCTTTTATAAATGAAATAAAAATGCCTTTAATATTATTGCTTATTTATACACGGTGCCAACTTGCTAAACGCCTTACTCGCCTCAAACAAAATCGACAAAAAGGAAAATCACGCCTTGCCTCATATAATTTGCCAACTGCTTACCATTATATGCCTTAACCCCGCCTTATTTAGTTTTTAAGCCCATTGGAATTATTTATATGCTTTGTTATTGCAATTATATATTGTTTTTGTTGCTGGAAGCATGAAACCAATTAATGAAATGCTTTTTAAACAAGAAAAACAAAACTGCTAAGTAGTCGCCCCTGAATTGCAAAAACCCCCAAAAATGTTAAAAACAAAACCAAAACAAAATGAAACACAAAATTTTACCGCAAACTAAGAAAAGTGCTTATTTTAACCCCAAACTAAAACGTAAGCTATACAAAATTGGCTGACCCTAATACCCACACACACCTGATACACTTACAATATAAGAAATAGCATACCCACCTACTAAGTCTGTCAACGCCGTCGAATACTGCATTGTTTGTACAACATTGTTGTTGTGTTTTATTTTTGTTTTGTCTTGCCTACCACCCTAACCCAAGCTAACCTAATTTTGTTGTTGCAAAAAACTCAACGGCCCCAAAATTGTTTGTTGTTGTCTGCTCAACGTCGCTTTTACTCAACGCTGGATAACTGCATTTCTAACACCCTTTTATAACCAGTCTAACTGTATAAGCTAGTATAAGTATGTCAAGCTTTATCTAATATGCATTCAAAATTATTTAAAGAAGCGAATTTTTAATAAAAATATATCCGAAATTGGAAACTAAACACAAATGCGTTTTATTGCAAAAACAAATTATTAAATAAATATTTATAAAGTAAACAAGCGAATTTCGAACTCGAAATTTGCATTACACGCCGCTAAAATACACGCGCACATTCATACGCACTCATACACGTACGCATTTTTAACCAAAAACAAACACAAATAATAGTAATATTATAACCAAAAGAAAAAAAAAAATTAACCAAAAGCAAAAAAAAAAAAATTAACCAAAAGGAAAAAAATTAACAAAAACACCAAAAAAAGTTTTACTAGCAATAAAACTGCACGCAGCCGCAGTGTTGCCCCATACACACGCATAACTGTTATTTTGTTAAGTTTAACCGTTAAACGCACATGCAACTGTTTGTTTGTATGTGTGAGCGCACCGCTAAACGTTGTCTAACAATCGTACTTTTTAACTATAGCAACTAAGTTAACCGTTAAACGTAATCACCGTTAATGTAAACGTAACAGTGTAACAGTATTAACGCCCACCACATGCAATTTGTTGTTGTCGCAGTAGTGTATGTGTGTGCTGGCAAATATGCAAATTTATCTAACGTGCTCTAATCTCACCGCTGTCGTTGAACGCAAGCAAAAGTTAAAAAACAAACTAATAAAACAAAAACACAAAATTTGGCTGTGGAAATGGAAAAAAAGTAAAAATCGGCAACAGCGCAAAATGCTGCTCAACTCCCACGCAAAAGGTGTGTTGACTTTACTAATGACATATTTTACAAAGCACACATGTCAAACCTTGCTAATACAACTTTTTCGACTCTCTTTTTCTCTTCAACTCTCTTTCTCTCCAACACAGAGCGTATCGTACACGAACAAGTTACACCGTGCGAGCCGAATCCTTGCGGCTCGAATGCAATTTGTCGCGATCGTAACGGCATTGGCTCGTGTCAATGTCTACCCGACTACTTTGGCGATCCGTATCAATCGTGTCGACCCGAATGTGTACGCAATTCAGATTGTCCGACACAGCAGGCGTGCACACAACAGAAATGCCGCGATCCATGTCCGGGCACATGTGGCACGAACGCTGAATGCAGCGTCACGAATCATGTGCCGACATGTATGTGCCGCATCGGTTATACGGGCGATCCGTATCGTTATTGTCATGTGGAGCCGCCAGCACGTAAGCAACATAATGCACGCTGCGTACCCGAAAATACAATTTACTGATTTACTTTTTGTCCTTTTTTTGTTTATTCCTTGCTACATTCCAACTGCCGTTTAAATAGCGATACGTCAAGAGCCACCTACAAACCCTTGTCAACCTTCACCTTGCGGTCCGAATTCACAGTGTCGCGAACTTAATGGTCAGGCGGTGTGTTCATGTTTGGAACGTTATATCGGCGTACCGCCAAATTGTCGTCCGGAATGTGTGCTTAGCACTGAATGTGCCTATGATAAGGCATGCATCAATCAACGTTGTCAGGATCCTTGTCCCGGCACTTGTGGCACGAATGCAGAATGCCGCGTGCGCAATCATAGTCCGTTGTGTCAGTGCCGCAACGGTTTTACCGGTGATGCTTTCACACGTTGTTATCCCATACCACGTAAGCGTTAATGCAACCTACTGCCGTTAGTATGGTCCTACTGATTTTTGTTTTCCTTGCATTAGCTGCCCCACCAGCCATTTCACACGTCGAGCGCGATCCTTGTGTACCCTCGCCCTGCGGTCCGTATAGTGAGTGTCGCAACATCAACGGCGTACCATCCTGTTCCTGTCTGCAGAGTTATATTGGCGCGCCACCAAATTGTCATCCGGAGTGTACCATCAGCGCTGAGTGTCCTTCGAATAGAGCTTGCATACGTGAAAAATGTATCGATCCTTGTCCGGGCTCTTGCGGCTTTTCCGCAGAGTGTAGTGTTGTCAATCATACACCGATTTGCACATGTCCCAATGGTTATACGGGCGATCCATTCAGCAACTGCCGTCCCTTACCACCAGAACCTATTATCAGTAAGCACGATTTCGCAGCGCAGTTCATAAAACATTCGCCTTACAAACTACTGTCTATTTTCTTAGATGAACCTGTCGATCCATGTCATCCTTCGCCGTGTGGCGCAAATGCTCAATGCAACAATGGCATTTGTACTTGTCTGCCAGAATATCATGGTGATCCGTACACAGGCTGTCGTCCAGAATGTGTCTTGAATACGGACTGTCCACGTGATAAGGCGTGCTTGCGCAGCAAATGTGCTAATCCATGTCCAGGCACTTGTGGCGAAAACGCCATTTGTGATGTTATAAACCATATACCTATGTGCAGATGCCCCGATGGTACTGTCGGAAGTGCATTCATTCGTTGTAGTCCGGCGCCAAGTAAGCTCTCATACACAAGTGTTTAATTTCTTCGCGATATTAATTGTAATTGTTTATTGCTAGAAATCGTAAATACAAACCCTTGCCATCCTTCGCCGTGTGGACCAAACTCACAATGTCGTGAGGTCAACCAACAAGCAGTTTGTTCTTGTCTGCCAAACTTCATAGGTAGTCCACCAACTTGCCGTCCTGAGTGTGTATCGAATTCCGATTGTGCACCTACACAGGCTTGCCTTAATCAAAAATGTGGTGATCCATGCCCTGGTACTTGCGGTATCGGTGCCAAATGTACTGTTGTCAATCACAGCCCATTCTGCACGTGTCCACCTCGTTTCAGCGGTAATCCGTTCATTCGCTGTCAACCGATAAGTAAGAAATTCATCGTAAAAACATCGTTTTCCGAGAAGTTACAATTTTCTTTTATATTTTTGTATAGTTGAACCACCACGCGACGTTGTGCCAACAGATCCTTGTCGTCCATCACCATGCGGACCATATGCTCAGTGTCGCCCCATTGGCGAAGCGCCATCGTGCTCATGTCTTGAATCTTATATAGGTCGTCCACCTAATTGTCGTCCAGAATGTGTCACGAGCTCTGATTGTGCCAGCAGCTTGGCTTGTATAAATCAGAAATGTGTTGATCCATGTCCGGGTCGTTGTGGCGTCAATGCGGAATGCCGTGTGGTTAGCCATGCAGTACAATGTACTTGTGTGGTCGGCTATACTGGCGATCCGTTTGTGCAATGTAATCTACCACCCGAGCGAGATGCGGTCGAGGTACGCACACCCTGCAGTCCGAGCCCATGTGGCCCCAATGCAGTTTGTCGCGAACGTAATGGCGCTGGTTCATGCGCTTGTTTGCCTGAATATTTCGGTAACCCCTACGAGGGTTGTCGGCCCGAATGCGTAATGAATTCCGACTGCCCATCGAATAAGGCATGCCAACAGCAGAAGTGCCAGGATCCTTGTCCGGGTACTTGTGGTCAGAATGCCGATTGCCAAGTTGTCAATCATTTGCCTTCTTGTACATGCATTACGGGCTACACGGGTGATCCATATCGCGTGTGCACTCGACCAATTGAACGTAAGAATCTTTCGTCTTTTAAATAAGTATTTGTTATGCAACAATTCTAACTATTTGATTTGCCTTTGTGGTAATATAGCTTTACGTACGGAATACGTAAACCCATGTCAACCATCGCCATGCGGACCAAACTCTCAATGTCGCGAATCAAATGATGTGGCTGTGTGCTCTTGTCTACCAGAATTTATTGGTACACCACCCGCTTGTCGTCCCGAGTGCACAATTTCGTCAGAATGCGCCACAGATAGGGCTTGCATCAATCAGAAGTGCGTAGATCCATGCGCTGCTGACCCCTGTGGCAGCAATGCTCAATGTCGCGTTAGGAATCATAGTCCAATTTGTACTTGCAATAATGGATTTACCGGCGATGCATTCACCAGATGTTATCCTATACCACGTGAGCTATTCCACATGTTACAACCCGAACTTATTCACAATGAGAGTATGTTTATATTTATTTTAGCGCCACCAATCGAAATTGAACGCGAAGAGATTCGTGACCCTTGCCTTCCATCGCCCTGTGGTCCTAATGCAGAATGTCGCAATGTAAACGGGGTACCATCATGTTCTTGTTTAGCTACTTTTATTGGTCAGCCACCCAACTGTCGTCCAGAATGCACCATCAACTCAGAATGTCCAAGTCAACAGGCTTGCATCAATCAGAAATGTCGCGATCCCTGCCCGGGTGCTTGTGGTCTAAATACAGTTTGTCGTGTAATGAACCATACGCCAACTTGTCTGTGCATAGACGACTATGTTGGAAATCCATTTATCAACTGCAGCCCCAAACCACCAGAACGTAAGACTTCATTGAAATATAATTATGCTGAGAACACAATAGTGACTTATACAAATACATATATGCTTTCACAACAGCAACTCAACCACCAGTACGTGATGATCCATGTGTGCCATCACCATGTGGACCCAATGCCCAATGTAACAATGGACAATGCACATGTATTCCTGAATACCAAGGTGATCCTTACGTAGGCTGTCGTCCGGAATGTGTACTTAATTCAGATTGTGCTCGTGATCGCGCTTGCGTGCGCAATAAATGTATCGACCCTTGTCCCGGAACTTGCGGAACCAACGCTATTTGTATTGTCAATAGCCACGTGCCCATGTGTCACTGTCCGGACAATATGTCGGGCAACGCCTTCTTTGAGTGTCGCGTAATTGAAAGTAAATTTAATTTATCTATCTCTTTTCCCGAACGTTTTCTCAACTGTTATATTCGCCCAATAGAACCAGTTCCAATAAATCCTTGTCAACCATCACCGTGTGGCCCTAACAGTCAATGCCGCGAACTTCAAAATGTAGGCGTGTGCTCCTGCTTACCGGACTTCATTGGTAGTCCACCACAGTGTAGACCGGAATGTACAACGAACTCTGATTGTCCGCCGGATCAGGCATGTCAGAACTCTAAGTGCCGCGATCCTTGTCCTGGAACCTGTGGCTTTAATGCAGTTTGCAACGTTGTCAATCATAATCCATTCTGTACTTGTCGCGCGCAAATGACAGGAAATCCATTTGTGCGTTGCCAGGAAATAAGTAAGCTGAGCTCATTCTCAAATATAAGTATTTTCCTAACTTGCTGGTTTTTAAAAAATAGTTGCTCCAATACGTGATGCTACACCCGCCAATCCTTGTGTGCCCTCGCCTTGCGGACCTAATTCCGAATGTCGCGTTTCAGGTGACTCCCCGTCATGTTCATGTTTGCCAGATTTTACAGGATCACCACCAAATTGTCGCCCTGAATGTGTTTCAAATTCAGAATGCCCATCTACACAAGCATGTATAAATCAAAAATGCAAAGATCCCTGTCCTGGACTGTGTGGCTCAAATGCCAATTGTCGTGTCTTCAGTCACACACCCATGTGTCTCTGTCAAGAAGGCTTTACTGGAGATCCATTTTCACAATGTAACCCAGTACGAGCAGAACCGATCGAAGTATTGCGACCATGCAATCCCAGTCCATGCGGTATCAATGCTAAATGTGAAGAACGCGACAACGCAGGTTCTTGCCAATGCTTACCAGAGTACTTCGGTAACCCATACGAAGGTTGTCGTCCAGAATGTGTCCTGAACTCAGATTGTCCATCGAATAAAGCTTGTCAAAATCAGAAATGCGCTGATCCTTGTCCCGGCACTTGTGGTACAAATGCAGTATGTCAAGTAATAAATCATTTACCTTCCTGCGAATGCTATCCCGGCTACAATGGTGATCCTTATCGCCTCTGCCAAATAGTACAAGAAGAACGTAAGCCTTTTTTGAAGTTAATTGCCGAAACAGTGTTTCTTCAAATCCAATTCATATTTATAGCTCCCAAAGTATACGTTAATCCCTGTCAACCTTCGCCTTGTGGTCCAAACTCAAAATGTCGCGAAGTAAACGGTCAAGGAGTATGTTCTTGTTTGCCAGAGTATGTCGGTAGTCCACCAGCATGTCGACCTGAATGTACATCCAGCTCTGAATGTGCTACTGAAAAAGCTTGTATCAATCGCAAATGTGTAGATCCCTGTCCGGGCGTCTGTGGACAGAATGCAGAGTGTCGCGTAAGAAACCACAGCCCTATCTGCACATGTAACAATGGATTCACCGGCGACGCCTTCGTACGTTGCTTCCGAATTATAAGTAAGATTACAACATTTAACCCTTCAACAATGAAAATGTTTTCACGTCACCGAATTATTCTTCACTAGCACCGGTTTCATCACCACCGCCACAACGTCAACCACAAGATCCTTGCGTGCCATCACCGTGTGGACCAAACTCACAGTGCCGCGATATTAACGGCTCACCATCATGCTCCTGCCTACCAAATTTCCTTGGTGCTCCACCCACTTGCCGTCCGGAATGTAGTCTGAACTCAGAGTGTCCAAGCCATCAAGCCTGTATAAATCAGAAATGTCGAGACCCATGTCCAGGTTCTTGTGGCATTAGCGCATTGTGCAATGTGATTAGTCACACACCAATTTGTACATGCCAAACCGGTTACACTGGTAATCCGTTCACTGTCTGCAATCCGTTACCACCGCCAAGAAGTAAGTCAGTAGTTAGATTAAAAGGTGCCTTTAGTAAAACCCGTATTTTTTGTGCAGTTGAAGTTGTACCTCAAGACGACCCATGTATACCCTCACCATGCGGCCCTAACGCAAAATGTAACAATGGTCAGTGTACATGTATACCCGAATATAATGGAGATCCTTACACAGGCTGTAGGCCAGAATGTGTATTGCATACCGATTGCGCTAGAGATCGCTCTTGTGTACGACACAAATGTGTTGATCCTTGTCCAGGAACCTGCGCTTCTAATGCCATCTGCGAAGTCATGAATCATATACCAATTTGTCGCTGTCCCGACGGCATGGAAGGCAACGCTTTCGTACAATGCTCACCTATACCGAGTAAGATTAGAAAAGTTTGCGTCGTTTCAGTATTCCTTCATGTTCATAATTTTGCAGAATTGGATGTACCACAAAATCCTTGCCAGCCCTCGCCTTGCGGTCCAAATAGTCAGTGCCGTGAGGTAAACCAACAAGCTGTGTGCTCTTGCATTGCATCCTTTGTCGGTAGTCCACCGTTTTGTAGGCCGGAATGCACAATCAATTCCGAGTGTCCGCTTAATCAAGGTTGTCTCAATCAAAGATGTTCCGATCCGTGTCCTGGCGTTTGTGGCAACAATGCCCTTTGTCATGTTGCCAATCATATACCGTTCTGCCGTTGTCCAGACAGATATTCTGGCAATCCGTTTGTTAGTTGTCAACCGATTTTAGACACACCCGAACCACGTCCACCGAGTCAACCTTGTGTTCCATCGCCATGTGGTCCATACTCGGAATGCCGCGCTGTTGGCGACACGCCTTCGTGTACTTGCTTAGCTGACTATATCGGTGCGCCTCCAAATTGTCGACCAGAATGCGTAACCAGCTCAGAATGCAACACCAATTTAGCGTGTATTAATCAAAAATGCAAAGATCCTTGCCCAGGTTTATGTGGCAACAGCGCTTTGTGTCGTGTGCTTTCACACACTCCAAGCTGTTATTGTCCAGCCGGCTTTGAAGGAGATCCATTCATACAATGTGTGGAAAGCAAGATACCGCAATTGGATCACATCGATCCTTGCAATCCAAGTCCATGCGGTCCAAATGCACGATGCATGCAACGTAATGACGCTGGTTCATGCCAATGCCTTCCGGAATACTTTGGAAATCCTTACGAAGGCTGTAGACCCGAATGTATGTTGAATTCCGATTGTGCTTCCAATATGGCTTGTCAAAATATGAAATGTCGCGATCCTTGTCCGGGCACTTGTGGACAGAATGCCATTTGTTCAGTACTAAATCATGTGCCAACCTGTAATTGTGTACCTGGCTATAGTGGCGATCCATATCGTTCTTGCCAAGTGGAGAAACAACGTAAGCCAAATATCATATGTGTGAATGTAGTGAAGTTAATTTTACAAAATTTCTCTAAAACAGCTATCAAGGAATATGTCAATCCATGCCAGCCATCACCTTGTGGTCCCAACTCGCAGTGTCGAGAAATTAACGAACAAGCTGTGTGCTCTTGTTTACCCGAATACATTGGCAGTCCACCACTTTGCCGACCCGAGTGCACCATCTCGACTGAGTGTGCATTCGACAAAGCCTGTATCAATCAGAAATGCGCAGATCCTTGCCCGGGCACATGCGGGCAGAGTGCCAATTGTCGCGTACATAATCATAGTCCAATCTGTTCTTGCCGTGCAGGTTTTACAGGAGATGCCTTTTCACGTTGTTTCGCTATACCACGTAAGCTTAGACCAATTTCAGTAGCGCGAAAAATGTTATCAATGTATTTGTCATTGTAGCCACACCACCTACACCCGTACAACGCCAACCCGTCGATCCTTGTGTTCCTTCACCATGTGGTCCGAATTCACAGTGCCGTCGCGTTGGAGAATCACCTTCATGTTCGTGTTTACCTAGTTATATTGGCGCTCCACCGAATTGTCGTCCAGAATGCACCATTAATGCTGAATGTCCAAGCAGTCAGGCGTGTATCAATGAAAAATGTCGCGATCCTTGTCCCGGCTCATGTGGTTTGGGCGCTATCTGTAATGTTATAAATCATACTCCAAGCTGTGTTTGCCCTACTGGATATACTGGAGATCCTTTCACTTACTGTCTACCAGAGCCACCACCAAAACGTAAGAGTTTGGCAAGAAATTACCTCCAATGGTACTCTCCTAATTTCTATTCTATACTTAATTCAGCTGTTGTCAAAGATGATCCGTGCAATCCTTCACCCTGCGGTTCAAATGCTCAATGCAACGATGGTATATGTACATGTATACCAGAATACCAGGGCGATCCATATACCGGATGTCGACCTGAATGTGTACTTAATACAGACTGTCCACGCGATCGCGCTTGCATACGAAATAAATGTGTTGATCCTTGCCCCGGCACTTGTGCATCAAATGCTTTGTGTAGCGTCATCAATCACATACCTATCTGCTCATGCCCGAACGGAATGTCTGGCAACGCTTTTATACAGTGCTCTCCGTTACCACGTAAATATCAATGAATTCATAACCGGTTGCACGAATGTTCCCCAAACTAATATTTTCCACTTTCAGCGCCAGTTAAAGTTAACCCTTGTCAGCCCTCACCTTGTGGTCCCAACTCACAGTGTCGCGAAGTAAATGAGCAAGCTGTTTGCTCTTGCATACCAGGCTTCATTGGCGCACCACCAACATGTCGACCGGAGTGTACTGCTAATCAGGAATGTCCAGCCAACTTGGCGTGCATAAATCAAAAATGTGTCGATCCTTGTCCTGGTAGTTGCGGACGGAATGCCCAGTGCAGTACCGTGAATCACAATCCTTTCTGCACGTGCATACCACATTACACTGGAAATCCATTTGTCGCTTGCCAACGTATCATAGAACAACCTCAATTGGATGACACACCAAGTGATCCTTGTCGTCCATCGCCTTGCGGTCCCAACTCAGAATGTCGCGCTATCGGCAACACGCCATCGTGCACTTGTCTTCCAAATTTCATTGGTTCCCCTCCTTACTGCAAGCCGGAATGCGTTTCAAATTCGGAATGCCCATCCACACAGGCATGCATTAATCAAAAATGCAAAGATCCCTGCCCAGGACTATGTGGTACTAGTGCTGAGTGTCACGTCGTATCACACACACCGCGTTGCAACTGTTTGCCTGGCTTTACTGGCGATCCATTCACAATTTGCCAGCCAATACGTATAGCCGCGCCGATTGAAGTGCTGAACCCATGTTCGCCGTCGCCTTGCGGTGCCAACGCAAATTGCCTCGAACGTAATGGAGCCGGCGCGTGTCAATGTTTACCGGAATACTTTGGCAATCCATACGAGGGTTGTCGACCGGAATGTGTTCTCAATTCGGACTGTCCCTCGAACAAGGCTTGTCAGAATCAAAAATGTCGGGATCCTTGCCCCGGTACCTGTGGACAGAATGCTGAATGTAATGTCGTCAACCATATACCGACTTGTAACTGCTTCGTTGGTTATACCGGGGATCCATATCGTTATTGTACAAGACCAGCAGAACGTAAGCTAAAAGATTTGAGTTTACTCATAACAAAATTGCACTATGAAGTGTGAGGGAACAATTTCTTTAAAAAATGGTATCGTAGAACTAATTTGTGCTTCTGCACTTTAGTTCTAGTGGTACTGTTTTTCTACAATTGCTTTCACCACCTTCGTATGTGCAGGTAGTTAGTTGTTCGTTTTTGTAGCCACTAACGTTCTAACTGGTTCATTTTCAATTTATTTACATATAACCACACAAATAACATATAGCCATTGTACAAGAGTACGTAAACCCATGCCAACCCAGTCCATGTGGACCGAATTCTCAGTGTCGTGAAGTAAACGGTCAAGCTGTGTGCTCATGTTTAAGTGAGTTTATAGGCGTACCACCTTCTTGTAGACCCGAGTGTACATCTAGTTCGGAGTGTACAAGTGATAAGGCGTGTATAAATCGAAAATGCGTTGACCCTTGTCCTGGTGTTTGCGGTCAAAGTGCGCTATGTCAAGTGCGCAATCATAGTCCAATTTGTTCCTGTCGTAGTGGTCTAACCGGTGATCCATTCGTGCGTTGTTACCCCTTACCACGTAAGCAAAGTGAAGTTATTCCTGGAGATGTACTATATCGTGATCAATATTTTCCTTTAGCGCCAACACCTCCTAAAGCCGTCGATGAATACCGTGATCCTTGCGTGCCATCACCATGTGGTCCATATGCCACTTGTCGTAACCAAAATAACGTGCCATCTTGTACATGCCAACCAAATTATATAGGCGCACCTCCCAATTGTCGTCCCGAGTGTACAGTTAACTCCGATTGTATCAGTAGCCAGGCATGTATAAATGAACGATGTCGCGATCCATGTCCGGGTGCATGCGGTGTAAATACGGTGTGCAGTGTCATAAACCACACACCGAACTGTGCATGCCAGCCCGGTTATATAGGCGACGCATTCATTGCTTGTCATCCAGCACCACCACCTCGTAAGCATAAATTCTCTTAAACGTCACAGCAACGTTCGTAATGTCAACTTATTTTTAGCACCACCTCAACAAGAACCTATTGATCCTTGCAATCCTAGCCCATGTGGACCCAACGCTATCTGCTCAGGTGATGGGCAATGTACGTGTATAGCTGAGTATCAGGGTGATCCCTATGTCTCGTGTAAACCAGAATGTATACTCAATACAGAGTGTCCACGTGATCGCGCCTGCATAAGACAGAAATGTGTTGATCCTTGTCCAGGCACATGTGGCTCAGAGGCCATATGTGAAGTCTTTAATCATGTGCCCATGTGCCGTTGTCCGGAACGTATGACCGGCAATGCATTTGTGCAATGTGTACCGGTTCAAAGTATGTTAATATTTGAAGTATATTTTAGACGCGTTCTAAATCATTTCAATATTTTTATCGTAGCTGATATTTACCGTAATCCTTGTCAACCATCGCCTTGTGGTCCGAACTCACAATGTCGCGAAGTGAACTCACAAGCTGTGTGCAGTTGTCTACCCAACTATCTAGGCAGTCCACCATCATGTCGCCCAGAATGTACCAGCAACTCTGATTGTCCACCAAACCGTGCTTGTCAAAATCAACGTTGCGTAGATCCATGTCCCGGTACATGTGGTTTGTATGCCAAATGCGCTGTTGTCAATCACAATCCTTTCTGTTCGTGCAATGAACGCTATACAGGCAATCCTTTTGTACAATGTCGTCCTATAAGTGAGTTCCACACCCATTTTAAAAGATCTTCAGTTTCTGAGTTTTGTCCTCTTTCTAAACCATAGTTGAACCTGTGCGTGATGTTACACCAGTCAACCCATGTCAACCATCACCTTGTGGACCGAATAGTCGCTGCCAACCTGTGGGTGAATCGCCATCGTGTTCTTGCCTTGAAAACTTCTACGGTCAACCACCCAACTGTCGTCCCGAATGTGTGACAAACTCGGAATGTTCGTCAAACAATGTTTGTCGAAATAATCGCTGTGTGGATCCATGTCCTGGACTTTGTGGCAACAATGCGCTCTGTCGTGTTATAAGTCACTCAGCAATGTGTTACTGTGAGAACGACTACACCGGTGATCCATTCGTACAGTGTACCTTGATTGTACGTGCACCAACCGAAGTTGTCGATCCTTGCAATCCGAATCCGTGCGGTTCATTCGCCGAATGCTTGCAGCAAAATGGTGTAGGCTCATGTAAATGTCTTGATGAATATTTCGGAAACCCCTACGAAGGGTGCCGTCCTGAATGTGTGCTGAATACCGATTGTCCATCCAACAAGGCGTGTATCAATCAGAAATGTCGCGATCCTTGCCCCGGTACATGTGGTTTGAATGCTGAATGTTACACCAGAAATCATCTACCTACCTGCTCTTGCTTATACGGCTTTGTAGGTGATCCATATCGTTATTGCGCCGTTGAAGAGAAACGTAAGCAAAATTTGTTTGACTCGCCAATTATTTCAAATTCACAATTTGAAAATATTCATCAAAATTTTTAGCCATAGTACAAGAATATGTCAACCCTTGTCAACCATCGCCATGCGGTCCAAATAGTCAGTGTCGCGAAGTGAATAGTCAAGCAGTGTGCTCTTGTCTGCCAGAATTTATTGGCACTCCACCGGCGTGTAGGCCCGAATGTACTATAAGTACTGAGTGTAACTTCGACAAAGCCTGTATCAATCAAAAATGTGCCGATCCATGTCCAGGTGTTTGTGGTACCGGAGCCCAGTGTCAAGTGCGCAACCACGCACCATTGTGTTCTTGTCAGCTTGGTTATACTGGTGATCCGTTTACCCGTTGTTATCCCATACCTCGTGAGTTTGTTTTACATCACGAAATGCTTTCTGTTTATAATCGTTCTGTTACTTGCACAGCGCCACCACCGACATCTGTCGCCGAACCAATACGAGATCCCTGCTTGCCTTCACCTTGTGGCCCCAACTCTCAGTGCAGAAATGTCAACGGTCAAGCCTCATGCTCTTGTTTACCCAATTTCTTTGGCGCACCACCAAATTGTCGTCCAGAGTGTGTCACCAACTCGGAGTGTTCATCTAACTTGGCATGTATTAATAACCGTTGCACTGATCCGTGTCCAGGTTCTTGCGCGTACAATGCTCAATGCAGTGTGATAAATCACATACCCATATGTTCTTGTCCAAAGGATTATGTAGGCGATCCATTTGTTAGTTGTCAACCAGCACCACCACGTAAGATCAATAAAATTCTAGTTAAATTGAATTTGAAATCTCTCATTACACCATCAATTGTGCCAACAGCTCAACCACCAGTGAAAGATGATCCTTGTAATCCATCACCTTGTGGCCCTAACGCCGTCTGTAACGATGGCCAATGCAGCTGTATACCTGAATATCAAGGCGACCCCTTCGTTGGCTGTCGTCCGGAGTGTACTTTGAATTCTGAATGTCCACACGATAAGGCTTGTATTAGAAATAAATGTGTGGATCCATGTCCGGGTACTTGTGGTGTCAATGCTATTTGCGAAGTGCTAAATCATGTGCCCATGTGCCGTTGTCCAGATGGCATGTCCGGAAATGCGTTCTACCAATGTGATCCAATACCACGTAAATATTATTTGTTCACCGAAACGATTGTTCAACGCCTAAGTTTTTCTCCTCTTTCTCTCCCTCTCAAAAGCTAAACTTGTCTCCAATCCATGTGAACCATCACCGTGCGGTCCGAATAGCCGCTGTCGCGTTGTCAACCAAAATGCTGTTTGTTCTTGCATCGAAGGTTTCATCGGTAATCCACCTACATGTCGTCCAGAGTGTGTCCGTAATTCTGATTGTGGTCCACAAATGGCCTGTCAGAACCAAAAGTGTGTCGATCCTTGTCCTGGAGCTTGTGGTTTTAATGCTATTTGTAAAGTGACAAATCATGCGCCTATCTGTACATGTCCGGTGCGTCATACTGGAAATCCATTTGTGGCCTGCCAACCCATAAGTAAATATATAATCTTTCTCAGAGCTTAGCTTTAGTTTTAACTACTCCGCGGTTTTTCTTTAGTTGAACCACCGATACGCTTACAAGAACCAAAGGATCCTTGCTACCCATCACCTTGCGGTCCGAATTCGCAATGTCGCGCTGTCGGTGATGCTCCATCATGCTCCTGTTTACCAGAATTTGTTGGCTCACCACCTAACTGTCGACCGGAATGTGTTACGAATAGTGAATGCAGCCAAGACAAGGCATGCATTAATCAAAAATGTGTTGATCCTTGCCCTGGCTTATGTGGACAGAATGCTCAATGTCGTGTAATCAGTCATACAGCTATGTGCCTTTGTACGCCTGGTTTTACAGGCGATCCCTTTACGGCCTGCTTACCAGAGCCAGTGAAACAAGATGAAATCATATCGCCTTGTGAACCAAATCCATGTGGTGTTAACGCAGAGTGTCGCCAAGTGAACAACGCCGGTTCTTGTCAGTGTTTGCCCGACTACTTTGGCAACCCTTATGATGGCTGTCGTCCAGAATGTGTCACGAACTCGGACTGTCCGCTTGATAAATCTTGTCAGAATCAGAAATGCCGTGATCCTTGTCCGGGTGTGTGCGCGCTAAATGCTATTTGTCGCGTAATAAATCACTTGCCATCTTGTAATTGTCTTGATGGCTTCATAGGTGATCCGTACACTTATTGTCAATTACCAGTGAAACGTGAGTTAACCATTTCTTATCACAAGACAGCAAATCAAAGTAGCATTGCAATTATTACAGCAATTATGAAAGAGTATGTTAATCCTTGTCAACCATCGCCCTGCGGACCGAACTCACAATGTCGCGAAGTGAACAATCAAGCGGTGTGTTCATGTCTGCCTGCTTTTGTTGGCACACCACCAGCATGTCGACCCGAGTGTACCACAAGCGCTGAATGTTCCTTAGATAAGGCGTGCATCAACCAGAAATGTCAGAATCCTTGCCCTGGCACATGCGGTTCCAATGCGGAATGTAACGTACGTAATCACTCACCTTTCTGTACTTGTTTGAATGGATATACAGGAAATGCCTTCACGCGCTGTCACCCAATACCACGTAAGCTTATGTCACATGAACGCGTTTCCCAAAATCATAATACATTTCATTCTGTAGCACCGCCTCCAGCTGCAACACCACCTGAACCTGTACGAAATCCATGTGTGCCCTCGCCTTGTGGACAGTTTGCTGAATGTCGCGATATCAACGGTAGTCCGTCTTGCTCATGTCTACCTACTTATATAGGTAGTCCACCTAACTGTCGACCAGAATGTACAAGAAATTCGGATTGCGCCAGCTCACAAGCTTGTATTAATCAAAAATGTCGCGATCCTTGCCCAGGCGCGTGTGGTTTTAACGCAAATTGTCATGTTATTAATCACACACCGATTTGTCAGTGCGCGTCAGGCTTGATTGGAGATCCATTTGTCTCTTGCCAAGCGCCGCCACCGCCACCTCCTAAACTGGCAGAGGACCCATGCAATCCCTCGCCTTGTGGTCCAAATACTGTGTGTCGCGATGGTCAGTGCGAATGTATACCGGAGTATCAAGGTAATCCATTGATTGGTTGTCGCCCAGAATGTGTTTTGAACACAGACTGTTCTTCGGACAAGGCATGTATACGTCAAAAATGTATGGATCCTTGTCCGGGCACGTGTGCCTCGAACGCCATTTGTGAAGTGCACAACCACATACCAATGTGTCATTGTCCAGAAGGTATGACCGGTAATGCATTCGCTCTGTGCCAACCTATACCTACGCCAGTGCAGACAAATCCATGCCAACCATCGCCATGTGGTCCAAACTCACAGTGTCGCGTGATAAATCAACAAGCTGTGTGTTCTTGCTTACCTGAATTTATTGGTGCGCCACCATCTTGTCGTCCCGAATGTACCAGCAATGCAGAATGTGCCCTTAATCGCGCCTGTTTGCAGCAGAAATGTGTCGATCCTTGTCCTGGAGTATGCGGCGTCAATGCCGAGTGCACGGTCATCAATCACTCGCCGATTTGTCGCTGCACCAATTCTTACACTGGCAATCCGTTCGTTGCATGCAGTCCTATTCGAAGTAAAACACATTTAAATATTTCAACCAAGCAGGTTTTTTATCACCTACATCCTTTTACAGTTGTTCCTCAATTGGATGTTGTACCTAAAGATCCTTGTCGTCCCTCGCCGTGCGGACCGAATGCTGAGTGTCGCGCTGTAGGCGACAGCCCATCATGTTCATGTCTCAAAAACTTTATTGGTGCACCACCAAACTGCCGTCCTGAATGTGTAACAAATTCCGAGTGTCCACTGTCACAAGCTTGCATTAATCAACGTTGCCAAGATCCCTGTCCGGGTGTTTGCGGCTCAAACGCCGATTGTCATGTCATTAATCATACACCAATGTGTGTGTGTACAAGCGGTTATACTGGAGATCCATTCAACCATTGCGACGTCATACGCGATGTACCGCAAGAAGTACTCAACCCTTGTCAACCAAGTCCTTGCGGAACCAACACGGAATGTATCGTACGCAACGGCGCAGGCGCTTGTCAATGCCTACCCGAATATCAAGGCAACCCATATGAGGGTTGTCGTCCTGAATGTGTTGTAAACTCTGATTGTCCAACGAACAAAGCTTGCCTACAGAACAAATGTAAGGATCCCTGCCCAGGCACTTGCGGACAGAATGCAATTTGTTATGTACGCAATCATTTGCCAACTTGCAACTGTTTAACTGGTTATTCAGGTGATCCTTACAGCTACTGTACGGTATTGACAGAACGTAAGCATCAAAAATAATCAATTATTTATGAAACAGCGTCCTTAAGTATATATTTTTGCGTAAATTTAGCTAAATTAGACGTGGTAAACCCATGTCAGCCTTCACCATGTGGACCAAATTCACAATGCAAGGAAGTCAAGCAACAAGCGGTCTGCTCCTGTCTACCAACATTCATCGGCACTCCACCAGACTGCCGCCCCGAATGTACCATATCCAGCGAATGTGCGCTTGATAAGGCATGTGTCAATCAAAAATGCGTCGATCCGTGCCCCGGCGTGTGTGGACTTAACGCCGAATGCCGCGTGCATAACCATAACCCACTTTGCACGTGTCGAAACCGTTACACCGGCGATGCCTTTACTAGATGCTATCCTATACCACGTAAGAAGCACAGTTGTCGGGTATAAAAACACATTTGTCAAGCACAACCTTATTTTTATAGCACCACCGCCCGTGCCCGTAATTAGAGAGGAATACCGCGATCCATGCGTACCATCACCTTGCGGTGCTAATGCTGTATGTCGTAACGTCAATGGTCAGGCCTCGTGTACTTGTCTGCCCAACTACTTAGGTGCACCACCCAACTGCCGACCCGAGTGTTCAATCAATGCCGAGTGCTCACCACACTTGGCGTGTATAAATGAAAAATGTCGCGACCCTTGCCCGGGATCTTGTGGTTTCTCTGCGATTTGTAGTGTCATTAATCACACGCCGATATGTACCTGCCCAGCTGATTATACAGGTGATCCGTTCACTAGCTGTATGCCTAAGCCACCTGAGCCCCAACGTATGTTCTCAGTATTTTTGTTATTGGTAAAATATTAACTTTACTTTTCTTAGTGCCTTTACAAGACCCATGTAATCCGTCCCCCTGCGGTAGTAATGCCATATGTAATAACGGCGTATGCTCCTGCTTGCCTGAGTACCAAGGAAACGCTTATTCCGGTTGTCGACCAGAATGTGTACTCAATACTGAGTGCCCACGTGACAAAGCTTGTATAAGAAACAAATGCGTTGACCCTTGCCCAGGCACATGTGGTGTGGGAGCCATATGTGATGTGTTTAATCATATACCAATGTGTCGTTGCCCTGATGGTATGTCGGGCAACGCTTTCATTCAATGCTCTGTACTACAAAGTAGGTTTCAAAATTTACGTTGCTTCACATTCCCAATACAAAATTCATATATTTGCTCTTTAGCCCCGCCAACTGTAACGAATGTGTGTCAACCATCGCCGTGCGGCCCTAATTCACAATGTCATGAAGTTAATCAACAGGCAGTTTGCGCTTGCTTGCCTAACTATTTCGGCTCACCACCAAACTGCCGACCTGAGTGTACCATAAATTCGGATTGTCCACCGAACTTAGCTTGCGTTAATCAGAAATGTCGAGATCCATGTCCCGGAAGCTGTGGCGTACGTGCCATGTGCTCAGTCATTAATCACGCGCCATTCTGTAGTTGCCCGAGCGGCTACACCGGCAATGCGCATACTCTATGCCAACTATTGCCACCACCGACGCCTCAACAGGAACCTGTAAATCCCTGCGTACCTTCGCCATGCGGACCCAACTCACAATGTGCTGACAGAAACGGTTCACCATCATGCAGCTGCTTACCAGATTATATTGGTGCACCACCAAATTGCCGCCCAGAATGTTTATCTTCCTCGGAATGTGCCAGCAATAAAGCATGTATCAACATGAAGTGCCGAGATCCATGTCCCGGTATTTGTGGCACATCAGCTACTTGTCATGTGGTTAGTCACACCCCATCTTGTGTCTGCATCGCCGGTTATATGGGTGATCCGTTCACGCAATGTTATCCCGAACCGATTGTTGAGCTCGAGCAGATTAACCCGTGTGTGCCCAGTCCATGTGGCAGCAACGCTGTTTGTACCACACAAAACAATGCCGGCGCTTGTAAGTGTCTGCCAGAGTATTTCGGCAATCCATATGAGGGTTGCCGTCCTGAGTGTATTGCAAATTCGGATTGTCCTTCGAATAAGGCTTGTCGAAATCAAAAGTGTCAAGATCCCTGCCCTGGCGTTTGTGGACAAAATGCGCAGTGTGACGCCATTAATCATTTGCCTACCTGCAGTTGTCTGTCGGGTTACACCGGTGACCCGTACAGCTACTGTAATGTTTTGAAAGAACGTAAGCATCATATTTGTTCACTCACTAATTTTTCATTTAGCAAACACAGCACAATTTTGACTCATTGCACTTTACTATTATTATCTCATTTTACATGTATAAATAGCTATTAGAGAATATGTCAATCCATGCATACCCTCGCCATGTGGCCCGAATTCTCAATGTCGCGAGGTAAACGAACAAGCCGTATGTTCATGTCTGCCCGAATTTATTGGAAGTCCACCCTCTTGTCGTCCCGAATGCACATCGAACTCTGAATGTCCTGCCGATAAAGCCTGTATCAACAAGAAATGTCAAGATCCTTGCCCTGGCACTTGTGGCTCGAATGCTGAGTGTCGCGTACGTTCACATAGCCCGTATTGTAGTTGTCGTCCAGGTTATACTGGTGATGCATTTGTCCGTTGCAATCCAATACCACCACCACCACCGCCAGCGCGTGAACCATACCGCGATCCATGTGTTCCTTCCCCTTGCGGCCAATATGCCGTTTGTCGTGTTGTGAACGAACAACCGACGTGTTCTTGTCTACCTTCGTATACCGGTTCACCGCCTAATTGCCGCCCAGAATGTGTTATAAACTCGGACTGTGCCAGCAATCGCGCCTGCATAAACGAAAAGTGTCGCGATCCATGCCCAGGATCTTGTGGAGTGTATGCTGTTTGCAACGTTTTAAATCATACGCCAGTGTGTACGTGCCCATCCGGATATATCGGTGATCCATTCACGAGTTGTCACCCGCAACCAGCTCCACCACC
Source organism: Bactrocera neohumeralis (assembly GCF_024586455.1). Lineage (NCBI taxonomy): Eukaryota > Metazoa > Arthropoda > Insecta > Diptera > Tephritidae > Bactrocera > Bactrocera neohumeralis. The sequence continues at coordinate 12,324,328 of NC_065920.1, forward strand.
ACCACGTAATATAAATCTGAACCTTTCAATCCTCGGTACCCACACTTTAAACGAACCATATTTATTTTTGAAATTAGCTACCCCTGCTGACGATCCTTGCATACCATCACCGTGTGGCATTAACGCTCAATGCAGCGATGGTATTTGCACTTGCATCGGCGAATATCAAGGCGACCCATACACTGGTTGCCGTCCTGAATGTATTCTTAACAGCGAATGCTCGCGCGATAAAGCTTGTATCAACCAGAAATGTCAAGATCCTTGTCCCGGCACCTGTGCTTCGAACGCGATATGTGAAGTACACAATCATGTACCCATGTGCCACTGCCCAGCGGGAATGCAAGGCAATGCATTTGTTCTATGCCAACCACTACCGGAGCGGCCACCTGAACCACCGCATCCATGCCAACCATCACCATGTGGTCCAAACTCCCAATGTCAAGATAGAAATGGTATAGCTGTTTGTTCGTGTGTAGCAGATATGATAGGTACACCACCCGCTTGTCGCCCCGAATGTATCAGCAACTCAGAGTGTCCAATGAACCGCGCATGCATCAATCAGAAATGCAAAGATCCTTGTCCAGGCGCTTGCGGCCATAATGCACTCTGCAACATTGTGAATCATAACCCAATTTGCTCGTGTCCAACGGGTTATACCGGAAGTCCATTTGTAGCTTGTCAACCCATCATCAGTACGTATTTTCTACTCATCGGCGATTCAATGTCTGTAAACCTAATTTCAAACCCTCCCATATCAACTCACTTTTCTACAGCTCCTCCAACTTATGAAGAACCACGCGATCCCTGCCGTCCATCACCGTGCGGCGCCAATGCTCAATGCAGCAACATAAATGGTGCACCTTCATGTACTTGTCTCTCTGAATTTATAGGCGTACCACCAAATTGTCGTCCAGAATGCATATCTAATTCAGAATGTCCATCCGATAAGGCTTGCATTAATCAGAAGTGTCGCGATCCATGCCCGGGTCTGTGTGGTTCCAATGCACAGTGTCATACTTTGAATCACATACCCAATTGTGTTTGTGAACAAGGTTACGTTGGAGACCCCTTCACCGTCTGCCGCTTGCCATTACCGCCACCACCAGCACCAGTACCTGACTTTATAGACCCATGTGTACCGAACCCTTGTGGAGATAATGCGGAATGTCGTCGTCATAACAATGTTGGATCTTGTGTCTGTTTACCGGAATATTTCGGAAACCCCTATGAAGGTTGCCGACCTGAGTGTGTGCTGAATAGTGATTGCCCATCAAATAAAGCCTGCGTACAACGTAAATGTCAAGATCCATGTCCTGGCACTTGCGGTCGCAATGCCGAATGTCAGGTTGTTAATCACCTACCCGTTTGTCATTGCTTCGGTGGCTATACGGGCAATCCGTTTAGCTTATGCTCACCTGTAAAACAATGTAAGCATAAATACAAATTTTCCTTAAACACCCGGATTAAAAATTCCATATGTTTTTTTTTTATCACTAGTGGAGCCCATTTATGTTAACCCATGTCAACCTTCGCCGTGCGGTCCGAATGCACAGTGCCATGAGGTTAATCAACAAGCTGTTTGTTCGTGCTTGCCTGAATTTATTGGCTCACCTCCTGCTTGCCGTCCAGAATGTACCGTTAATTCGGAATGTCCGCTCACACAGGCTTGCATAAATCGTAAATGCGCAGATCCTTGCCCTGGCACCTGTGGTCAAAATGCAGAATGTCGCGTCTACAACCATAATCCGATTTGTTCGTGCAGAGTTAGCTATACGGGAGATGCTTTTACGCGTTGTTATTCAATTCCACAGCCAATCGCAGATGTAACGCCACAACCACCAAGTAATCCCTGCAATCCTTCACCTTGTGGCCAATACGCGCAATGTCATAATCGTAACGGCGGCGCGGTTTGCTCATGTTTACCTAGTTACATAGGTAGTCCACCAAATTGCCGCCCCGAATGCGTTGTACATTCCGATTGTCCATCGAATCGTGCCTGCATCAATGAGAAGTGTCGTGATCCATGTCCTGGTTCATGTGGTTTTAACGCAATTTGTAATGTACTCAATCATGTACCCAACTGCGTCTGTCCAACTGGCTATGTAGGTGATCCATTCAGTAGCTGTCAACCAGAGCCACCCCAACCGGTGCAACGTGAGCCCATCAAACAGGATCCTTGTGTGCCATCGCCTTGTGGTGCGAATGCTGCTTGTAGTGGAAACGGCGTGTGTACTTGCCTGCCCGAATATCATGGAGATCCATACAGTGGTTGCCGTCCAGAATGCGTACTAAATAGCGATTGCGCCCGTGACCGTGCTTGTATCAATCAAAAATGTAAAGACCCATGCCCGGGTACTTGTGGCACGCTTGCGCTCTGCAATGTTATAAACCACGTACCGATGTGTTCATGTCCAGCTGGCATGACAGGCAATGCGTTTGTTTATTGCGAAAGCATACCAAGTAATATAGAAATCAACGCTTTCAACCGGACTATGCAAACTCACATTCTTCCAATTTCAGTCGTCGAACCGCCACCGCCCATAAACCCCTGTCAACCTTCTCCTTGTGGTCCTGATGCACAGTGTCGCGCGTCTAATCAACAAGCCATCTGCTCTTGCCTACCAGGTTATATTGGCGCACCACCATCTTGTCGTCCCGAGTGTGTTTCCAATTCCGAATGTGCTTTGGATAAGTATTGTTTGAATCAGCGTTGCCAAGATCCGTGCGCCGGTACCTGCGGTTTACGTGCCGTCTGTCATGTTCAAAATCATAGCCCAATATGTGCCTGTCCACCACGTTACACCGGTGATCCGTTCATTTCCTGTCAGCCAATAAGTACTATGCGCTCGCACTTTACACTCACAAATATTCAACTAAACATCATCTTCAAACCTATTACAGTTATACCCAAACCGGCACCAATAAGCGACGTAACGCCTACAAATCCATGCCAACCATCACCTTGCGGACCGAACTCAGAATGTACCGCCACTGCGAATGGCGCACAATGTACTTGCTTACGTGATTTCATTGGCACTGCTCCGCACTGCCGTCCCGAATGCGTAACAAGTGCTGAGTGTGCCTCGGACAGGGCGTGCATCAATCGCAAATGCGCAGATCCCTGTCCGGGTTCGTGTGGTGTTGCAGCCGAGTGTCGTGTGTTGGCGCACAGCGCAATGTGTTACTGTCCAAGCGGATATACTGGCGATCCTTTCTCTACATGCGTTAAGCAACAGGAACCACCAACGGAGGTGGCTTTACCTTGCAGTCCCAGCCCTTGTGGTCCAAACGCAATTTGCCAACCACGTAATGGCATTAGCGTTTGTCAATGTTTACCGGACTATTTCGGTAATCCTTATGAAGCTTGTCGTCCTGAATGTGTTAGGAATTCGGACTGTTCAGCGGACAAAGCTTGCCGAAACCAGAAGTGCCGTGATCCATGTCCCGGCACTTGTGGTTCGCAGGCGACTTGTCAAGTCGTCAATCATATACCGAACTGCGCCTGCCTGCCAGGCTATCGCGGCGATCCATATACACGTTGTGAAATTGTGCAGGCAGAACGTAAGAAATTTTTAATGTGTATTCTTTAGTCTTAACAACAAGCTTCCCAAAATTGACAACAATGCAGAACTACCACCCTAAATTCACTAAATTCTGTTTAATGTCTGCCGAAGCTCGCTAATATCTATAAATTGAGTAACCAATGCGTTAGGTAGAGCTTTACCCCCGAAAATGCTATAAGCCGTTTTATAACCCGCTATCTAAAATCCCTGTCTGCAAGCAATATAGAGCTTCCACTTTGCAATTCTTACACGACTACTTAGCGGTAATAACCATACCAAAAATAAAGCCAAATAATGTAATCATAAGCATATATTAAGAATCATTAGCATAAGAACCTTCGCATGCCATAGCCTATCATGGGCACGCTTAACATACATAACTTAACATAGTTTAAGAAGTAACATAGGTTAAGCGCAAAAATAACACATGTAATTCGCTTCAAAACAACACAGCTCTAGTTGAGCTAAAAATATTGGTTTGTGTATAATTTAACCCACCACTCGCTTAATCTCTACTGGACACTAATTTGTTGTGTAATTCGAAACAGCTGAACCACCCGTCAAAGTAAGTCCCTGCCAACCATCACCATGTGGCGCCAACGCACAGTGTCGCGAATCAAATGGTCAAGCCGTTTGCTCGTGTCTACCGGAGTTTGTTGGCACCCCACCCACTTGTCGTCCGGAATGTGTCGTCAGCTCAGAGTGTCCATCCGACAAAGCATGCATCAACCAGAAATGTAAAGATCCCTGTCCAGGCGCTTGTGGCTTAAACGCCGAATGTCATGTACATAACCATAGTCCACTGTGTGCTTGTAAGGCTGGTTATACCGGCGAAGCCTTCACCAGCTGCCAGCGTATACCACGTAAGCAACGACTGTTCCACTTTCTCACAATAGCCTTAATTTACGCGTCTTATTCGCTTAAATGACTGATTTACCCTTGTTATAATGCCCTTTAGCACCACGTACCCCAGAACCGCCACAAGCAGATGTCAATCCATGCATACCGTCGCCTTGTGGCCCATACGCACAATGTCGTGAAGTTAATGGTGCCGCTACATGCAGCTGTTTGACGAACTACATTGGCGCGCCACCCAACTGTCGTCCGGAATGTACAATAAATGCGGAATGTGCCAGCAATATGGCCTGTATTAACGAACGTTGTCGCGATCCATGTCCCGGTTCATGTGGATTTTCTGCGCTTTGTAATGTAATATATCATACACCCAGCTGTTCTTGTCCCGTTGGCTACACCGGTGATCCGTTTACCAGCTGTCGTCCATTACCACCACCGCCACCAGCACCAAGTAAATACAACGAACCCGAATACGTAGTTAAAACGAAATTCTTAATTTACACAAACCTTACAGAACCAGCGGAACCTGTGGATCCATGCATCCCTTCACCATGTGGTGCAAATACTGTCTGCAATAACGGGCAATGTTCCTGCATACCGGAATATCATGGCGATCCCATCATCGGTTGTCGTCCAGAATGTGTGCTTAACGCGGATTGTCCACGTGACCGCGCTTGTGTGCGTAATAAATGTGTAGACCCATGTCCAGGTACATGCGGCCAACGCGCGCTCTGCGACGTCGTCAACCACATACCAATGTGTCGCTGTCCAGAACGTATGACTGGTAATGCATTTGTCGCTTGCGATCCAGTTCCTGAAGTGGAGTTGAAGAATCCATGCCAGCCATCGCCTTGCGGTCCCAATTCACAGTGTATTGAACGTGGTGGCAATGCCATTTGCTCTTGTATTACTGGTTACTTCGGTAATCCACCAAACTGTCGCCTCGAGTGTTATAGCAGTTCGGATTGTGCACAAATACACGCGTGTATTAATAATAAATGTGTTGATCCTTGCCCAGGTCAATGTGGTCTAAACGCCGAGTGTCAGGCTGTGCAGCATCGCGCACACTGCGAATGTATACGCGGTTATACCGGTAATCCATATTCACTTTGTACGAGACCAGGTAACTTGCAACTGACAGAGTTCCCCCAAGACGCAAACTTATCAATATTCCACTACTTTTGTTTAGAAATACGACAAGAACCACCTGCAATACAGAACCCTTGTATACCATCTCCTTGCGGTCCTAATGCTCAATGTAGTGACGTAAAGGGACAGCCACGTTGCTCTTGTCTGGCCGACTTTATTGGTACACCGCCAAATTGTCGCCCAGAATGCTCTAGTAATGACGATTGTCCTAACAACTTGGCTTGCATCAACCGCAAATGTCGTGACCCATGTCCCGGTTCGTGTGGTTTGAATGCCAATTGTCTTGTGACCCTGCATATACCCAATTGTCATTGCCCAGTTGGCATGACCGGCGATCCCTTCCGCGTATGTTATGAGGCTCCAAAAAGTAAGGCGTTAGCAAGTCGACCACAGTTTTATTTCTACATACGGCAGATCTTCTATAACTTTTATATTTATTTCATTATCTTTCAGTATTACCACCACCACCGAAACAGGAACCACGTGATCCTTGCCGTCCATCACCATGCGGCCCGAACAGCGAATGCCGTGGACGTGACGATAGCTACACCTGCTCATGTATTAATGATTACATTGGTAATCCGTATGAAGGTTGCCGTCCCGAATGTATTGGCAATTCTGAGTGTTCCTCGAATCGTGCTTGCATACGCAACAAATGCGCCGATCCTTGTCCAGGCACTTGTGGGGTTGAGGCGCTTTGCACCATCCACAATCACATTCCGATTTGCTCTTGCCCCACTGGCTACAGTGGCAATGCTTTCGTCCAGTGTTCACCGATTGTAATAGAACACATACCACAGGAACGTCGTGATCCATGCTACCCAACACCGTGCGGCATAAATACGGTATGCAAAGTACAACGTGATCAGGCTGTTTGTGAATGTCTACCAGGCTTCTTTGGCAATCCACAAGGACAGGGTTGTCGTCCCGAATGTACACTCAGCTCAGACTGTGCCAAGGATAAGGCTTGTGTCAATTCCAAATGTGTCGATCCATGTCCCGGCGTCTGCGGTTATGGCGCACAATGCCAGACCGCCAATCACAACCCAATATGTAGTTGTCCCAGTCCAATGGTTGGCAATCCGTTCGTTGAATGTCATGCACCACCGCAACCGATCGATCCATGCAATCCATCACCATGCCGCAGCAATGGCATATGCCAGGTTATCAATGGTGCTGCCACTTGCACGTACCCCGAATGTGTAACCAATGAGGATTGCTCACGTAATCGTGCTTGTATCAATCAGAAATGTCGCGATCCATGTATTAATGCTTGCGGTGTCAATGCGATCTGTAACGCCATCAATCATAAGGCGGTATGTACCTGTCCAACCGGTTACTATGGCTCACCGTTTAACCAATGTCTTCGACAAATGGAGGAAATACCAGCACCACGACCGGAATGTACCACCGACGCGGAATGCTCGAACGACAAGGCGTGCGTCAATCAAGCTTGTCAAAATCCATGCGAACTCTCGAATATTTGTGGCACAAACGCGCGCTGTCACGTGCAATTGCACAGACCACTTTGTGTCTGTAATGAAGGTGAGTACGCGAAAGTGGAAATTGAAGCGAACATTGGTAGCTAGGAAGATAACAATATCGAACGAGAATCTAGCAAACGCGCTTCTTTCTTTGACTGTTCTTAATAATAATATTATTGAGAAACAAGTAAAACTACAGTTCAATAACTTTTCTAAAGAGAAAATTAACATTGCTTAATACTTCCTAATAATATTCTTACCTTGCGAGCCCGAAACGTAACTTGCCACTGAAAAGAGAGAAAGTTTAAATTAATATTTCGGTTTACTTGAATTTTTTTACATAATTATTTATAAGGAGCTCTAACTAACTATTACAATACTAATTCTATCCCCATGATAGGTTACACCGGCAATGCTTTCAGTTATTGCCATGTCATCGGCTGTCGCTCAGACGAGGAATGTCCCGCCACAGAAGCCTGCATCAACAAACAATGTACCGATCCTTGTCCGTACACACAGTGCGGCACGAACGCCATCTGTCGCGCCGACTACAATCACAAGGCACGCTGTCACTGCCCCGACGGTTATCGCGGCAATCCATTGGTGCGCTGTGAACGACCGGAATGCACACGCGACGACGAATGCGCCTTCAATTTGGCCTGTAAGAATGAACGTTGCGAAGATCCATGCAATTGTGGTGTTGGCGCCCAATGCCGTGTCGACAATCATCGCGCACAATGTCGCTGCCCGCCTGGCTACAGTGGCAATCCGCTGGTTAGCTGTGTACTCGAAGAACCTAAAGTGGCACCACAATGCACCATGGATGCGGACTGTACCAGCAAATTGGCCTGCTTCAATGGCGAATGTAAGAATCCGTGCGCGGTAACGCAACCATGTGGCGCAAATGCTATTTGCTCGGTAGTGGACACGTTGCCGTTGCGTACTATGATCTGTCAATGCGAACCCGGTTATGTGGGTGATGCGGATGTGGGTTGTCGTAAAGGTAGGTTGGCAACGAAGTCATTCATTGAATTTGAAAATGCCTTAAATGCTTGTCTTTTTGAGTCTTTTCATTACAGCTTAATTTTTGTATTTTACAAATTAATTTGCGTTATTTTTATGTGCGAATATTTATTTTATAATGTACATATTTATTGTGTCTATGTTGAACTTTACCTCTCAACGTTCTTGTACAGCTCCTCGCAATTATGCAAGCACACGCAAACTATACTTTTCCGTTATATTTCGTTTTCGACACAAATATCTCTCCACTTCCGTACACTAATACGTTTTTTTCGCATTAGAACCCGCACGTGATCATGGTTGCCAATCGAATAGCGAATGTCAAGATACGGAAGCCTGCCGCAATGGCGCCTGTGTAAATCCTTGTATTGATGCCTCACCTTGCGCCCGCACAGCCGAGTGCTTAGCTCAGCGTCATCGCGCCGTCTGCAGTTGTCCACAGGGCACACAGGGTGATCCATTCACAAACTGTTACCAACCACGTAAGTTCACACATTACCGAGTTTTACGTTAAATTACACTTTACTTTGCTTTGCGTCGAAACTAACAATCCAAACTTGTGCCCACAGCGGAAATAACGGCGGGCTGTAAACAAGATTCGGAGTGTCCGTCAACAACGGCCTGCATCAATCAACGCTGTCAAGATCCTTGCGCTGAGGCGAATCCATGTGCTGGCAACGCGGAATGTCGTGTACGCAACTCGCGTCCAATATGCTCTTGCCCCGCCGGCTGGGGTGGTGATCCGCAAGTACAATGCTACAAACGTATGTACAGAGCTAAAGTGACACCATTTTCCTTATTATAAATTTAACCGAATTTTTTTCACACTTTACAGCGGAATGCAAGATAAATGCGGACTGTCCCTACGATAAGGCTTGTATAAATGAGAATTGTGTAAATCCTTGCAGTTATGGCGACGTACGTTGCGGCACTGGCGCTCAATGCGCACCACAAAACCACCAAGGCTGTCTGCATATGTCCGCCGGGCACACAAGGCAATCCGTTTGTCTCGTGTATCACCGGTCACTGCCAATACAACGAGGATTGCGCCGATCATGAGGCTTGCGATCGCTTGAATCGCGTTTGTCGTCCGGTTTGCGATGAGGACACCTGCGCGCTGAATGCCATTTGCACTGGCAGACGTCATCAGCCGCAATGCGAATGCCGACCGGGCTATAGAGGCAATCCATTTGTACAGTGCGATGTGCCACGCGAGCCACCAACTAAAGTGGAACCCGAATGTAAACAGGATGCTGATTGTCCATCTCAATTGGCTTGTATTAATCAGCGTTGCGCCAATCCTTGCGCCACACCACATGTTTGCACGCCACAACAGACCTGTCACGTATTGGATACGCTACCTTTGCGTACCATGATCTGCAAGTGTCCGAGCGATACGATCACCGATAATTCGGGTAATTGCGTACCAATCAAACATGAAGTAGTCAGCGGTTGTCAGAACAACGATGAATGCGGTAACACCGAGGTCTGCCAACGTGGTGTGTGTATCGACGCTTGCCGCTTGGAACGCTGCGGTGTAAATGCGCAATGTCGCTCACGCGATCACTATGCCGAATGCACATGTGCACGTGGCTACGAAGGTAATCCACGTGTTGAGTGCCAGTTAATCGTACACGAACAGCCGAAAACACCGAACGCTGAATGCACAAAGAACGATGACTGTCCCTATGATAAGACGTGTAAGAATGAACGCTGTGTAAATCCTTGTGTGGAAGATTCTTGTGGACGCGGTGCCTATTGCCATGTACAAAATAGAGAACCGGTATGCCGTTGCCCAAGCGGTTTCACCGGCGATGCGCGCGTTGCTTGTGTACCACGTAAGTATATTTTGTACGATTCCTTCCAAACGCAAAAACTTATGAACCTTTTTGTTTACCTTTTCTCTTTACCACAGCGCCAGATGTCTCTACGATAGGTTGCAAATCCAATTCCGATTGCTCTCTTAGTGAATCTTGCGTCAATGAACGTTGCATTAATCCTTGCAATTGTGGTCCGAACGCCGAGTGTATTGTACGTAATCACCACCCGGTTTGCTACTGTCAACCTGGCTACTCTGGCAATGCACAATTCGGTTGTGTACAAATTGGCTGCCAATCGGACGATGAATGTTCATCGGATCAACAATGCGTGAATCGTGAATGCGTGAATCCTTGTTTGATCAGTGATCCGTGCGCGCTCAATGCCGAATGCTTTGGTCGTAATCATCGCGCCACCTGTCGCTGTCCTGCCGGCTTGGAAGGTGATCCGTTCCAACGTTGTGTACGCGTCGAATGTCACTCAGACTATGACTGCGCTACGAATCAAGCATGCGTACGAAATCAATGTGTGAACCCCTGTCAAGATAGCCCATGCGCACAAAATGCCATTTGTCAAGCATTGCAACATCGCGCCGTTTGCCGCTGCCCCGAGACTATGCCGCTCGGCAACCCTTACGCTTATTGTGAACGCCGTCCTGTAGAACCAGTTTGTCGCGACGATGGCGATTGCCCAAGTCGCTTGGCTTGCATCGATAGTAAATGTCAGAACCCATGTACCATACTCTCACCATGCGCAAGCTCCGCAAAATGCAGTGTACTGGATAGTGTGCCTGTACGCACTATGGTATGCGAATGCCCCGAATCATATGTCCCGGATGCGCGAGGTGAATGTAAACCGATCGTACTGCAGAGTCCACCAGGCTGCAGTAGTGATGCCGACTGTCCGGATCAAGAGGCTTGTATCAACCGTCAGTGCCGAAACCCATGCAACTGTGGCACCAACGCAATTTGTCAAGTACAAAATCATCGCGCCACATGCTCTTGCCAAGACGGTTATGAAGGCAATCCCTATGCTTTCTGTCGCACCATTGGCTGTCGCATAGATAGTGAATGTGACTCCGGTAAGGCCTGTATCAACGGCAACTGTATTAATCCCTGCTTAGTGAATGATCCTTGCGGTGTCAACGCTGAATGCTATGTGCAATCTAACACCGCTATGTGTCGCTGCAAGAGTGGTTATCGTGGTAATGCTTACGAGCGTTGTCGCGTCATTGGTTGTCTAACGAATAACGATTGCCCCTCTGACAAGATGTGTCAAAATGAACAGTGCGTCAATCCTTGTATTTACCACAATACTTGCTCACCACGCGCCGAGTGCCGCCCGCAAAACCATTTGGCTGTCTGTCGCTGTCCCGCTGGCTTCCTGGGCAATCCATACGTGGACTGCCGTCCAGAACCACAACCTATGTGCAGAGTAGACACAGATTGCCCAGCGCGCTTGGCATGCATCAACGATGAGTGTGTTGATCCTTGTCTCACTCTGGAACCATGCAACCGTCCAGCACAATGTGAAGTGACACCAACGTCGCCTGTACGTACTATGATCTGCGTCTGCCCCGACGGCTACATTAGCAGCGGCAGTGGCACCTGCAAACCAACAAAGACAATTGTGGAAGTAGGCGGTTGTATAGCCGATTCAGAATGTGCCACAGATAAATCCTGCGTAAATGGTATCTGTCGCGATCCCTGCAATTGTGGCTTGAACGCTGAATGCCGCATTAAGGACCATAAACCGGTATGTACTTGTCGTCAAGGTTACGAGGGTAACCCTGAATTCGAATGTTCCAAGATTGAATGCGCTATAAATTCGGACTGTCCATCTACGCACGCCTGTCGCAATCAACTTTGTGTGCCCGTTTGCCAAGGTGAACAATGCGGCACAAATGCCGAATGTCTAGCAGTTGATCACCGCGCTGTATGTGAATGTATACCCGGCTTCCGTGGCAATGCACGCATCGCCTGTACACCACTTGGCTGTCGTACCGACGGTGAATGTCCATCAGATAAGGCGTGTGTCAATGGCAAATGTGAGAACCCATGCGATACAAAGGCGATCTGTGCATATGACGAAATTTGCAAGGTCTACAACCACCAACCAGAATGTGCCTGTCCACCGGGTACTATTGCGCGACGCAACGGCTGTGAACCGCTACGTGACATACCGATTTGCCGCTACGATGGCGACTGTCCAAGCCAAACTGCCTGTATACGTGGCGAATGCGTCAATCCATGCAATGCAACACATCCTTGTGGCGTTAATGCCGACTGTCGTGTCTTAGATACTGTGCCAGTGCGCACAATGATCTGCGAATGTTTGGAGGGATACACCGGTAATGCGGCCATACAGTGTGACAAACGCTCATTGTGTGTGATCGAGAAAGGCTTCGTACGCGATGTCGACGGTCAATGTGTCTGCCCGCCAGGCACTGCTTTGGACATATACGAATATTGCGCGCCCTGCCTGCCAGAACAAGGCTTCAAGATCGACGAAAATGGACGCTGTGTATGTGCGTTGGAGCGTGGTATGGTCATCGATGAACGTGGACGCTGTATCTGCCCGACAGATCATGGATATCGACTCACACCAGCAGGCGAATGCATAGCAGAAGACCAACCTGGCTGTGAAACAAACGAAGACTGTGCAGACAATCGCTTCTGCAACACACGTACGAAGACCTGTGAGGATCCTTGTCTGCAAAAGGTTTGCGGCGTAAATGCCTTCTGTAATGCCATCAATCATCGTGCACAATGTCAATGCATCACCGGCTACACCGGCAATCCAGAGCTTATCTGCAATCACACCAACTTCCGTACAGACTTCCCACGTCCCGATATGTTAGTCAGCTGCCTGGCTGATGGTGTACAAGTCGAAATACATATTACCGAACCCGGCTTTAATGGCGTACTCTACGTGAAGGGTCATAGCAAGGATGAAGAATGTCGTCGTGTGGTGAATTTAGCTGGCGAAAGTGTACCGCGTACGGAAATCTTCCGCGTACACTTCGGCAGCTGCGGCATGCAAGCAGTTAAGGATATTGCAAGCTTCGTGCTGGTCATACAGAAGCATCCGAAATTGGTTACATACAAGGCGCAAGCTTACAACATTAAATGTGTCTACCAGACCGGTGAGAAGAACGTCACATTGGGTTTCAATGTGTCCATGCTAACCACAGCGGGCACAATTGCCAACACTGGCCCGCCGCCAATCTGTCAGATGCGCATCATAACGCATGAAGGTGAAGAGATCAACTCTGCGGAGATTGGTGACAATCTGAAACTGCAAGTTGACGTCGAGCCAGCAAGTGAGTATCTAAGTGAGTTACATTTAAAGTACAAAGCTAACAAACTAAAATTTTCCGCAGCAATCTATGGTGGCTTCGCCCGTTCCTGCATTGCCAAAACAATGGAGGATAACATTGAGAACGAGTATATTGTCACCGATGAGAATGGTTGCGCTACAGATGCGTCAATCTTTGGCGAATGGGAATACAATCCCGATACCAACAGCCTGATGGCTAACTTCAATGCCTTCAAATTCCCCTCAAGCGATAACATACGCTTCCAATGTAACATACGTGTCTGCTTCGGTAAATGTCAACCGGTTAACTGTCGCGGCTACAATGCATTCGGACGTAGAAGACGTCGTGCTATTGCCGATAATTCCACCGACACAACAGCGGTGGCGACCAACACCGGCATGGAGGGACAACTGCGCGAGGAGATAACAATTTCATCGAATGCCATCTTGACATTCGAAAAGCGCAGCGGACCGGGCATCAATGATGCGAACAGTAAGTGAACAAGCGCGCGGAAGAGCGCAAAAAGTAGATGTTTAACTAATTTTCGTTTGTTTCCCGCTTTCTTTGTAGTCAAACCGGCGGCACAACGCGTCGAAGACATTTGCGTCTCCATGGTGGGTCTCATTATAGCGCTCGTCATCACTGCTTTACTGGCGTTGGTAGCGGTCGCCGTAGCCGTCTCCTGTTGGCTGATGGCCTACCGCCGACGACCCAAAACACTAGCACCGCTACCACATCCGCCAGAGTTCCCCAATCCGCTATTCGCGAATCCCGAAGCTGTGCCAGAACCCACACCCGATTATCTATCATAAGCAATGATAAACGAGTAAATATGCAAATAGTAAATAGTTTAGTTAAGAAATTAATTGAATGCAAGTAAATTAGAATTTAGTAAAGAAATAATGTATAGAAATTGAAATATTTGAGAAGCACGTGCAAAAAGTTGAGAGCACTAATTATAGATAATATGAGAGCAGCTATTTGCTATAAAAAATATTTGAAAACGTGCAAAGAAAAACAAAAGTGTCAAGAAGCAGCATAATTGCTGAAGAACAAGAATAATCAAATGAAAACTGGATGGTCAAAATTTGCTAGAAACATGATACTAAATGTAATATAATAAATGTATAGGATACAACTTCTCAACTCACCATGACATTCCTAAGGAGCGTAGCCGAGGTTAGTTAGACGACCGGCTACACGCTCGTATTATAACTAATATGAGAATTTCAAGTAGCTTTTGGCAATTTATGGCAAAAGAGAGTATGCGAAAACTGCAAAAAAGAAGAAAAAAGAAAATATTTTTTATTTGAGTGACTTTGTACAGATTTAATTTAAAGAAAGAAAATTTTAATATTTTTTTAAGTACTCTTAGTAGCAGCCAATTTTATGAAAATGTAGCTAGAAAAAAAAAATAACTAAGAACAACTGCCAAAGCTATAACACTGCTAACGTTTAGAGGATAAACATATAAAGAGGAGGAGCGAAAAGGCATTTCGCATAATTGCAGAAGCAAGAGATATCGGGAAAGGAAGCCAGTTCAACAAAGCTTATACAGATTTAGCGAAGCTACGAAGGAATTCTCGTCTAACAATACAACTTCTTCATTAGTCGAAATACACACAAACACACATATAATACACAAACACACACGCAATAAAGCAATTGCGCTGCCACTTACCTATACAAACTACCTATATATTATAGCAATTAAGTGAGCGACTTGTCTTCCTATAAAAAACGAAACGAAAGTAGTTACATACATATATAGTATAGCAGAACTGTGTAGGTGGTGGGGTACTTCGACATTAAAGCTCTATATTTATACATATATGCACTTGTATTATAGCAAAAAAACTGCACTCAAACTAAGTAAATAGTTACATATATATATATATATGAATATGTATGTATGTAGTTATATAAACACCTTTCCTATTATTTTAAAAGAAGTAACCAAGAAACTGCCCTTAGAGACGAAGCATAAGCAGAGAATTTGAAAAAAACAAAAATACTCCATTGCACAGGCAGCAAGGCAGTGTGCAGAAAAAACGCTTTACGCTTAAAAAATAACAGAAAACCAATTAGGTGGCAACTCTTCTATAAAAATTTACAAATGTTGAATGTAAAACGAAAATCGAAATTTCAAACACTCAAAACAAGCATTCAAAATGTTTATTTATTTTTGTACAACAAATAAATAAAACTAACAGTACCTTGTGGTAACACACACAAGTAGTAAGCATTCAAAAAAACTGGAGAAAGTGCGCGAATAGCGTTTGTAACGTTTGTAAAGGAAGAGCCGAAGTTGCCCCAACACTGCCTTTGTCATGTAAAATTTCTGATTGAAAGAATTTACATATAATTTTGACGCATAAGTTAAAGTTAGCAACAACCATATAGCTGCCTAAGAGAAGAAAACGGTACATTTTAAATAAAAATATATATTTTTGCTACTTAATATTTCTTCCTACTCCCCAAAAAGCGACTAATGGAGAATTTGCCTAAATAATTTTATTATTATTATTATAATTATTATTATTATATAAAAAACGATTATATATTTAATGCGTATTATTAACTTTTTTGTATTAAACAGCTAATTAACATATTTAAATTAACAGAAGCGTGTTAGTCAAGTGCGTTAAAGTAAAAATAATTATTATATTTTTAATTTAAACTTTTTTGTTCTTTTTTTTAGTTTCATTGTTTTTAATAATTTATAATATTTTGTATGCTTGTTGTGATTGCGAAATGCGTAAGCAGAGAGAAGCAAACTTTAAGTTAAAATAATTGAATAAAACAAAACGCGAAATATGTACTATATATGAAAAGTATACTAAAACACAACTAAAAAAATTAAATAAAAATAAAAATAAAAAAAAAAATTAATTAAAAATTAAAAAAAAAAAACTATAAAAAATATGCATGCGCGCCTAACCTTAAAATACACGCTGGCAACACTGCGAAACTCACCGCAAGCGCGCACAACTTTGCAGCGAAAATTTGGCTGTGCGCTTTTGCGGCGAATTCGCGCAGCCGTTGCGAGCGTGTGTCTCTGAAAAAGCTTGCGTTGCATTAATTTGCATGAAAAATTAAAAACTATATAGATATATATATATAAACGAAGCATACAAAAAAATCGAAATGTATAGTCACTACTTTAAGTTAAATTTTTACTTTCAACTTTAAAATAATTTTATTAAAAAAAAAAACAAGAACAAATTACACACACACACACACACCGAAAGACACAAAGTGAAAGAAAAAAAAAACAAAAACAAAACACGCTGCTTTAAACAGCCAACGACAGCAAATATAAAATAATTTAAGAAAACTGTAAATAGTTGTCACGCATTGTATAGGATTTTTCTTTAAAATTTTATGATTTTTATTTTTTTTTGTTCGTTCACAACGCCATTGCCAGGCAAAATTAGTGCAAGCAACCGTTAGCCTCAAATTATTATATTTTTTTCATAATATTTTTTTTGTTTTATTAATAAAATTCCAAAATTTTGACCGCCATATTTACAAATTTTATTTAATGAAATAGCAACTTTTATTTTTCTTTACGTCTCAAATACATTATAGAATTATGAAAATGGCAAGATTTTGCCGCACACACACACATAGAAAACTTTTTGCACTGGCAGCAAATATAGAAAAACGATTGACAATAATAATGTTTGTATGTAAATTGTTAAAAGAAAAACAATAGTTAAATTTTAATTATTAAAAACGAATTGTATTAAAAAAATGTTTGAAAGTAAAACAAACCATATTAATATTGTATTGCTTAATGTAAACTAATAATAAAAATAAATATGAATAAAACAAAATAAAAAAAATAATTGACATTTTAATTTTTCAAGAAAGGAGAGTAAAAACTATGAGAGCAAGCAACAGTTGTAGTGATGCGATCTGAACAATAATCTGTGTCCTGCTTGACTCGATTCCGAACGTTCAGTTTGTATGGCAGCCATACGCTATAGTGATTCGATCAGAACAATTTCTTCGAAAATTTCCCCATTGCCTGAGAGAATAATTCCTGCGAAATTTCATGAAGATATCGCCACAAATAAAACAGTTTTCCATACAAGTACTTTATACCGATCGTTCAGTTTGTATGGCAGCCATACGCTATAGGGATTCGATCGGATCCATTTCTACGGAAATTGTACCATTGTCTGAGAAAATAATTCCTGCGAAATTTCATGAAGATATCGCGACAAATAAAACAGTTTTCCATGCAAGTACTTCATACCGATCGTTCAGTTTGCATGGCAGCTATATGCTATAGTAGTGCGATATCGGTGGTTCCGACAAATAGGCAGCTTCTGGAAGAGAAAAGAACGTCGATATCTCGTAAACTGAAGAAATAGTTCTCGCATATACTGACGGACGGACAGATCTTTCCTTCTGCGTGTTACAAACATCGTGGCAAACTTAATATATATCCTGTTCAGGGCATAAAGATCTCTATCTTGATTTTGCTTGAGCAGCTTGTATGACAGCTATATACTATGTATAGTGGTCCAATATCAGCAGTTCCGACAATGAGTCGCTTCTTGTTAGAATTTCAAAACCATACCTCAAAAACTGAATCAACAGTTCGGGTATATACAGACAGACGGACGTGGCTGTTCAGGTTATACAAATAATTGTAATTATCTGAGCAATCATTTATGTAAAAATGTCGACGAAGAATCCTTTATAATACTTTTTAATCAAACTTTGAATCAATAGACCCGAAACTTGTTTGAGGCATAGAAATAATATTACGGTTAACAAGGTCAAAAGAGTTCCAGTGTTTCTGAAACTATTCTCAAAAGTATTTAGTTACCGTTATGTGATCAAATAGCTATCTACAACACTCATTATACCGAATCTTGATTATTGCTCAGTAATTTCGCTTCATATTCTTAGAGGCTAATAATAAAAATTCTAGACGGGTTAATTTTATAGCTCCGGACCAATTTTCAATGCATATCGTCATTATACGATTGAGACAATTCCGCATGGTGTATTTTTAAGGTATCAACCGCTTCTTTTGTCTTCATAAATCGAAGATCGTTCTTCAAGTTCCTAATATAATAATAATAATGATGATTTGCTGTAAAGTAAGGACTGAATGGTGGACATCTTAACAATTCGAAATTCTGGTTCTTCAGAAACTGTATCGTCAGTGCAGTTGTACTTAAAATTAGACCGACCGGCAATTAATTTCCAATTTAAATAACCAACAATTATAATTATATTATTCTCAATATAAGAATATCGTACATCACCGCTGTGATTTTTAGAGTGAAACCGCAAAACACTCGATGCTGCATCAAAACCATTACGGCCTAATTTCTGCTTGCTAACAAATTCCTCTTAAAGTATATTTAAAAGCATTAATTCTGAACAAGATATAATGGCTTTTGACAGCTAAATCCTTACTACCGCTGTTGGAAAACGACAGAATGTAGATTACATGTATATTGCCGTCGATTGATTATGATTGATTCAATAATATCAATTGTTATGTGAGAAAGCCGGTTTCAACTTTGTTTGAATCGCTTATACCATAAATCAAAATACTCTGTCAGGTATTAGTGAGCACTTGATCTTATCAAACGATTGTCTATTTTATTTACGTTGCGATAAGAACAGCAACGAGGTATTTCAGCAAGGGCTTACATTAATTAAAAGAAGCCCTTATAGTAATTGAAATGAAATCATCTATTATATTAGATTGAAAGAAAAATTAAAAAATTGCAAGGTACTATAGGGTTGCGTTATCGAGCGGTGGTATTAAAAGTTTCAAAAAATAGTTGTACTGTCTCTAATGACTTACGGTCGAAAAACAAAAAAAAACTTGAGAAATTGTGACCGTTTTTTTTTTAAGTCTTTGTATTTGATAGTGAACAAATCATTTGTCTTCGTGTAATCAGTTAAGCAAAATTAAACAATTTTACCGAACCGAGTTTTTAACAGCGCGCCAGTCGTTCTTCCTTTTCGCTATTTGGAGCCAAATGGAGATTCCAAGTGTAGCCAGGTGCTTCTCCACCTAGTCTTTCCATCGGAGTGGAGGTCTTCCTCTGCTTTCCCCGGAGGGTATTACGTCGAATAATTTGTTTTCATCCATTCTGAGGATATGACCTAGCCAGAGTAGCCGCTGTCTCCTATGTCAATACCATCGTATATCTCGTACAGCTCATCGTTCCAACGAATGCAATATTCGTCGTGGCCGAAGCGCAATGGATCATAAGTCTTCCGCAGATCCTTTGTCTCGAAAACTCGAAAAACTGACCCATCAGATGTTCTTATCGTCCATGCCTCTGCAACATATAGCAGGACGAAGATGATGAGTGACTTGTAGAGTTTTCGTCGCGAGAAGACTTTACTTCTCAATTGCCTACTCAGTTCGAAGTAACACCTGTTGGCAAGAGTGATTCTGCGTTGTATTTCGAGGCTAACATTGTTGGTGGTGTTAATACTGGTTCTAAGATAGACGAAATTATCTACGACTTTGAAGTTATGACTGTCAACATTGACGTGGGAGCCAAGTTTCGAGTGCGACGACTGTTTGTTTGATGACAGCAGATATTTCGTCTTGCCCTCATTCACTACCAGATCCATTTGCATTGCTTCTTTGACCAACTGTGAGAAAACAGAACTAACAATTCAGTTTTGAGAAAAACGCGTTTAAAAATAAACTGATTGAGCTGAAGAGTTACATTATAGAAGGCTATAACTCAACAGCTACTTGAGATATGGATTTAAAATTTTGGTATGTTACATATAAAGATATATCCTAACGACCTCCTATCGAGCCACTAAACATATCCCTTAATTTCTAGTTCACTTTTTTGTATGCCCTACCATGAAGCACCTTCTGGTTTTTTTCAGAGACAACGGTATTCAGCCATTATTTGCACTATAACATCGTAAATGTTTCGCAAAGCTGTCTTCCCAAAATAGAGCTATTTGGATGGTTATAACGAGGGACTTTTCGTATGCGGTTATCGTTCATCGAAAAAAATTCTTTATTCCCAAAATGCAAACTCATTTCAAAATAAGGATTTTTGACTTCATAAGTTCAAGTAACCATAGCAACGCGAAGTCAAAGTTTTGAAGGATCGAACAAAAGTTAGAACAGAACATACTAATCAGATATCTCATTTGAAATACTAAATAAAGATATCGTGTAAGAAGCCAGTTACGCATTGTTACAGTCACTAAAGGTTCTCGGAAATGATAAGCGCAAGAACGGCATGCCAACAGACATTCATCGAAGTTATACGGATTTTTGATTATGATTTAAAAGTCTGCACAACTGAAGAAAGCACCGAATTATTTATTGATAAAAGGAAAGTGGTGCAAGGAGACAGCAGAGTGAGGCATGGAGAGAGTAACAGAGCAGTACGGAGAAAAAGTAGGAGATTCGAGCCCAACAAATGAGGTGTGAACGCGAGTAATGAGGTAGGGAGAGCGAATGAAGTAGATAGGGCGCGAGCGCTATTAAAAACTGAAGATTAAAATTTCGATTTGGATGAGTGACAAAAAGCTAATGAACACACCATGTGTAGAGATACATAACAAAGGCCAAACAAATGATTTTTATATGAAAGAGTGTAACACAAACAATGTCACCGAAAGTCAACGACGATCGTCTGTCTGGCTTTTACTAACCCAATAAATGAGCTTTGAAGAGTCTAAAGAGAGCAAAAGATAAGAAGCACTGCTGTAAAAACAAACAGTTAGTTTTAGTGTGGAGGCTTGTGGCACTGCATTTAATTGCCAGTCTACTTTGGAAATTATTACAGACTTCGGAAAATGTCTTAGCAACAACAAAACAGCTCTGGCGAAGAATACTGAGGCTGGTATATATGTATGTATGTATACTATATGGAGTATAACAAGTGATGAATTATAATCAACCAATAAGTCAACAACAAACAATTATATGTATGTATGTGCGAGTATGTGTTTGTGTGTATGCAAAGTTTTGATGAATGGAATGCAGTGAAGCGGGTTGGAAAATGAAACGTACGATTACTGACACTTGTCACAACACCTACATACAAAGCAAATGTCAATGCGAATTAGGAAGAAGTGTATGAACAATTGCAGATCACTTGTGCGCTGGGCGGCTCTACTCCCGCGCCCGTCATGCGGCGACGCAAACGTTTCAAGAGCCGATACATATAACCATAAATGTAAGTACGAACACCGGCTGAGGGGCTTTTGAGTATGTGGCGATGAGTAGTATAAGCAGCGAAACAAACCAAAAATTAATACAGTCATAGAGGTAAGTAGCTACAATTTATTATCTATATGTATGGAATGCGGTAAACGAGTAGCTAGCGTATGTCACTGGTGATTGGTGGGTTGGGGTTCGAAAACGGAAATATATACATGTATGAAGAAAAAAAATTTCTGGAATACAGGTTGTAACAAATGGCTTGCTACTTCTTCTTCTTCTTATTTATTGGCGTAGACAGTGCTTACGCGGTTATAAGTGAGTTTACAACAGCGCGCCAGTCGTTTCTTCTTTTCGAAAATTGTCGCCAATTCGACATACCAAGTGCAGCCAGGTCCTTCTCCACCCGATCTCTCCAACGGAGTGGAGGTCTTTCTCTTCTTCTGCTTTCCCCGGCGGGTACTGCGCCAAATACTTTCAGAGCTGGAATGTTTTCATTCATTCGGACGACATGACCTAGCCAACATAGCCACTGTCTCTTAATTCGCTGAACTATGTCAATGTCGTCTATAACTTATACAGCTTATCGTTCCATCGAATGCGATATTCGCCGTTGTCAATGCCAAATGGACCATAAATTTTACGGAGAACCTTTCTCTCGAAAACTCGTAACGTCGACTCATCAGAAGTTGTCATCGTCCATGCCACTGCGTCATATAGCAGGACGGGAATAATGAGTGTCTTGTAGAGTTTTGGTCTTTGTTCTCTCTCGACGAACAAAGACCAAACTCTACAAGCCAATGGCTTGTTACTAAATACTTATTATAATGGGTTTAAGCAGTCGTCGAAACCTGGAATATGGTCTGATAGGTTGTGGGTTGTAATCCCGGGCGAGACTAAATTGATAATATTACAAAACAGTTTTTTGCGCTCCATATACAACTTCCAATATGTACGAGTATCCATTTGTCAAATAAAATCATAACGCACCACCACAAATCAGAGGAGAATTTCGCCTAAGCCTATAGAACCTTTTATAAGTTATCCACTGAAAGCAAAAAATTCACGGATCGAATTGATAAGTTTGCAGAGTATTGTTTCGAAACCAAGTTCTGTCAGATTTGGTTGTAATCTTTACACAATTTTGGCGTTTTGAAAATAGATCCCTGATATATTCTTACTGGTTTTCGTGAGATCAAATTTTTTCCATCTTATATACATAAAGAGGTAACCAGGAAAATCAAGCACGAAATAATAAAATTACTCAATCATAATACAACATAATACTTGCGGGTTCTGAAAGTCTAACGCTTGACGGACTGGAAGAAACATCTGCTGTAATAATTTGGGTGTAACAGGCGATATTGAACCCATGATCAACGATTTTTTAGATATAGACTACCTATAGAATGAATAAATCCGCCGCTGTAGAGTTGTACAACAAATATCTAGGTATGGGCATATATAGGTAGGTCTATAGTAAAAAAACACGCTTCAACGAGTGTTACGCTCCGCGTTAAATTTTGTGGTTATGTTTGTGTAGATGTATTCTACTATCTAGATACGTCTTTATATGTTGTTATTGTTGCTGTTTTTTTACTATATGTTATAAACGACATAGGCAAAAAAGTCGTTGGGACAGCGACAACGATTCAGTTGACATTTGACAGCGCTTGTGAGCGGTACGCTGAAGCTTTTAACGCGGCGGTTTCATTCTAAAGTAAGCGACAGCAGCGACGGCGAGTAGCGCAAGTGTTTTGTTGCGGAGAAAAAAAGTAATATTAATAAATTGATACAGCAAATTTAGTTAAATACAAGTTCTGCAAAGGCAAGACGCTTGGCAATTTAACGACGTTTGCGGAAAAGTGAAGTGTGCGCCGATAATGCAAAGTGGCAAAGCAAATAACAACAAAAACCAAATAACAAATAATAAAACAACGTTTTTTTATAAATAACTTTCAGTTAAATATTTTATGAAAATATTTGTTTGAAAGCGTGGAAACGCTGGAAAAGACCACACGCATGCAGCTGAGTAATCACGGCACGTGCGCTGTGCTGTACCGTTAACACGCCCAGCTCGTTTAAATATTTCCAAACATACATACAAACACAATTGTGCTATTACTGACCAATTCAAAGCGTATAATAACAAGAACTACACAATTCTGCATATTAAATGCGAAGTGATCGTGCGCATCGTTGTTGTTGCGGAAATCTGAAAGCAGTGCCGGTGCAACTAATTTAATCAAATATCATCGTACACCGTTGTGGTTTTTGTAACGCATTTGTGTGACACTCTATATTTAACAATATTCTTTGTATTTCTGTTTGTGTGCCATTTATGCATTTGTGGCAATAAAAAGCGCGGCCAATTTATGCAAATTAGTGGAAATGCAAATAATTTAATTACAAGTATGTCGTGCGAAAAATTTGCAGTGTGCGCATCGAATTTTCGTAATAACAGCAATTGCTCGTTAAAATCAATAAATTAAAAATGAGTTTTAAAATATCGTTTACATGGGAAACGGTTAAAGTGATCAGAAATTTGAATGTATGAGTGTGAATAATTGGGAAAATCATTTTTGCATACAAACACAGGCACAATACATTTTGAAAAATCCGTAAAAGTGGAACTAATTAAATCGTAGAAGCATAAGAGTATCAATTGCAGCTGAAATATACACGAATGATGCATGAACAGGGTCTACCAACAAGAATGACGTGATGTTAAAATGAAATAAAGCATTTTAATTTGGCCAAACTGAGTTCTATTTTTTTTATGTTATGCACACAATTTTATGCTATTTACGAGCACCATAGCTGCGTTTGCATATCTCCATCCATTGGCGCGTTGCAACATTTTGGCTGGAATTCGACTATAGCGCACAGAATTCTGGTTTCGATCTTCTCTAGCGTTGCTGGTTGATTGGCGAAACTTTTTTTTAATGTATCGCTAGAGAAAACAATATAGTGGCCTTAAATCACAAAATCTTGGCGGCCATTTGACTAGATAATTTCTCGAAATTAACGAGTCGCCTAACTAAGCACGCAATGTGTCGAGGTTAAGGCGTGAGACATGAGGCATCTAACAGTATATTGGAACTTATAAATTTGCTGGGGTTAGTTGAGACGTTATTACTTAGGAGAGGGCACAATAGACCCTAGATCTATGCAATCCTCACTTACGTATCTAACATGAGGCGCTGCACCGCCTTGTTGGAAATAGATATCGTCGGCGACAACTAAATAAAATTTCGCGAAAAAAGTTGATTAACATCGCGAACGCTATTGTTTTCTAACGTAATTTCCTGCCACATTTCGAAAGAAAAAAGATCCGCTGATGCCGACAGCAAACGGTAAATTTTTAGGATACGATGGCGTTTCCTGAACCAGACAAGGATTTGGCTCACTTCAATAGCGACAAATTAATTTGTTGCCGAAGCGTTTAAGCCAGAATCGAACCTCATCTGAGAAGTTATTTTTTCGGATTTTCCGAAGAACGTGAATTTGCGTAATAATCTTGGGCAATTGCGAAGCGCTGTACCAAAATTAAACGTGGCATCAAGAAGTAGCAAACCTTACTCAACACACTGACGAAATTTGACACAAATCGGTAAAAAAAACATGGTCGTCATGCGCTATCAAAATCAGGTCATTTTTATTGGTAGACGCTATATGCAAGAATAATACTTACATATATACATGCGGCGCCATTATCTTTGCCGCTTCTCAAGTTATCGTCTTTATTTTTTGACTCAACTTTTGCGGTCTCTGAATGAGTTCTATGTGATAATTTTTTATGAAAAATATTTATTTCAGGATTTCAGCAGCGTATTTTTTGAATTATGACAAGGGTTATTTTGCTCATTTTCCGTTTCGAATTTAATATATGTATGTCTAATATTTATAATCTTGTTAATCTTATAATCAAACCAAAAAACCTTTTAATATAAGTCATCCATATCTGCTCAAAAAATTGCGCCCTTAAGTCATTCACTCTTCAGCTGGTTAATTTTTATAGCCTTATCTGCTCATTCCCTGCTCTCTGGAAGATCACATGGCTTCAAATCTGACAAATGCGTTTCACTTTCGAACATATTTACTCTTATCGTTCGTGAGAAGAGTTCTTAGTAAAATAAAAAACACAAAACTATATGTATATGTATGTATATATAGAGATCAAACTTCCCATTAACATAAAAAACATTGCATCAATTGAGGTAGAAATTGTTTATCGTTTGGGTCTGCGCGCACAGTTTACCATAAATGGGCCAGTCCGGATAAAATTTGACCCACATTTTCCTATAGTAAAATCTTTACATTTTTTCTTCATTACAACATTTCACTTGATTTAAAAACTCAAAAAGGAAAACTCTTTTTCGAACAGACATTTTCTCTCTTCTTCCAAAAAATATAATTCTTAATTTTTAAATATTTTACATTATAGGCTCTTAAAACTGACTTATATTATTATGACAATAAAAGCTGATAAGAATAACCAAACTGCGGCTAAGATCTACTTGAAAAACCGCCATGTTGCGAAACTGGCTAATTTTGAGCGCGCGTTTAACAGCCAAAATGTATTTTAAAACTCTTAATATATTAAGCAATAACAATAACAGTGGCGACTCACGAATAATTAATCACAGAAGCCATTAAGAAGCCTGTTGTAGCTAATCACTCATAAAACGAACACTTCAAGCAATTCAAGCTTACAAATAAATAGCTACTCTTTATTCAAATGAATTGTAAGTAGATTACAATAATATTTTGCTATTTACAACAAAAAGTATTCAATGAGGGTGTGTGGTGGCGTTGCGCAGCCCACCTTACGCTGTACATGTGGTTGTTATGTACATATATTAATTATTTACAAGTCGTTTATTAATTCATTAAACGATATTAATCGTTAAAGTATCACGTTTTTCACAAACAAGCTTTTCAGCTGTTGTTATTGCAATTATTTCATAATATGCGAATTTAGATATCAGCAAATTACATAATTACGCACATAGAGATTTGTAAAATAAAAAATATATGTACTTATATTAAAGCTGATACATTTTCGAATAAATAACATTCAGTGAGGAAGTTTATTAAAATGTTCAAGTAGAGATCTCCTTCAGCAGGGACAAAATATGAATTATTATTAGAACAAACACAGCTTTCGAGTAACAGCAATTAATTATTTGAATGCTTGAATTATTATTTTAATAACAATAATATTTGAACAGCTAATAAAGCCGACATATGCAGTCTTTATTGTTCAGGCAAATTTTTTAAATAAATTTAGCGAATTGTAGACTGCACCGTTGCCTTAGATTGTAACCCATTGCAAATTTCTTGAAGATAAGAAAATTTGAAAGCGATATCTCAAAAACTGCGGGACTAGTTCGCGTGTATACAGATACACAGGCGGACATGTCAAAGTCTACTCAGCTTATCATGTTGATCATTTACATGCATATTTTATAGGCTTAATCCTTCATACAACTCATAATCAGTGGCAATCATTGCCACTTGTTGTTTGAAAAATAAATTATAATAATAATCACCAATTAATCTCGTATAATCGACTAAAGCCCACTGAAGAATCCCAATGGCTTTTCAAAAACTTGAACTAAAAATGTGTTGCAAAATACCTGAAGAAATATTATAAAGTCGACTGAGGGATTCCCAATGGCTTCAAGAACTCGAAATAAAAGTTTCTTCCAAGATACTTAGAGATCGAATAGGTTATTCAAATTTAAAGCTCATTAAGGGGTTCGCAATGGCTTTTCAAAAACTTTAAGTAAAAATTTATTGCAAGATACTTAAGATTGGATAGGTCATTAAAAACTATTAAAGTCTGGATTCTGCTTTTGATTTTCTGGGGTGAAAACGGATATGAACAAGCTGATGTATGTAGAAAACCAAAGACATTTCTTTATAAAGAAAAATTTTTCTTTAGAGTTGACATCAAGAGAACCTGGCTGGCAGCCGGATCTATACAAGAGAAGGAGGCAGTGCTTAGGTGACGCTCACGCCGCGAAGAAATGTCGCTGTGATGAAGCTGGATGCCAGCTAGCAAGCAGGCACCGTGCCTGGCCAGTGCTTACATGACGCTCACGCCGCGAAGTGATATCGCTTTGATGAAGCTGCCTGGCAGCTAGCTCTATATAAGAAAAGCAGGAACCGAGCCTGGCCAGTGCTTATGTGACGCTCACTTCGGGAAGTGATGTCGCTGTGATGAAGCTGCCTGGCAGCTAGCTCTATATAAGAAAAGCAGGCAACGCGCCTGGCCAGTGCTTATGTGACGCTCACTTCGGGAAGTGATGTCGCTGTGATGAAGCTACCTGGCAGCTAGCTCTATATAAGAAAAGCAGGCACCGCGCCTGCCAGTGGACGCTCACCAGTGCTTATGAAGCTGACGCTCACTTAAGAAAAGCGGCACCGTGCCTGAAGTGATGTCGCTGGGATGTGAGCTGGATGCCAGCTGCCAGCTGGCTCTATATAAGAAAAGCAGGCACCGTGCCTGGCCAGAGCTTAGGTGACGCTCGCGCCGCGAAGTGATGTCGCTGTGATGAAGCTGGCTGCCAGCTAGCTCTATATAAGAAAAGCAGGCACCGTGCCTGGCCAGTGCATACATGACGCTCACGGCCGCGAAGTGATATCGCTTTGAAGAAGCTGCCTGGCAGCTAGCTCTATATAAGAAAAGCAGGCACCGCGCCTGGCCAGTGCTTATGTGACGCTCACTTCGGGAAGTGATGTCGCTGTGATGAAGCTGGCTGCCAGCTGGCGCTATATAAGAAAAGCAGGCACCGTGCCTGGCCAGTGCTTAGGTGACGCTCACGCCGCGAAGTGATGTCGCTTTGATGAAGCTGGCTGCCAGCTGGCTCTATATAAGAAAAGCAGGCACCGTGTCTGGCCAGTGCCTGAGTGACGCTCACGCCGCGAAGTGATGTCGCTGTGATGAAGCTGGCTGCCAGCTAGCTCTATATAAGAAAAGCAGGCACCGTGCCTGGCCAGTGCTTAGGTGGCGCTCGCGCCGCGAAGTGATGTCGCTGTGATGAAGCTGGCTGCCAGCTGGCGCTATATAAGAAAAGCAGGCACCGTGCCTGGCCAGTGCTTAGGTGACGCTCGCGCCGCGAAGTGATGTCGCTGTGATGAAGCTGGCTGCCAGCTGGCTCTATATAAGAAAAGCAGGCACCGCGCCTGGCCAGTGCTTAGAATGGTTTCACGTCAATATATCTAAATATCTAAGCTTGCAAAATAATGTTTTAATGTTATAATATTTCAAGATTTAACTAGAAAAGCTTTATCCGACTTTGGTCATCCGAGCATTGGTGATATTAGAGAACTTTATTACCGACGGTGCCAGCATTAACAATACAGACAGTGATCCAAAAAACAATAATGTTTTCTGCTCCCTATAGCACATTAAAAGCCAAAAATCACAGCTCTCTTTAAAATACGAAATTCAGGCAACTGTAGAGTTCGACTTGGTTGCATAGTGTTTACGCGTTTAATGAATTTGCATAAAAGCGCTCAAAATATCAATTATTCTATTAGTTTAATAAATGTGTGTTTTTTAAGTGAGTGTCTAATTTATGACATTTCGCGGTGATATGCTGCCATCCAGCCAGTGAATTAATAAATTTGAACTCCTACGAAATGACCTCCAAGCAAAGGAGATCAAATTGCGTGGGCATGAAATGAAAACTGAAAAATATTTGCGTACGATCTCACCGACTATGCGAAAAAGTGCGAAGTGTAAAATACAAATTTTTCAGTTCTTGTTGTAGCACTTTGTAAAGAATGTTACTGAGCAAAAAAGTTCTTGGTCGATAAGCTCCGACCGCCCCGTTTGTGTACGCTTTGACTCTGATAGAAACCAAGTGAGAAAGCAAATTTAACATTAAAATGGCCGAATCGCGAGCTGTGAGTCTTCCATTTCAACCAAGTTCAGAATCGAACGATAGCGATCCGTAACGAAAAAAATACGGTCCAATAAAACCACACCAAACAGTTATGGCCTTTAAATTCCTCTTCACCCCAAATAAATTTACGTGCCACCCTGAAGATGCAGTGCTTTCTAGATAACATTCTCATTTTCCGATTAATATAATTTTAATTCAATGCATGCATGGACCACTCTTTATAAAAGTATGTCTGTATACATACATACATATGTATGTATATCATGGGAGCTTATATACCGTCCGTTTGAGCAATTGCTTGACACGATTGACACCAGTGCGTCATCTACTTATCGAGAAACACACATTTCGTGTTAGTGACGTAATTGATGATTATTGACATTATGTGCCAATTGTTAGTCACGCAGCTAAGACATACTAAAGTTCAAAAAGTAATTAAACAAAACAAGTGTAAACAAAAAATTAACATTGTTTATCAATTATAACGGCACAATCGTACAAACGAGCGAACTCAGCGCCTTCGGAGAGACTAAAGAGCTTCAAGCTTAAGTATATTTAGATTTATATGGGTATTTATTTGAAGAGCTGGCTTTAGGGCAGCAAATATATCTGTAAGCTTCTACACTTCAAACATTTTTTTGCCTACATATGACATAACGTCTTGTTAAAATGTATGCAGTTGCTTACAATATAGGCGCCATCTTAGGCAACAGTCGAAGCAATTCAGCAGCCTTAGACCACACCCTTTTTTAATATTTCAGCTTCGTACTAAGCACTGTAGAGAGCCATACAAAGTTTGAGGTTAGCAGCTTTTTAGTGACAAATAATTTAGCGACTAATAGCCGTTGACTTTAAACGATTTTAAACCCACATATCATATCTAAAAAAATTTCGAAGTTCCATAGGGATAACTCAAGGTATATGTATGCCTCAAGGTCAATCTATGGGGTCCTGTAGAGGTTAGAGCTCAACGAATAAAAACTGCCGACGGGTTATAGCTGCAGATTTCGAAACTCAAGAATAATTTAGCAGAATTAATTTACTCACAAAAATCATTTGTTTTGACAGATCAACACTACTGTACTTATTTTTGCATATTTACCATGCAATCGTAAAATGGTCACCATGCCGAGATACGGCTATCTCTGTGAGACGATAAGACATTTCTTTATGGAAGAATTAGTGAAATATTATTAAAGCTTTAACGCAATTCGCACAGTTTGAGATACCGAATTGCAAAATATGTAAGAACTCACGCATACATAAGCGCGCTTTGACGTGTTAGGTACTTTTTTGACCAACTGTAGGTATATGTACTGTGTGTACGATTGCCAACTTAATCTTAAGTGAATTAAGTGGCGATAAGAAAGTGGTCGTCAAAAAGATAAACCGTTTTTATTTATTTTTTATCACAAGATATTTTAAAATAGCTACCTCGAGTTAAAATTATTTATTCTTATACTTCACTATAATGTGATATTTTTTTGTGCGAAACTATGACCTCAAATTTATCACGCGGCATAATCAAGTGAGATAATAAATTTACCGTTCACAGCGATATGTTTCGTGCAAGAATTAAGCAATTTTAAATGAAAACCTTTGTGCAACGCGATGGCTATAGCAGTTTGATAAAAAATCTCATGTGAGAAAAAAGTGAAAGTGCGCAATTTGTGAAAGTATCAAGCCAAATGCGGGGTCAGAGACAGTACGCAGAAACCGAGCAATTCCAATAAATGTTTAAAACCTAAACGCATTACCATATCAACATGGATGCCACAGCCGCCGAGCAGCCGAGCACTTCTTCAAGTGCCAAAAAGCAAATTAAAATCAATTCTGCCACAAACAAATCCAGCAACAACAATACTGCCACCGTAACAGCGGCAAAAGATCGCACAACAACAACGACGACGACTACGCCGACACCTACCCTCGCGCAGATTGGCAAACAGACATCGCACAACTTTCGACTTAGTCAAATCTCGGATAGCGGCGCGGAGAGTGGCGACGAACAGACGCGTCTTATACGTTCACCCTCTTCACGTTCGCATAAATTCATTATCATACCTTCCTCGCCACCTACACCCAGCGGCAGTGCTAAGGAAGCCGGAGCACTCCCATTTCGACCCACCATCTCTGCGAGCTCATTGTCTACACTGGCTGCCGCAATCCAGAAGACGCCTGCTTCGAGTCAACAACAAAAACAGCAGGCACTACAACGTCCTCGATCGGTGGCGCGTCAGTTATCCGGTATGGCAACTGCAGCTGCACCCCACTCGACCCTGCTGAGCGGGGTACCGACCACCGTTAATCAGTCAAAGCAAACACCACACTCTGCGACTCATTCAACACCCGCAACATCATTAACACGATCAGCAGCACAATCACAATCGGATGTAGTTCATCAGCCGACTAATATTAAAACACCAGCAACAATAGCAGCGTTGCTTAACGATAATTCAGCTGGCGTGACATTCACAATTGAGGATTGCGAATCGGAGGGTTGTGGCGGTTATGATGATCGGTATAGTGGCGATTTCACTGACGGCAGCGGTGTGGCTGTCTACGATGCAACACTTCACCCCGACAAGACAACGGCAATCAGTTCTATTAAATCCGCGTCAAAACTTGCGCCATCATACACAATAGCCGGCGCACAAACGCCGCTGTCTACTTCGACTGCGGCGCTGGTTACAGCTGCGGCAGCACCCTCAGTAACAGCTGTGCATCCCTTTTACCGTAGCGCATTGGCAAGCAGTGAGACGGCCCCATATTTGCAGGGATTTTCGCGTGGGCGAAGTGAGAGAAGCAGCACGAGATCTGTGGTGTCAGGTGAGCAATCGATACGACTTATAAGAGGAATTAGTTAAGTGAGGCACAGTGACCACTCGGTCTGTAAAAACCGAATAGAGTCATAAGCACGTAGGTAAAGTTCTTGCGTGGCTCAAAAGCAGTTCTTGTGCCGAAGCCGGCTAATCTCTCTTGTAATCAAAGCTATCCATTTCGAATCTAATTCTTTCTTTTTGAATTTGGAACTTATTTAATATACTATACGAGCTTCGCCAACATCAACAAATAAATTTCGTCTCAACTACAGAGATATATTTAAGACTTATCAATCAGCTCTTATTGGTGTCTCTCCCGTACCCCGATTTTTGATCCTTGATATCAACCTTTCAAAAACGTGGCGAAAACTATCAAAGCAAAGCAAATTGCCACTCACATATCAGGATCTGAATTAACTAAATGAAATCATGAATATTCAGGTATAGTTCTTTTCTTGGTTCTAAGTCATTGGGCGTCTTATGCCGAAACCGGCTAATCTCTCTCCTTTGCCGGTTATCCATTCCGAACCTGGGCCTTTCAATGGAACATATTTAATGTTATGAGAAAAACAAATTCCGTCTCAACTACGGAGATATTCCAAAGTTTTATCAGTCAGCTTTTCCGTACCCACTTTTCGACCCTTGATATCAAGACTTCGTTTATCTACGGTTTAATTAATTTTTTTATTTTGCATTATTTTCAATATTTCGCTTTTCTGACTACTTCTTTTATACTGCAGCTTATATACCGGGCTCACAGGATCACCTTGCCGAAGCGCTAGCACAGTACGAACTGCTTGAGCAACAGCAACAACAGCAGCAACATTATTTGCGACCCAGCCATTCGGGTAAAGATTTAAGTGCGAGTTCCTCATTCATCTATGGCGATCACGTGGCCAATCAAATTTATTCGGATGTGACGTCGGTCCGCTCATTAGCATCGATTGGCATCGGTTCGACGGATGGACGTAGATTAGTGATAAGACGTGTGCCGCATACACCGCATGAACTATTCAACATGGTGCATCCACCGACGCCGCCGTAAGTATGAGTAGTCAAACTTAGAAAAGCGCATGCAAATCTATAAGCCATATACATACATATATCATATTTGTTGTTCGAGCTTCTTGCTGTATATACTCTACGCTGTTGTTGTGTACAGTTATAGATATGGTGTGCACGTGTATACACGATAATTACTACTATTTGTGATAATTAGCGCTGGATTATATACACACCACATGTATCGAGTAAATGTTTCGTAATGGATTGTCTAAATATTTAGTCACTTTTTATTATATTGTAAAACAGTCTTTGCTGTTACCGTATAATTGGTGCAAGATTTTTAATCCCCAATTGAAATTCTTTCCTTTAAGATTTGAGGTTAGGTTAAGACGAGATCGATGAGCTCACTAACCGTGCGTTCAACGCTGGTTTAGGAATGCCCTAACTCATTAATAATGTCACCGAGCCACTTTGTGATAAGACTAGTATGGAGTGGATGCGCTGCTCTCATCGTGCGTTCTATTACTGGAGCGGGAGCTTGACCAGCTCTGGGCTACTATAAAATCGTGCGCTGTTGCAGGATTCTTTGGTTCAAGGTCGATCGTAAGAGATCCAGTGTACTCTTTGACTCAACGCTAACCTCTCCGTATTTGTGAGGATTTTAACAGATTATTGGCCAATCGGCGTCTACACTGTAACGTTGAGAATTTTACCGGATGCCCGCTGTAAAAGCTGTGTGTAAGAAGACGAGGCGGAAACTTCTTAGCACTTCCTTCTTAATTGTTTCATCAATTGTCGCTGGCTTGTTGGCATAGACCTGACGTACACCCACAGAAAGTTGTCTAACGACGTCAAATCGGACGACCGAGGCGGCCAATTGACTGGCCCATTTAGTGAGATAACACGTTCACCAAACTTGCTTTTCAATAAATCGATTGTGTCATTCGTTGTGTGGCTTGTGGCACCGTCCTGTTGGAACCACATATTGTCCAAGTCCATATCATACAATACGGACCCAAAATATTCGGTTACCATTGAACGGTAGCGATTCCTATACACAGTAACGTGATGGTCTGGATCATCACGGAAGAAGTATGGCCCAATGAAGCCACCGGCCCATAAACCGCACCAAACCGTAATTTTTTCGGGATGCAAAGGCAATATCATTTTGTGTGCCTGTGTATTCAAATTTTTCCACTAGATGCTCAATTGCTGATCTGACAGGACGATGATGACGACCATAAATTGGACGTAGCGCTGTTAAAGTTGAGGCTACTGACTCCGAATTTCGGTAGTAAATTGTAATAAGTTTGACACAATCTAGGATCGTATATCTTTCCATGCTGAAATGGCAAACCTTACTGAAGAGAAATGTCAAAAGAGCGAGAAAAAAATGTGGCGTCGTTTGCTCTCCTTATCGGTATAGTAAAACTCCGGTGAAGGTGTACGTACCTTACCTTCCATCGGTTCTAGAGTTACTAAGCAAATACGTAAACATTGTAAAAATACGTTGATCTTCTTAACCCGTTGAAGCTCAACCTAAAAGCCGATTGGTCTCAAAAGAGAGCTTGTGAACTCGCTCTCTTACCAAATGTTGGTGTTGCTTAAACTTTTATCGTCATCTGGCAAATTTTTAACACAAACATATTTTTTATTGATTCAACGCAAAACAACTTGCGAGTGCGCCTCGTGTCATGTTATTGATGTGAGAAAGTTTATTTATGCTATCAAAGGCTAAATTAAGCTAATGAATCTTCAATAAAAAAGTTTTATCCGCAAATATTTGTGATTCCGCAACATAATTTTAACATCTCATTGAGAGGCAACGGGTCGCGACGTTGGAAAAATATTATCCAGATGGCAAGAGGACCATAAAGCGAAACTTAAAGATGGTGAAGTTCAAAGTGTTAGTTTTGAATTGGAAAGGTGTATTGCAAAAAAAGGAGCTGTTTGGAGTGCACATATTATTTTCTCTATATAAGTGTTCCTCTGGAATCGTTCAGCCGCGAATAGAGAACCAATTGAGTATAGATAATAGAAAGGAACCTTAGGGCGTTTTTGTAGAAGTTTCTGTGAAAGATTTATAGAATTTCAAACGGACATTGTATAGTACAAGGAATTGAATGAATCAGCAACCTATAACTCAATAGTCAATACTCATCTCCTGACGAGAGAGAAATTCGACTAATAATGAATATTTTAGATTGAAAACGAAATCTGCATCTTGAAGTTATTTATCCAGTATCACATACATATTTACATTATTATATAGAACACCATATAGTGCATAAAATATTTCCAAATTAATTATACAAACTATTTTTAATGGATTTACAAAGTGTGTGCTAAAATTAAACATGCTTAAACTGCAGTTAATACCGCAGATAATTTGCATTTGATAAAACTTTATTTGAGCTATCAATTAACAGCCTAAATATGAGAAATGAGATTATAAATATGTTTTCGTGCGCACTTACTTATACATATGCAATTTTGGATCAATTGAATTGAAAATAACACCTTGTAGAGGTTTTCAGACAGACGGAAGATTTTCAAAATTACAGTCTCAACGGCTCCGGCGCCAGATACAGACGGCTTAAAACAAATCGCAATCGAAAAAACACGAAGCGCTAAGCTAAAGGTAGTGAAAATGGCAAAAAATAAATGACAGCAAATAAATAGCATCCCTCAAGGAAGAAAATTTTAACAAAAAAAATTTATTTGTCAAATAAAGTATTTTGAATACGTTAAAAGTTGGCTTCGCTTGAAAAAGTTAAACATTTCAAATCCTACATTTATCAGAACACCGCCAGAAGCAACACAAGTCTACAAACAGTGATTTTGTGTGATTTGCTAAGTTTATTACACGTTCGTCTACCACTGAGTCTCACTCAGAGCAATGACACCGCGCGGCACAAACGACATAGAAACTACGTCCACAAAGCATTCGGAATATAACTATTATCGATTTAATCGCATTGCTAAGATGTAAGTTATGTTTTTCGATCAAAATACCGGAATATGTTATATAAAATACGCTATAACAGAGAAAATATCAATAAAATATAGTTTGAAAACTTCCTTTTTGTGTCGCGCTGCTTGTTTAGCACCTCCTTAAGGATCAGCCATTGAATTTCATGCTAATTGAAAAGGCATTATCTGCTGAGTATTGATTACTATTAAAACTAAAACTAATTAATTACAAAATTTATGAGCATAATTGAGATCTCTTTCTCTCTCTCATCACGTGATATAGTAATGTTTTTCACTAGCAACATATTACATCACAAAGTTCTCATGCATTCGTTGTATTTGGTTCAACGTTGTCAGCCGTGTGTTTACCCATTAATGATAAAGTGTGAAAAACCTTAATAATATTTGTTGCAAGTCTCTAAAATCGGAGAGTGTTTGCTTAAATTATTAACGGCGACTGTAAAGCAGAGCAAAACAAACGTTGTTGGTTCTTTCAATTTGCATTGAAGTACTTAAAGCCAAAGAGAACAAACTCTGAACGGTCGGGCTAGCTTTGAAAAATATTCTCTGGTGTTGCTAAGGGTATGTAGTTAAGGATTTATTTTAGAGGAAGGGCGGATAGATATCAGATCTAGTTCGACGGTCGGT
Organism: Bactrocera neohumeralis; assembly: GCF_024586455.1. NCBI lineage: Eukaryota > Metazoa > Arthropoda > Insecta > Diptera > Tephritidae > Bactrocera > Bactrocera neohumeralis. The sequence goes on from NC_065920.1 coordinate 12,361,094, forward strand.
TGCTTTGAAGAAATCCTCTATTGTTCCTAAGGCAGCCTTATGATACATGGTCACAGATTTATTTTAGTTGAAGACCAAAGAATATGCTTGCTTAAAGTTGAAGCCACTAACTCCGAATTTCAGTAGTAAATTTTAAAAATTTCGACCCATTGTTGGAGCGTATATCTTGCCATGATGAAATGGCAAACTTGACTGAAGAGTAAAATCAAAAGAGCGGGAAAAATATGGCATCGTTTGCTGTCCCTATCGGTCTACTTTTGTAGTGTTTGTACAAAACAATAAAGATTCAAACGGTTGACCCGAGTTTCTCCTCTAGCAAACAAGAAACACCGTCATCGAACAACTAATAAATACTGCGAGAAGCTTTTATGAACACCAATATGCTCAAAGTTTTGGTATATCCAATCCAGAAACCGCTATTTACTCTCAGATATTGGCACCATCAATGGATTCATACGAAAATATTTTCTGAAGTACAGGAAAACATCGAAAGCTTCTTACAACTATAATATGTATAAAAAAAGAACGATCACTTTTTAAGCTTTGAAAGCTCTAAAGCAGCTCTAAATGCGATACATAAACGAACTGTGTACACAAGTTTGAAATGAGATATATTAGCACTTAAATGATTACAACTTAAATTACATTATGTTAAAATATACTTTCGAAAACTGGGTGCCACTAAACTTGGAAATTTTTTATTGTCACACTTTCATTATTTGAAATTACTAGAACGCATGCGCACACATGCCAATTATATTTACCGTTTTTGGCTGAATTTTTTGTATTTTATTAAATTTTCATTGACAATAACTGGTTGTGCTTCGATGCCTGCAGGTGAATGGGGTGGAAAAACAATGCAAAACAACAAACAAACTTGGAAATAGATACATTAGTATGTATTATTTAGAACTCCAATTGGTGTGGCCAAATTAGCTCACAATTGAGGTTATAACAATAATTAATTTTTCTAATTTTGTTTCACTTTAATTTTTAACATTTATTTGCGTATTGAGAGTTTATAACACGCTTGATGCTGCGTGGAGACCGTTACCACAAAAGTCGGGGCTAAGTAACCGGAACAGACCCGGATTTTTATTCAGCCAATGACTGTCAACTCTCCTCGAAATTACTTCAAGAATTTTTTCTGCCGCTACAATAACAATGGTTCTTATAACCACCTATATTGATAGGTGTTCAAATAGAGATTGCAGAAAATTTTCCGGTTTTACTTCCCAGTCTGGTTTGTTTTTCTTTTGGTATTATTACAAAACATCTTGGTTGCGACGGCGCACATGTAACCAATGAGAGACTTATATCCGAACTTTTGCTCAGAGCCTATCTCTCGGTGTAACCCAAAAAAAAAAAAGGATAACGACATCAAACTGAACTTTGAAAACACAGAACTTTTCACTTCTCTTCTCAAATTTTATCTCCGCGCATAGATCGCTTTCCTACTTTTCATGTTCATTCAATAAACGATTTACTCTCTCTTTCTTGCTTACAGTCTGCCCGGCGTGGATGACGATGATAACGATAGCTTTCTGGATCCCTCTGATGATGCGGCCAACTTGAAGCCACGTCAACAACATTGGGCCAACAAAATGCAGTTCGTGCTAGCCTGCATAGGATACTCAGTAGGGCTGGGCAATGTCTGGCGTTTTCCCTACATGTGCTACAAAAGCGGAGGTGGTAAGTTCACATACTAACATGAATATAGCCTCTTGTGCTAAATGCCGGTTCAGCGACATGAAGCCGAAACTACCAAGTTTCTGATGTTAGAATGTACAGCAGTATAGAGGCCCTTGGATCTATGTATCCGATTAGGGATCACATCGCCTCAATAGCATTAGCAGGATACTGCAATTTATCAGTGTGCTGAGCGTATGTGATTCGTTGTGTCAGAAGGAATAACACAATAGATCTTAAGTCGCGGTGCATGCCTCAATTTGTATCTAACTAAGTTGCGTTACATTCCCATTAGTTTAAGTACGCTTCGCAGCAAAGGCAACACACAAAACTTTTTTAGCTTCTTTCACAAACTAAAAGTCATAGAAAATCTCAGAAGTTATCAGAGGCTTTAATGAAAAGTGGCGTCTGCAGCAGAGCTAGACTCACGTGTGTACCACTAGCAATGATATTTGATTGGTTTTACGACATTTTTTTTATTCACACATCTCATCCGGTAATTTGTTTTGGCGGTGGAAGTCTTTAAGTCTAATTGACGAGCATTTTATTAATAAAAAAGAAATGTTGACACAAATCTCCACTCATATCTCATGGATGGTCATAAATATTACTTAAAATGTGAAGCTTAATTTGTTTCGGCATTGCTCAGGCTTATCATGTGAGTAAGTGCAGAAGAAGAAGAATAAAAAAACGTGATATTTTGACACTCGCTAGCGAACATAAATAATAATAACGCTTGTGTCTAAACAAATATTTCTTAATGTTTAACCAGTTTTCTGTTTTATTTGTTTTCCAAATATTTCACGGCGTAAAAACCAAGAATTTTTGAGGTGAGATGTACTCTTATTTGTATATCAAAATAAGCAAATATTTTCATATTATTGTAAAGGTAACTTACAGAAAGAAAAATTTAACAATTTTCAAGTCCTAGAAAATAGCAACTGTACCTCCTAACTGCTAGCCTGCTCAATAATCAAGTGGAAATAAGATACTCGAAATAAGAGATTGAAAAGTCAGATCCCTGAAATTTCCTTCAAATCAGCAGCCACAACTGACAGCTTTCACGCAAATACAAAACGTTATCACAGAAAAACAAAACACGCTCTCATAATGTCAAAACTAAACTATATATATACATATGTAAATGCTGGCCTTAAATGCGAGCGAAATTGTGTCATGAGTGGAACAGCTACTGGCAAATAAACCAGTGTTTACATAGCAATAAAAAAATAAGAAAAAACTTAAGTAAACTAATAAATATACTTCTATGTAAGCTGTGAGTAGCATCAAGATCTTCGTACGTATTATCTAAGTAATTTTTACGGCAAAAAAAAACTAAAAAAAGTACAACAATAAAGCAAATATATAATGACTGCTGAGTGGCAGGTTTCATATGTCGCTCGGCGACTGATTTTAGTATTACTATACTGAAATACACAATGTACAATGTATGTCGTTGTTTGTTTATAAGCAGTGTAAGGCTGTAATATATTTTATTAGTTTTAAACTGCATTGGCATTATTTTCCGGTGCGTTTTAAAGTTTTTAAGTTTGTGAAAATATAACTGTAACTGAAAACATTATTTGTTGTCGTAGTTTAGTAGTCAAACTCTATACTTTTTATTGTGATTGTTTTTTTTTAATTTTGAGTTTAATTGAATTTTAATGATTTTTTGTATTTAATAAGTATATATTATGACAAAAAAGTACCCGAAAGTTTTAAATAAAATGCAAAATACTTAATTATTCAATCAATATTGATTTTGTCGCCTTCAAAGTAATCCCCAACCGATGTATAGTAATACACTTATGCCAACGATTTTTACAGTCCTCGGAATACTTTCCATAAGCACTTTTTGGGGTAGCCTTCAGCTCCTTCAGCGAATTTTATTTTATCTCTTCGATCGACTGAAAACAGAATTCTGTCGCTACAACAACAACAGGCCTGACTCCAGTACTCTTTATGGAAAAAAATTCAGTTTTATCGGGACGAGCCGAGCGAGAACACGTTTCATACTCAAAATATCCACTAAAATTTTTCGAATGGACTCGCGAGAGATGTCGAGCTCTCTTGCCATTTATCTAACACTTGCCTGACGATTTTCGAGCACCATATCCTTCACTTTTTTAATATTTTCAACATTTAAAAGGGCAAAGGTCGCTCAGATCGAGGCATGTCTACAACGATCTCGCTGCCGTCTTTGAAGGCTTTGTACTACTCGTAGATGTGCGTTTTTGATAAAACTGAATCACCGTAAGTCTTTTCCAACATTCGCAACGATTCCGCACACGAAATTTGGTTGGAAACACAAAATTTGAGACAAATTCTTTGTTCGATGTTTTATCCACTGTAAAAATCGCAACACACTACTGAGGTGTACCGACTTAAGCAGCTGCTGTAAACAAACTGGTTGACAGACCGCGCTCATATTTGGCATAGTCATTAAGGACAGCCCTACCAGCTTAACACAATACATTTTTTTGAATGTTCCGGGTGCTTTTTTGCCACAATCTACATTTTTTTTTAATTATGTTATATAGCTTTTAATATAATTTTTTCTTTTAATAAATTCTTTCTTTTTTTAAATAACTTTGAATTCATTTTATGATTTTTTTCTTTTTTTTTCTTTTACAGGTGTGTTCTTAGTACCTTATTGCATTATCTTATTTATCTGCAGCATTCCTTTGTTATTTATGGAATTGTCAATTGGTCAATATACCGGGCGTGGACCAATTGGAGCGTTAGGACAGCTATGCCCGCTATTTAAAGGTATTATTATTACTTAAAAAATATTGCTTATTTATTTTTTCTAAGAAAAGTTTTTTTTTTTATTTTTAATATATTTATATACTTAAAAAATTTTTTTTTTCTCAGAAAAATTAGATTTTTTATTTTACATATTTTTTTATTTATTTTATTTTATATATTTTTTTATTTATTTATTTTTTATTTTTTTATTTTATTTATTTTTTACTATTTTTTTTATACATAAAAAATATTTTTTTTTAATTTTTTCGAAAAAAGAAAATGTATTTGCTTATTTCACATATTTTTTATGTATTTTTTTACCTTCTCTTCTGTTTTTAATATACAATATTATTATATTTAATGTAAAACTTTTGTAAACCGATATATCTCGTTTTAGCTGTCTTATTTTTATTGTTTGCTCGTTAAAAATTTGCTTAGACTTTTCACACCTTGTCAAATATCGTTAACTATGAATTCTAAGCTAATTATCACGCATATGCATTGCCGGTAGTATTTCTAACATACACATATAGACGTTAGTAATTCTCTAATAAGCTTTGGTGTTATGGGCAGTCGTGACAAATACAACAAAGAAAAAACTAGATCACTTCTCAGTTAGAACAAGAGAACATGGTAAATTTGCAAGTGTCTGAGCATTAGTACTGACAACTTCTCTAGTCGAGAAAAATGTTTAGGCTCTTCTGTCGATCGTAGGTTTTGCAACGAACTCTTCGAAGAGATGAAATGATCTTACATATCTGTTGATATTTTTCTTCGCAAGAATATTGATATTGATTGTCTTTTTAATATAGAGACAGGGTAATTTTGTTCGCTGACCCACAACTTGTAACTGAGAGAAGCAAATTTGTAACTGAAATTATTTTCAACTCTCCCTACGAGAGCAATGTACATCTTTTCGTAGGAACCTTTTAAGCCCTTTCTTATATACCGCGCTATTCGTACTCCTATCTGTTTGGTACTATGTTTCGAGTCCCAGTGATCAGTTAGACATAGTAGATTATGCGTTCCCACAATAGTCTGGTCTAAGTAACCAGAGCGGAACGGGTTTTTAACCGGGCAAGGATTTTTTCCTGCCCCATATAAGAACAACAACACGATAGATTATAGAAAATTTCGTTTTGTAGACTGTATTTTGAAAAGGGGGCTAAAGAAGGGTGTTGTTGACTGCATAGAATATTTACAGAAATAATTTTGGATAAAAATCAGAAAATCGGAGAACATTTTTCTCGAATATTCAATTAGAAATTCGTTTTTTTTTTCTTTTTTTATACTACGAAATCTATTTGTTCCCCAAACTTCTACTGGGATAACTCAAAGCAAGTGTGTAAGCGTTTGTGTGCTTTAGTGCTAAAATTAGATCAGTGCTGTGAGTTGAACTTGTGAAGTGATTGTTAACAAAACAGCTATGCGGAAAAACAAGCGCCAATTACCTATTACCAAACTCGTGTCGGGGTGTTGGTCATGGACAAGGCTGCACAGTACATTGTTGTCGGTATGACAGTATATATGTATATACAAACATACACAAATAATAGATTTGTATGCTTAGAAATATGTTTTTAACAAAACAGTATAGCATATTGTTTAGAACACTATATTGGCTGAACTTCTTCAATTCTGACTCATCGGTCTTGAAGCTACCCTGAATCTAGATTCTTATGAGAAATTTTGGTTGCTATAGATGCCCAGCATCAGAACTTTCCGCAGAGAGAATAGGATTTCATATGTTTTTTATTTAAGATTTTATTCTCTCTTATCCACAACCGATACTCGAACTCCTGCACTACCGCTTAGTGCCAACATACTCAAGCAACTTGGCTAGGCCGATTAAACAAACCATATTATAAATTGAACAACTCAAATTAACAATGTAATATACATACATATGTAAATATGCCAGAATATGTGTGTTTGTAGGTTATAAAAATCCATAAACCACAATAACCCACTTAATTATTCGCAACGCCATTATCCTCATTAATAATTCAAAACTCACACTAAAACTAGTAATTACATACAATTTTGCACAGAGGTTTCAATTTTGATAGAATAGATTAAATGTCTAGACTCGAGAATCGAAGCACAAATTAAAAATGATGTAAAAATGAGACATACATACAAGCATCTATATAAAAAGACCACTCAGACCATGTGTAGCTAAGTTGTTAATTGTAATAAATCAATTTCATTCACACCCACACTTAAATAAATATGACTATTTTAATAAATTGTTTTAGGTAATTTGGCAAGCCATTTTAATTACTTTATTACCGAAGCCATAAATATTTATGGTCGGTGATTTTGATTAGTTTAAATTCTCTTATACATACATATATTCGGCTGCAGCTATAATATATAGCTATAATATGATTTAGAGCGATCAGTTTATATGGCAGTAATATGATATCGTTGTCCGAGCTGAACACTTTGTTCGGAGATTGTAGCGTTGTCTTAGACAATAATCTATAAAAAATTCGCGAAGATATCTTGTCAAATGAAAAAGTTTTCTATACAAGAACATGATTTTGATCGATCTGTATATACGGCAGCTATACGCTATAGTGCTCCGATATCCGCGGTTCCAACAAGGGAGCAGCTTCTTGAGGAAAAAAAAGACTTGGACAAAATTTCAGATCGATATTTCAAAACTGGCGGACTAGTTCTCGTATGTATATACAGACAGGCCGAAATGGTTAAATGGACGCAGCCCAAAGTTTTGTGGACGAAATGAGGTTAGGTGAAAAAGTCACATCTAATAGAAGCTGATCCACTACTACCACAAATCACTACTTCTTCTGCTTTGGCACTACAACCGTCGGTCGGTCTGAGCCACAAACACAAAACTTCGCCTCGAATAGGAGGAGCTTTTTGCTGCAGCATCATCTTCCATGCGGACGACATGACGAAATCAGCGTATTCTTTGGATTTCTATGCGCTTTATTATATTAATGTCGCCGTGGAGCTCATACAGTTCGTTGTTCGATCTTCATCGATATACATCGTTTTAGCGGACGGCTTTAAAGATTTTGGGGAGAACATTTCTTTCGAATGATTCAAGTGTTTTCTCATCTCGGTTCGTCCTCGTCCGTGTTTCTAATGAGAGAGCGTAATTTTTTTTCATCGAGTGAGAGAGATCTGCCGAACTCAACGTAATCGTCTGTTGGCAAAAGCTATTCTGCGCTTGATCTCCAGACTTATATTATTAGTGGAATTTATGCAGTGATGAAGATATCCAGACTCGAGGAATCTCTATCTTGGTACTTTGTCTTGAACTCGTTCATCACAACACCAACCTCTTTCGCTTTTTTCACGCTGAAAAATACTGTACTCACGACTCAGTGGTTAAGTTCTTCGATATGATTATCATCTGCGTACCCCAGTAGCATTATACTAGAGTGGACAGGAGTAGAGTAGAGAAGACAGTCTCACTGTGGTTCATATTAGCGGCACGTATCTACTTTTCCAGGATTATATTGCAGAGGAAAACACTCCGTCTAAAACCTCGTCTGGTATTGAACGGCTTGGTGAGGTCCTTCCCGACTTTGACTGAGCTGATGGTTTTACTTAACGTGATTCTGCATAACCTTAGAAGATTCGCCAGGTTACCCAATTAATGAGAATTGGTATCTCCTATCGAAAGCGGCTTTGAAATCGACTTTTGATGATAGATGCCGATCTGTTTGTTTATGGTATTTGCAAAAATCTGACGTATTGTGAACAACTGATCTAAGGTGGACTTGGTCTATAGCTGTTTTGAAAAGATCCAACCAATTTATTTACAATGAGCTTAAGCCTTCCACACTAACTGTCGAAATATGCAATGTTAAGAACGCGATAATTAGCGTAGATTGCGGGATTTCCCTTGTTGTGAACAGGGGAGAGTTTACTCATATTCCAATCATTGGGCACGTTTTCATCCTACCAATTCGACCTTAGTAATTGGAACATGCTCCTTTTCAACTCCTATCTGACGGCTTTAAACAGCTCAGCTGGTTATCCATCGCCCCCTGGGGCTTTGTTGTTCTTAAGCCGCCTTAGAACTGTTTTAACCCGTCTTGGTCGAGCGCCTGACGACAATGTTATCACATAGATTGTTGGTGCAGATTCTTCTTCTTTCGTCGCAGCACTGCTTTGCCATTTGGCAGTTTCGAAAAATGTTCCCTCCAAATTTTAAGTGTACTCTGGGTGTCTGTTATCATGTTTTTATTACTGCCTTTACAGAAGTCGAATTGTCGAATAATGATGCAAAGTAAGCAAAATATTAGCTTCCGAAAACCAAGAGTGTTTATAGACTGAATAACGGTTCCCATGACAGTCGGATTTATGTAAAAGGAACGAATTCCAGTTCGCTAAGGCATATTTTGAAAGCGGACTACTCCTTGTGGAGTGTTGTTTACTCATAAATTTAATTTGATTTCTCTTTAATTGCATTAATTTTTATATGTTTATTATTATATTTGTATATTTTCAGGCGCTGGTCTCGCTAGTGTGGTTGTCTCTTTCCTAATGTCCACTTACTATAGTGTCATCATAGGTTACTCAATTTACTACTTTTTCACATCATTTCGACCAGATATGCCATGGATCGATTGTAATAACAGGTAAATTTCAAGTCATAAAAACTAAATTATCAACTGATGACAGCAAAAATCAAAGTATACATTTAGGATGTTACTTTTCATAAAAACACACTCTTTCCAATTTTTTTAAGTTTCTCAATTATTCTTTGATTTTATATCGAGTGATACATTTTAGTTATTCCAATTTTATATTTCGAAATATCTTTCTAGGTGGAATACGCCGGACTGCTGGGTACCGCAGCGCACTAAAGATGTTATAGCGCCGAACACGTCACGAACGCCATCGGAAGAGTTTTTTGAGTGAGTTTTCGAAAGATAAAAAGTGCAACTTTTCAAAAAACCTACTCTCTTATCAGTTGCATACTTTTAGGTTACCACATATTAACAAAATCCCAGCATTATAAATCAAGTTGTTTGTATCAAATTTTCTCTAATTTTTAATTTTCAATTTCAGAAATAAACTGCTGCAAATCAGCCCCGGCATTGAATATCCCGGCGCTATGCGTTGGGAATTGTTTGTGTGCCTTATCTGCGCCTGGCTGATGGTCTACTTTGCGACATGGAAATCAATAAAATCATCAGCAAAGGTAAATTGCTAATAAAACACTTTCACTACCAAGGAATTAGTTGTGAATTTTAATTTTCTTTTTGTTTTTTAGGTACGCTATTTCACCGCCACATTTCCCTTCATACTTATCATCATACTGATGACCCGTGCGGTGACGCTCGAAGGTGCCGATGAGGGGTTACGCTATTTCTTTCGACCCAATTGGTCGGAATTGAAAAATGCAAATGTGTGGATCAACGCCGCATCGCAGAATTTCAATTCCTTAGGCATCACGTTCGGTTCGATGATCTCATTTGCGAGCTATAACAAATACAATAACAACATTGTACGCGATACAGTCGCTGTAAGCGTTGTAAATATGCTAACTAGTCTGCTGGTGGGTGTGTTTGCCTTTGCGACTTTGGGTAATTTGGCGTTGGAACAAAATACGAATGTGCGTGATGTGATAAGCGATGGACCCGGCTTGATATTTGTGGTTTATCCACAGGCAATGGCGAAAATGCCTTATGCGCAACTATGGGCCGTAATGTTTTTCTTCATGCTACTCTGCTTGGGCCTCAATTCACAGGTGAGAATGCTTGGCATGATGGAAATTAAACAATGAACTGGTTAATTATATCCGAAAAAAGGTGTACTAAGTTTGTCACGACCTCATAAACCATATATAGAAATGATCAAAGCGACGAGCTGATTCGATTTAGTCATCTCTGTCTGTTCTTGGGTCTGTCCGTATAAACATTAGAGCAGGTCGATTTACAGGGAGCTAAAACGGAAAAGTAGCGTATGCGGAAAATGTTATGCAGTCTAAAACCGGTTTCGATGAGCGTTTTTTAGGCGAAGTTTTTTAGCGATTATAAAAATTTGTTCGACAGTTTTTGAGACATCCGAATAATATTTAATACGTAGGTGCATCGGTCAAATAGGACAACTATATCACATATCTCTCATACAACGGATTATTCAGATTTTCTTAACTTCGCCTTAAAAATCGCTGGCTGGTTTTGGCTCCATAGTTTCTCATGCAAAGTTGTTCAGAATGAGTCTTAAAACATTTCCCGCAACTTTTGATATATCGATCTGAAATTTTGCACACAACTTTTCCTCTACAAGTAGCTACACTTTTGTTAGAACCGCCGATATCGGACCACTATAGCATATAGCTGCCATACAAATTGAACGATCCAAGTTAACTTTTTCATTAGATACGATGTCTTCACAAAATTTAGCATGGATTATTTTCCAAGGGTTGTACCGTTATTTCGAAGAAATTGTTTAGATTGAATGACTATAACATATAGCTGTCATACAAACATCAATCCAAGTTAAGTTCTTGTAGTAAAACCTTTTTTATTTTACACGATATCTTCATGAAATTTGACATGGATTAATTTTTCTTGTTTTTCTTAAATTTCTTTTTCTAATTTTACAGTTCGCTATTGTTGAAGTTGTGGTAACTTCGATACAGGATGGTTTTCCAAATTGGATTAAACGTCATTTGGGTTATCATGAGATTGTTGTGCTCTTTGTATGTGTTATCTCATTTCTTTTTGGCCTACCAAATCTCATACAGGTATGTGAATTTCGTTTTACTATAGAATTACATGTTTAAAACATATTTTTTAATTTATTTTAGGGTGGCATCTATTACTTCCAATTAATGGATCATTATGCCGCTTCCATATCGATTATGTTCCTTGCTTTCTGCCAGCTAATCGCTGTAGCTTGGTTTTACGGCACAGGTCGCCTATCAAAGAATGTGAAACAGATGACCGGCAAAGCGCCCACACTCTATATCAAGACATGTTGGCTGCTATTGGGACCTTGTCTACTATTTGTAAGCTATAAGTTAATAAGACGTTTTACTTTGAATGAACACGTGTACTTGACAGGCTATTTGGGTGCTTAGTTTAATTAACTATGAAGAGCCGAGCTATCATAATGGCCGCTATAAGTACCCAGATTGGGCATACGGCATTGGTTGGATGTTCGCATCATTCTCGCTTATCTGTATACCCGGTTATGCTATAATAAATTTACTACGCGCAGATGGTCGTACATTTATGGAGGTGAGATAGCAAAGGAAATGTATATTTACAATTATTTCTAACCACAAAAAATTATACTTCACAGCGCTTAAAGAATACGCTGCGTCCAAACATTTACGAGTGTCGTATATGTGGCGAACATCACTGTGAGCACGACTTCCCCGAACAGGAACAGTATATGCTCGCACAGGAGCTATCGGGCATTTATAAGCCAAAAGATCATTTGGATCCCAATGCGCCTATAAATCATTTTAATACCGGCCACAAGGCGGGCTACAATCCCATGCATTTGCAGCGTGAGCAAGTGGAATTGGCTTACGAGGAGAAAACTCAACCAGAAGAAGATAACACACATTTACCACCAGCCTCAACACCCAGCACATCGACAGCAGCGGGAAATAATAAATGTTGAACACATTAAATATGCTGCTGAAGCACGTCCTAGTATTGTCCTCTGTATTTATAAACGGCTCAATTAGTACTCATTTGCATGTAAACGCGTATGTAGATGGCTGCTAAAAAGCCATCACATTACATACTTGCATTTCATGCTAAACTCCTGTAATTTTTGTGATCCTTTGAGTGCGTTGTTTGTCGTTTTTAGTTTAAATATATAATATGGTTTTATATTGAAAATAAGCTATTTAAATAAAGTTCAATCTATAATTAATTATTAGAAAACATATTATAATGAGGTGCACCACGGAATTGTTTGCACAAGGCGAAAATCTCAAAAGGCTTATATACATATGTGCATACATTTAACGTTATTCAATGTGAACTAGTGTTTAAATTACATGTGTACATCCAAAAATTTCGAAAATACATACATATATAGTATTCATAAAAACGAAAATAATTTTGTCTTTGACTGTTACATAATATAATATTAGTACGACGAAACTCAAATCCTTTCAATATCCAATGCTACCGCGGCGTATACGCAACGTGACTTGTGTTTTTCTTCCAATTGGCATTGTCAGCACGCCACCTTTCTGGCTAAAGTAATGATATCACACGGGATAGAGTCTATATATGTATATATACCATACTATAGGCCCTCATTAACTTGTAATAATTTTGGAATGAAACCATTTTCATCACAGAATAAACAAACATATAAAAAGTTAACAAGCATTGCAAGATTTTCTAATTGGTGACAATTTAATCGACATATTTACCTTATGAACACGTTCCGTTTGCTTTATTTTAAATGCACACACTTCACATTTCATATACTTTTATATTGTAGCACAATTATATAAACTTTATCACTTTAAGTATTTATCACATAATAAAACAAATTTCATAAATTCACAATTCCACTATTTCAGCAAAACTTTTCACTTTGAAACTTCAAAAAACAAATACAATACTATAGTTAGTCCGTTAACCATAGTATTGCCAGACTGTTATAGTTTGTTGATTTGTCCGTTAACCATTGTACTGCCAGACTGTCAAAATAGTTATGTTTACATAAAGTGCAACAATTTTGCTTATTAATTTATGTTGGCATCCACATTTCGCTGCAATTATTGACAAAACCTTATAGAACTTATTAATTTATTTCCTATGCGTAGTATTTAAGAATAAAAGGGAGAAAATAACAAAAAAACTTATGAAATTTAACACTAAAGGGTTAAAAGCAAAGTACATATATATGGCAACATCTGGTGTTGCTGGTACAGCTGGTTAGCTGTCATCGACCTAAAAAGTTTTTGTTGCTTGTTTACCAAAGATTTTTGCACAACCTCCGGTGTATTTGTGTTCCAGTATTGTAGCTTTTTTGTCTTAAATTTGCAAATGTTGTAGTCCCGGCTGCCAAAGTAATAGCACCAATCAATACTATATTTTAAGTATTTTTGTGTGAAAAAATGTCCAGTTGGAATAATATATGTCGTGTTTGTACCAGTCCTGCCGAATATGAGTTTTTCGGTAAAATACCAGCATATCTACATGCCAGCTCAAATGATTTTTTGCATTGGCAAAAACCAATTAATGTACTGCTTGAGGAAACAACGGGACTTAAGGTATAGTGCTGTTATATTAATAATGATTTTTGGTTAGTATTTTCTAAAAAATTTAAAATTTATTCTAATGCAGTGTGCCGAAAATGATGGTTTACCCAATAAGATATGTGCACTTTGCATTTCTTACTTAAAACATGCAGTATTTTTTCGTGAACAATGTATTACTAATAGTTTGAGCTTGAAAGCTATAGATTTATTACGCCAAAAACGGCAAAAATGCAAGCAAAATGTGGATAAAGACAATCTGCTGATTACAGCACAAGAGCTGAATTATACAAATGAGCATCAAATAGATACCAATCTACTAAATAATACTTGTTCACAAGATCAAGACAAAGTATTTAAACAGCTTCTAAATAATACTGTACAAACGAAGGCGCCCAGCCCACAAAATATCGAACAACAATTGCGTTACCTAAATTTATTATTTAACAAGGACCCAAATGCCGGTCTGCATATTTATAAACGCAAAAATGACGGAAATAAATTAGAAAATGCCGAGGGTGGTGGCGAGTATCCATTTGTTGAAGAAGATTCCGATACGGAAACTTCTAGTGTGGAAAACGAGGCAGCCGCTATTCAACAGAACATATTTTCATACAGCGAAACGAATTTCCAAGAGGACGATATTATAAATTTAGATGAGCTTGGCGATGCTATTACTATCAACATACCAGAAAGCTGTAAGGAACGCAAATGTCGTGCATGTTTCCGACGTTTTATGTTTGAAGATTCGCATAATGAACACATTAGCACATGTATCGAATACAAATTTCTTACATATATCGAGGAATTGAATAAGCTACTGTACATGCGACGAAATAAGGTAGTGTCGCCGCATGAATTCGTGCGTCGCATGATTTTCGCTTTACGCAAGATATGCGAATGGTTAAAACAAGCTAACTGTGCTGACATTTTATTGCCAGACTTGGCTACAAACGGAAATGGAGCCGAGGAAAAAAGTAAAAAGCCATTGGAGAGAGAATATAAAAACTGTGCGGTTGCTGCATGCGAACAAAAAAGTTCAAATGTTAAACTTTCTGCCAACGAGCAATTGCTTAAATTCTTTGAATTGCCAAAACAGCAAGAAGAAACAACGATGACTGATTTACCAAAAACATCACTTTCGAACACACTCGAAAAAACTACTAAACAAACTGAGTTTGTTAACGAAAATGGCGTAGGTAATACACAGAAGCCATTACTTAGAGCAACTCCGACGCCTATAACACCAAGCAATAATATTTTGTATAAAATAGAACGTTCTCAAAGCAGAGGATCAAGCGCACTAGTCAATATTGATCACGAAACGAAATCTATAATTAGGCCTATCGCAGTTATGACTGCCGAGAAAAACATAACAACGCCCACAACAGCTGCAGATAATAGAACGTTTAACAGTGGTGCTAGCAACGCTGGAGGCGTTGACATACCAAGGGATACCGCGGAAAGATTAACATTCCTGCAAAAGTTACGTCGTGCAGCCAATCAAACACCAACTTCTTCAAATTCCAAACCCACTCCAGCTACACCATTGATTAATGTGCGCAAAGATTTGACAAGTACAGCTTTAGGTGCAGGCAACGAACAACAGACAGCTTCACCTGCTACTGCTACAGCTACGCCAAAAACCATTCCTATTAGTGCATTACACATGAATCTCAGTTTTAGTGCTCGTTGCAATCCATGCAATATACTTTTTGAAACATTAGCTGCACTTGAGGTACACAATGCAATGTATCACAATCATATGCCATTAAAGCTAATAAGAAGTACAACGAACACTCAACCCGAAGATCCAGAAAGAGAGGCAGAACGTAAGCGTATTATCGCACTATTCGAAAATGATGATAGCGACGAAGAGTTGGAAACTGGCGGAGCTTAATGTCATACAATTTATCATATATATTTATTTATATTTTTAAAAACTTGACAACTTATTCTTAAGTCATAATTATGGAAACATGCTAACTGTTTAGGTCACCAAATTATTGTTCTTTAACATTAACAAATATCGCTTGCGATATGCTTTATTTGTATGCGTAGCATATTTTTTTAAATTATTTATGATAATTTCATATAAACCAATACTTTTTGTTCATTTATAAGAGTACATCAACAGTGAAGGTATCTTCATTTGTATAACTTTGTGATTTAAAGTCTGAGGGAGTTTTCATCCAGAATTACTTTTTATTATGACGAACAACAATTTTTTCCATTTTTTTATTTGTGATTATGTTGTAAACTGTTTGTATATGTTGTCACTTTGAATCAATAAAATTATTGTAATAAAATTGTATTGTACCATAATATTCGCCACATAATTTTTTAAATATATTGACTCCAAAACCTTGTCTGGGGTCTGCAAAGGCAAATTTGTTTTATTACTTTTGTGGTTTCGCGAAAATTCGAAATTTTGGTAATATTGTTATTACATGTTGGATATATGTATATGCGGGAAGTGTATAAAGCTTATACATTTATTTTATTTAGCCTAAAAGTATGCACTATAAACAATGGGACCCATTATTTTACTGAGTTGCTATTCCGGTACGGTAGTTACTAGAATCATATATGCATCAAGAAATCATAGCCCGAACACTATCAGAGATATTATATAAATTAGACAATTATAATGTATATGCATATGTATGTATGTATATTTTACAATTATTTATATACATATTTTAAATTAGCATTAGCATTTGTTAGTCAATCCTAAAAATATAACAAATAATTGGGCAACAACGGCAACTCTTAAATCTTGCATTTATCTTTCAGTCCAAATTGCATTCAGATTTATCTGAAAATATTTGCAAAAACGAAATATAATTCATAAACAATGCATCAAGCTTACAATATACATAAAATTCTAAAACAAGGTGTTCAAATTGAATCAGTTGCCGCCTATGGTTAGTTAACATTAAAAAATGGACAAGATCTGCAACACATAGCTGTGGAATTACTTTCTTCCATCCGTTACAGATAACAATGTCATCCTTGGCACACGTAGTGGTCAACTTATCATGTACTCCGTTGGCGAGAACGGTGCTGTGGATATGGTAATGTTTAATAAAAACTTCAGCAAAAAAGCCATTGTACAGATGCAGGTCATACCAGCGGAACGTCTGCTTTTTGTGCTAACCGACAATGTAGTACATGTTTGTGATATTAGTCAAGTGGGCAGTAATTTTACGTTTATACATAGTGCCATGGCCACTAAAGGGTGTACACTCTTCGCTTTGGACGTAAAGGTTGGTACCTGCAACAAGCATTCGCACTAAATTATAATAACATATAAAACATTTTAGCCTACCAAATTACCAAATGGCGAGATGACAACTGTTATTGGCATATGCTGTGCGATAAAGCGTCAACTACAATTCTTTTATTGGAAACAGGATAAGTTAAATACGTTTAGCTACAGTATCGAACTAAAAGATGTGCCGAAAGCACTTTGCTGGGTAGACGACGCTGTTTGCATTGGGTTCAAGGATGAATACGTCATATACAATGTAAGTGTATATTTACATATAAGCTGAAACAAAGTATTCGACTGAGATTCCAATGATATTTTCACAGATGCTCGCAAGTAAGCCTGAAAAACATGATTTGATTGTGACTTCGTCATCACACAGTATGGATCCCTGTATTTGCCTTATAAAGCACAAAATGCTGGGAGTCTCTAAAGACCAATATCTTGTACCAATTGATCCTAGTGAATATGTTAAAACACCTGATGAAAAGCTAAAGACACACGGTGCAATGGAGGGAGCAGTTGGTAACTCTGAAGTTAAAAACAAGCCCAAGTTAATGATGTGGAGTAGTCCTTTACTCGATATAGGTATTTTTACCACTACTGTAATTCTGTATAAAAATTAACAACTTTGTTTCATGTTTGGTAAGTTTGGGATGAACCGTATGTAATCGGTCGCGTAGCGAGTGGAATTGAAGTGCGTAGTATAGATTCCGGTAGCATTAATAAAGACACGCTGGTTCAAACCATTCCCGAGTTAAATAAAACCAAATTCTTAGTGCGCTCTTGCAAAGGTACAATATTTGCGGCAGCCATTTCAGAATTGTGGTGTATACGTATGGTAGAAGTGCCCACGCAACGTAAGATTTTGCTACAACAAAAGAAATTTCAATTAGCAATTGGATTGACGGTAATTAAGCTTGTTTATATGTATATATTCAAATTTATTAATAAGTAAAGAAATATATGTATTTCCATGTAGAATATATCTGAGGAGCCAGATGATATCAAGGCATCAACAATACGCGAAATACACATGCGTTATGCGCGCGAACTGTTCTGTAACAAACAGTTTAGCGACGCAATGAAGGAATTCGAAAAGGCTGCAGCTGATCCATACGATGTTATACGGCTGTTTCCAAATTTGCTACAAGATCAGGCACACAAGTCGACTGAAGTAGCCGTGCCCGCACCACCTACACCACAATTAGAGGAAAAAGAAATGGAAAATGCATTGTTAGCTTTGATAGAATTTTTGGCATTAGCGCGTCAAAAAGAAGTGGTGAAGCTGCGTGACACCAAAAGTACATCCAAATCATTATTATCCATCATCGATACAACATTATTGAAATGCTATTTACAGGCTAGTTCTTCTAAAATTAAGATTGTAATGCTATATAATCCTAAATCATGAGTATTTATTTTGTTACAGACCAATGATTCTCTAGTTGCACCTTTACTACGCTTGAATCAATGTCATTTGGAAGAGTCGGAAAAGACATTAAAAAAACACGACAAAATATCGGAGTTGATTATACTATATCAAATGAATGGCAAACACAAGAAAGCTTTGGAACTGTTAAAAGCTCAAGCTTCGGTTGAAGGATCGAGTCTGTACGGTTATGATCGTACAATTAAATATTTACAACAGCTGGGTAGTCCGCAATTATCACTAATTTTTGAATTTTGCGACTGGGTGTTGACAGAAGCACCCGAAGAAGGCTTGCGTATTTTTACGGATAATTTTATTGAAGTGGAAAATTTGCCACGTGCTAGTGTACTCGATTTCTTACTTAGCCGCCATAAGGCCTTGGTCATACCTTACTTGGAACATGTTATTAATATATGGAAAGACAGCAATACCTTAATGCACAATGTATTAGTAAAACAATATCGCGAAAAAGTGCACAACTTGCTCGAAGATGTAAAGAAAGCTGAAGAGACAGAAAAAAGGTTTGTTTTACTTTATGTAAACCGTTACATAATAATTTAACGTAAATAAAATATTTCTATATATTTCTACAAGTGATGCGTCGGAAAATTTGCAGAAATACCGTGAAAAGTTGTGTGAATTTTTGAAAACTTCGCAGAATTATTCACCGGAAGTAGTGCTGAAAGATTTCCCTACAAATGAACTACTTGAAGAGCGTGTATTGATCCTAGGACGCCTGAAACAACATGAAAAAGTATTGGCGATATATGTGCAAGTGCTCGGCGATGTACCTAAGGCTGCAGAATATTGTGAAGCAAATTATAAAGACGACAAAAACATTTTCGTCACACTCCTAAAGACACTATTAAATCCGGCTCGACAACCTCCGTATGAAGATGTTGAACTACATCCAGATTTTTTACGCCCCAACCAGGACATCATATTGGATTTGCTAAATAAATATGCGGAAAAAATAGATCCGTATGTAATCATACCGGTAAATAATTTGAGTCATTAACACAAGAAACACATAAATTTACTTTGCATTTATTGTAAACAGTTACTGCCTGATGATATGCCAGCAGAGCCCCTATGGAATTACTTAGAAATTGTATTGCGAGCTGAAATCGCTGAAGAACATGAAAGAGAGGTAATGATTGGACTGCTCAAAGCTGAAATTAAACGTGTGAGAAAAGAAATACGTGCCGAGGAGAGTAAATATGTTGTGCTAACGGAGTTCACAGTATGTCCACTATGTAAGAAACGATTCACAAATCCACCCTCTTTCGTGCGTTATCCCAATGGGGAAGTGGTACATTTATCTTGTCACGCTAAATACGCTCAATCTAGCTCAACATCTAGTAGTTAGATATTTAGAACATTAAATTGTTAATATTAATTGTATATATATGCATATATTATAAGTTCAATTAACTGATTTCTTTTTATATTCAATTTAATACGCTTCCAAGTATGGACAACTTTTGAATATTAGTTACATTAAAGCAGTGTTTTAGCAGTACCAGCAAATATTAACACTGTTGATTGATAAATAAAAAGTATAACGCCCACCTAATCGCAATCTGGGTGCAAATTTATATCTTTTATGGAGACATTTTATTCTGTTATAATAACAATAAACACTAAAAAAGTATAAATAAAATAAAAACAGTGTGTTTCGCTTAAAACTTTACAATAATAAAAATATTTTTTTCAAAATGCATGTTTCTTAAAATCTTGATTTAACTCTTCACTTCCATTCCTGCGGTAATAATTTCTCATAATCAATGTTTGGAACCTGGAGTCTATCCAATGGACAAGGCAATGGTTGTGGACTCTTATCATGGATTAAGTTTCTTATAAGATAAACGACTTCTAAGCTTAGTAGATCCTCTCCAAAATCAAATACTTTGTTTAATAAAACATCCAAATGTGTTTCCCATACGCCGCGCAGTTGTTGCCTCATTGCATCGATTGTCGTTGTTGGCACGCATTGAACCATATTCGATAATACGCGAATAGCATAGACGATCCGCAGGCGATTAGCTATGCTTCCGAAATCTGGAGTGGAGTACAGATTGCCCAAAATAAAATCCATTAAATGGTGTGTTTGTTCAATATTAAATTCGTTCCTAGGATTCACTATATCAGCATGAAATATAATTTTTAAGTGATATTCAGCGGCCACGCTATTGCGACATTTTTTTATCATATTATCTTTAATAAAAGTTATGTCCTCTTGACGAGCTGCGCGATTTTTGCCCATGACCAAAATTTGTAAACAAACAGCTGCGTCTTCCCTAAATTCATTTGCTATATTTTTTTCACCGGAATCATCTAAATATATATAAAATAGTTTCGGTACTATATTCATTTGTACTATGGTTTGCGCTGCTTTTGGACTGGTAGAAATAGTATTGGCAATTATCCACAGAGATGTCCGTTTTAAGCGCTCATCAGGACTATCCAGACATTGAACTAAATTACGTCCGCCCTGGTGTATAATTTTTTCACAAACCGGTTCCTCACCAAGTGATAGGTTACACAGACATTCCAACGCGCCGACTTGACATCCCGAATCGAGGCCTATTAAAATTGTAATTTATATGAAAATGTTAAATGTATGAAAATATAACAGTTAACCAACCAATAATTTCCTTTACAATAACTTGTAAAGCACCAGGCGCTTCGAAGAATAATTTTATATTATCCATACTCTTAAGAAACGCTTCACTCAGTTTATGCATCTCCTCCGCTGAAGCATGTTTCCGACGTGTAATTCTCGTAATTAGGCCATTGATATCTTGTTCAGTAAGTTCGTCTAGTTCTTCCACTTCTTCCTGAACTTCTCCTAGCCCAAACCGTACGGTGTCTATGGTCTTGGCGCGCTGCTCTTCCCGATGTTGTTGAGCAACTTGTCTATTCCTATCGCGTATATGCTGTGTAGGTGACCGGGAAGTTGATGGCGAAGTTTTTGGTTCATCAGGATCTACTTCCATTTTTTAAATAATTTTTTTAGCAGAGAAATTAAAGAATTAATTTGCGTGTTACCGTTACTTTTTGTAAAATATCTATTTTTGCCGCTATCTTAAAACCGGTGCCATATATGCAAAAACAAAAAAGTAAAAATAAGTGGAGGCAACCCTATGAAAAATAGAACAGCTGAAAGTGACATATAATTTTACGCTGTGCTGGTGTTTCTAGGAGATTACTGCTTATCGAATCATTGCTTAGATTTTGATTTGTATATTTATAAATTAAAGTAAAACACAATGTCTTTTACTATAATGCAAAAATTGTCACTGCTTAGCTTGAAAGCGGATCAACCCTTAATAAGTAAGTATTTCGTTTACTGCAATTAAAAGTGCTTAACAAATTATCTGCGTTTATATGACAGCAACCATACGTAACGCCAGCAAAAAGACCGGAGGCAGTACTCGTAATAAAAAAGGACACCCTAGGCCAAAACATCGAGGTTGGCGTGTCCAAGACGGACATTGGGTTTCACAGGGCACTTTACTCGCAACACAATTATCGACTCGTTTTCATCCAGGGATGAATGTATGCTGAAATTAAAAAAAAAATATATATGTGACCTGGTCTACGAAAAGGGAGCTAACGTGCGAAAACTTGTTTTCTGGGAAAAGCTGTTAAAAACAATCGTCAGTTTCTCGTTATCTCATTAATTGTTCTCCTTTTTTTTGACACCTAAGCCCCCTTTCCGTAGACCAGGTCACATGTACATACTATATGTATGATTACATTAACAACTCTTATGCAGGTTGGTTTTGGTAGAAATGGAACGCTCTACGCAATGGAGCATGGTCGAGTATATGTAACATGTGAGCAGTTGGATCCAAATTGGGATCACACATGGGTGCAGAGAAACTACGCTGGCCGTGAGGGACAAACGATATACAAGAAATTTTTCAATGTTATTCCAGAACCTCAACACCAACGCTTTCGGTTAATTGATGAAGTTTAAAAATTTTTTTAAATATGTTGTATTAATATCATAATAAAAAAAAAAACTATAAGAACAAATTAAAATACAATGTTGTTATTTTTTTAGTATAAGAGTTGTTGAATAATTTATAAGCTCCTATAAATTCGATTATGAAATTTTAAGAAGATTTTTATTAAAATTTTTTATTCCATCTTAAATATATTTTTTTTTTTTAATTTCTACTCTACAATGTTTGTTCATGTTATATATAGTTTTTTAATGCCAATTAGAAAATTATAGTAATAATATATAATGAATCTTATTATTAAATGCATTATTCATAATATTATTTTCCTTTTTTCAGAGAAACGTAATAAAACAAATTTCCGATATTTAATAAAATTTGATTCTTCTTTAGAAATAAACCTAATTACTTGAAAGAAGTAAAAGCAACCCTGTAAACGGAAATAATATAGCGCACTTATTGGACTTTGACATAATGACAGCCCACATGGGCAGCCAACTTAACTTATTCCTTTCTTTCGTTCTTTCGTAAAATTTCAAGATGGTGAGTGGACGTCCGACGTCGCAGTGTGCTTGGCTGTCATAATTAACATATATATTTCATAAAAAAATATCCATTAAGCAGAGCAAAGTTTCAAAGTAAAAATATTTTATTTATAAGTGGTGTAAAAAAATGAACGGAACAAATTTTATGTTGATGTGTGTATTTAACCTCAAAATGCAATTGTGACAGCCAATGTAAACTTTGCCGATGTATTTTACAAACCAAACACGTGTGCCCTGGAAATAAATAGTTATTAAAAATGTATATTTGTAGTCGAACATCAAAAGGAAGAAGACCAGAAAGCTGCGTGGTCATGTGAGCCATGGTCATGGTCGTATTGGCAAGCACCGTAAGCATCCTGGTGGTCGCGGTAATGCTGGTGGTATGCACCATCACCGTATCAACTTCGACAAATACCATCCTGGCTACTTCGGCAAAGTTGGTATGAGAAACTTCCACTTGCGTCGCCAACACAAATTCTGCCCAACAATCAATTTGGACAAATTGTGGTCTCTGGTCGGTGCTGAAAAATTAGAGGAATTGCAAAAGGAGAAGAGCAACAAAGCCCCTGTCGTAGATTTGGTGCAATTCGTAAGTTTTTTTTGTTTACTATTAACGTAAATAGCAGTTTAATTTCTGTTTAAAATGAAGATACATTCTAAGGCGTCGGGCGGACTGAATGCGACCGTACAATTGCTCTCCCCATGTAGCGAAAGCCTTTCAGATTAAACAGAAATTTACTCGTTAAAAATACATTATACTGTCTTAGATTGTAGTATTTCTATACAATTTATTGAATTATTTTACTTCCTCTTTAAAGGGTTACTACAAACTTTTGGGTCGTGGACATTTGCCCAAGCAGCCCATCATTGTTAAGGCCAAATATTTCTCAAAGAAAGCTGAAGACAAAATCAAGAATGCCGGTGGTGTCTGCTTGTTGAGAGCTTAATTTTAAGGTAAACATTGAAAATAGTTTGATTAGTTTTTCAAACACAATGACGATTTAGCAAATGCGTCAGACTTTTGCTGAATGAATTTTGTCTACCATAACTGAACTGAGTTTTTTTGAAATTAAAAATTTATTTCAGTAATTAAACTTGGACTTTTGTTATGGATTTTTTTCTTTTATATATTTTAGGTCCTTTCCAATTTACGTGTGACCATCAAACATGTACGGGTTTTATAAGTAATAAAAAAATTATAAAAATAGAAAATTTGTGTTTTTATTGGAATATTTGCTTAGTTTAATATGCAATACTTCATATAAATAAGCAATAGTTTAATTCTGTACTGGTATATATTTAAAGACGCCGTGTCTGTTTAGTCTACAAAAACTTAAGGAATTGTCCTAGGGTTGCCCCTTTTTTGGCTTAAGATTTAGCTTGTGCTTTCCTCAGGTAAAGGAAAATCCATGTGACGTTTAGAATCTTTTGAAGAAATAAATTAAATTTATCACTTTCTTAAACGGTATTAAAAACTAACGTTTTTGTGTATGTTTTTAAGGAATTCTGTTTTTAATTTTCATATTCAGAAAATGTATGCACATGAAATACATTGTAAAGTATATTCCATACCTACTTAAATTATGTTCCATTCCATGTGGATTCCATTTGACGTACTACTTTTAAACATATATTTCGTATTTCTACTCTGGCAATGCTAAGTTTTTGGCAGAACAAAAAAGAACCCAAAAAGTTTTCATCAGTTCACCGAGATTTTCACTTTCTGGTGTATTTAATTTCTGTTGACCATTTGCGCTTTATAGTTACTCAAGGGCAAAATCCAAATCAAAACCTTCAAAATATTGTCAGTGATTACCAAAAAAGGATGAAAATCGACTCTTTTGACGAGTAGGCGCAAAAAAAGCTGGAAGTGTGTGGAAGTACCGAATCAACGACGGAAACCGTCTGTATGTAAGTGTTGTGCAGCAGTTGCAAAGAGCAGTGTAGAACGGAGCGCTAGTGGAAAGAGGTAGTAAATTTATCCGCTGCGTTTGTGGGGGGCAAACGGTGGATGAGTATACAGCCGCAGCGACACCAACAGCAGTCGTCGCAATAAAAGAAGCAGCAGGAAAAGCGCGGAGCAGTGACAAAATTGCGTCCGAAAAATGCGAAAGTAAAGAAAAAGTGAAATTCCGAAATTGGAATTAGTAGCGACGACAGACAACGACAAACGAAAAAAGATCGTGGAAGGATGATAGCATGAACAAGGGAGAAAAAGTGATATAGAGTAGGAGTCAAAGACAAAATTGCAGAAAATGCAAAAAAAAATCATTGTGAAATGAACAACGAATGGAATACCATTGTTGAAGTTACGAATCGGCTAGCTAATTAACACTTTGCTTTTTCATTAAATGCAAATCTTTGCCGCGCGGCAATTGCATGCTACTGCTGTAGGTAAAAGGGGAGAAAAATACATACATACATAGGTGCTGTCATATATTGTTGCGCGCTTGCTTACCACATTCGCCCTTGCCTCGCCTACGTCACAACCAAGTGAACGCACAGCACCACTAATTGTGCTTTCGCGCTTTAACGCATTATTTCTGTAGAATTTTCATCGCATTTGTTGAAACGTTGCTTTGTTTGATGAAATTATGTTGAAATCGTCCTCTAATGCACAGGAACTGCGGCTGTCCCGACCAGAGAGCACAGTACCACAATCAACAATTACATCGGCAGCCGGCACCATGGACACATTGAAAACATCATTCCTACCAAATCTGGCAATGGACGGCGGAGTTATTACATCGGCTAGCTTTTGCCCGATGTGTGGGCAACAATTTGAAAGACCTCAACATGCCCAGGAGCATATGCAATTATGCCATGGCATATCGGCTGGCATGATTGGCGGCGGCGGTGTCATTGGTGGTGGCGGTGCAAGTGTAGGTGTGGGTGGTCTGTTGTTGAGTGGTGTTCCACAACCAAATGCACCTGTCACTGACCCCATGAAAATCGAGTATCCCTGCATGAGTTGTGAGGAGAAATTTGGTTCAGCGCAAGAACTGGACGAACACCATCGTATAATACATCAATCAACGGCGTTCTTGGCACGTTGTATGGCATGTGGCATTTACGGCATTTCATCGGTTACGCTGCACGAAGGTGATGAGTTTAAGTGTATGCATTGTGGCTCCGTTAGCACCGCATCAAATATGACTGCGCCTCAGCAACCACCCTATATGGATCAACCTGAACCTCCGCAAACGCCAGAGGAAATGCCTTCTATACCGCCTGAGGAAATGAATACTATACCACCGGATGAATTGAATTCTAGACAGAACCAACAGCAGCAGCAAAGACAACAACAGGTGCAGCAGCAACAGCAGCATCAACAACAGGTGCAACAACATCAGCAGCAGCAACAGCAACACCAACAGCGACAACAACAACCAGATTTGCTTGAAGGCCAGCGGCAGCCACAACCTGATTTGCTCGATCAGCAGCAACAACAGGTGCAACAGCAGCAGCAGCAACAACAGCAACCGACGCCGCCACAGGCAAATCAACAGCAACAGCAAGCAACTCAATTGAAAGTACCGCCCTTAACCGTAAAACTAAATAAAAATAGCAATGGCAACACCGAAGGCCATCCACATGTGATAATCAAGGAAGAACCTCTTGGCATTAGCGATGGTAATGGTGATATAGAGCAGGCCTCAGTGCCGGTGTATACTATCCAGCAACCGGCTGGAGCTACCAGTGTTGTAGTTAGCACAGCAACTGCCACCGGCGCCGCAAATGCGACAGGCACAACGCCAGCAGCAGGCAGTACCACAGCAGCCACCCCTGCAGCAGGAAATAAAGTGCGTCATAAATGTCCAGAATGTCCGAAAACCTTCAAAACGCCCGGCACATTGGCAATGCACCGCAAGATACACACAGGCGAAGCAGAGTAATCATTGCACATTCATATTATATGTTAATTTTTATAACAATTTTATTCTTGTTTATGTAGAATCGCTTTGAACGAAATTTCTAATAATCGAAATCGTGAAATTGATTGGTATTTTCTAAAATGCATAAAAAGGCCATTTGAAATTTCGAGCATTGCGTATTCTGTATGTCTTAAATGTTCAATTATTAATCTAAATGTTTGTTTCGACAATTGTGATATTTATTAACTAATTTTTATTCTGTTTTCTATCTGTTAACCAAAACCAAAAAATAAAAATCGTCGTTTGCGCCCACGCAGCGTCACGCCCAAAGAACGTCCCTACACGTGCTCCTACTGCGGCAAGTCATTCACCCAATCGAACACCCTCAAACAGCACACGCGCATTCATACAGGTGAGAAACCCTTTAGATGTGGATATTGTGGCAGGCAATTCACTGTAAAGGACTACCTGAACAAACATTTAACAACTCACACGGGTGAGAGAATATAGTATATTTTGCAAAAATCAATCAACCAATCAGTCAGTCAATCAATCAGCTCAACTCAGTTCAATTCAATCAATCAATCAGTCAAATCCACTCAAACCACAAAACCAATTAAAAATCAAACCACAAATTCAAAACCAAAAAACAATTCAAACTATTCTCAGCTCAGCTAAATGCAGTGTATTTTTTAAATACGTTAATCTAAAGAAAAACAAAACAAAAATATCTAGAAATTCAAATTCCATATCTAAATATTTATTTTGAATGTGATTTATTTTCATTTAAACTAGAAAGCTATTGCAAATTATTATTGCGCGCACGTTCATGACAAACAATAAAATTCCATCTCATTGTTTGCTCATTTTTATTGCAAAAACAAAAAAAAAAAAAAAAGCAAAAAACTAAATAAACCAATGTGATGGCCAATAGAAGCGCAAAAAAAGTTTATAAATAAAAAAAACATTTCGAAAGTAAATAGTATACTAAAATTTGTTACGAATTGTGTATATTTACCAGCATATGACACTAGATTTTAGAAGTCGCAGAAATTTTCATGATTTTCAAACACATTCTTGATACAATTGACATATTTGTTCAGCTTGCTTTACAATTACCTATGCTTATATTTATATTTATACTTTCTTAATGCGCAATTACATAAGTGTAAGCACAGTGAAAGATTTGTGAAATATGGTGTTTAAATATGTAATAATAAAACAAGTTAAAAAGTAAGAATATTAGCATTATATATTATATATTTTATTCGGCAAATTTTAAATAGTAAATATTACTTAATAACCGCACCCTTGCAATAGAAGTTTTTAGTGTTTAAAACAATAATAATAATACCTTCAATTGGCCATCATAGCAGCGCCGCTGTGATCACATTCAAGCAGCCGCATCTGTGATCATTTCTAAGCACTCGCTTGTAAACATAAGTATAAATAGTTATTTGTCCGCCTATTGCCACTAAGCCACCACCCACATCACAACAATTTCGCATTTTCCTCCATCTCATCAAACGTATTGTATTGTATTTATTGTATGATTACAAAAGCAAAAAAATCATCTTGAATTTTTTTTTAATAAAAAATTTCTGCTAATGCCATAGCCTAAAATTTTGATTTGTTGAACTGTTTGTAATTTTGTTATTAATTATTATTTGTTATAGTTTGTTACATTTGTTAGTTCAACAAATCATTGGTCATGGCCACGCAGCTGACTGCATATACATATTATATTTATCATCTATAAATATGGCTAATGTTTATATTTTTTCTTTTTCTATCTGTATCTATTTTGCTTACATCGGCTGCAAATATGCAAATGAATATGAATTTTATGCAGGTGAGAAACCGTTTAATTGTATCTACTGTGAGAAACGTTTCAGTGTCAAGGATTACCTCACCAAGCATATACGCACACATACTGGTGAAAAGCCATACACCTGCCCCTATTGTGACAAGCGTTTTACACAGCGCAGCGCGCTAACGGTACACACGACCAAGTTACATCCACTCTAGGGAAGACCGATTGGCAAGGGTAGCCGTGGCCGTTTGTTAACATAGTCTTCGCTAAGTGATAAGATGGTGCCGACGGCTGGTGCCGGTGCAGCCGAGACATTGGCGAGTGCGAAGACAACAACTGTGACAGCAGCAACAGCAACAGCAACAACAACTAATACAAATCATACAACTGCAACAATCAATTTATCAATTAATCAGCCACAACAACAAGAACCACCACAATTACAGCAACAACAACAACAATCAGAGGACGTGACAACAAACAAAGAACTCGACTTTGTACTGCATTCGATCGGCTTGTAGCGTTAAACATGTTCCAGCCAATTGCAGTAGGGGCCACGGCGGCAGTTGATAATGAAATGAGCGCGCAATTGGAAATGCAACAAAAACAAAACGATAAAACAAAGAACAAATCGCCAAGAAATCTATAAAGAATTATAGAAAGTTAGTAGAAAAAGTGATAACGCCAAACAAAAAAAGGACTTTATTTTCGGCGGCGTTGCTAAAATGAAAAAAGACGGAAACGCAAATTAAAGCAACAATATAGAACAAACACAATCAGCTGTAACTAAGTAAAGGCGAATGCCGGTTAATTATGTGTAATGATGTAAGTGTGAAATACCAAAATGACAAAAAATCAAATGCAAATGAGGACATGTAAACAGCAACAAGAAAAGTTAAAACGAAAAAACAAAAATTATTTAATATACATATATACATATAATCTATTAGTGCTAAAGTTTAGTGAAAATGTGGGACTACCACCGTCTAATTGTACGAGTAGTTTATTAAATGCAAAGTTCAAATATATACATACATACATATACACATATATTTGAACTTTTTAACATAAAACTAACCTAAATCTAATGTTTAATGTTTCAGGTTTTTATTTTTAATTTTTGTAATTTATAAAAAAAGTCATATATATGTACATATGTACATATAAAACTAAACATTTTTATAGTGCATTATTGCTTGTTTCGTAACCGAGCTGTGTTGATATCCACTTAAAATTGTCACTTTTTGAATTGTGCATTGCTTGCTTGTTTATTGTATATTTTTTGTGATTTTTATGAGCATTTTATATATGTGGTTTTTTGAAAAAAAAATTATAAACATGTATACATATTACATATGTATATTTAAAAAAATTTGCTTGTAAAACGAATAATCGATTTGAGTAAACAATTTAAAATTTATCAGTTTATTAAAATTATGAGGTAAATGCAATTTTTTAAATAATTGCTGTTATTTTAAATTATTTTTTCTTAAATATTAAAATTGACTTCATAAATATCAAAACTGTTTTTTAAATTTTAAAATTAATTTTATAAATATTAAACTTGACTTCATAAATTTTAAAAGTAATTATATAAATATTAAAATTGACTTCATAAATATTAAAGTTAATTTATAAATATTAAAATTGGTTTTATATACATTAAAATTAATTTTATTAATAATAAGTTCTAATTTATGTTTTTTGAATACCGCTTTTGTAAAAAAAAATTATGTAATTTTAAAATTTTAACTCCACGCACGCACAAATTTTTACAATGTAAAAGCAGCATTACATAATTGTATAAATATATTGTCTAACATATTTATGAACCATTTCGAGACATTAAAATACTGAATAACATTTTTTTTTCGTATCATGAAAAATTAATTTTGTATTATATGCGTTAAATTTTTTTTTATAAATTCTGTAAATACTTTACTTACTTTTATTATGAAAATGTAAAAAAAATTTGCTTGATGTTGAGAACATCTTTTTAAATGTTTAAAAATGTGTTGGTCATATTTTAAGTACATTAAGCTATTAATGCCTTTTGACGACCTAAAACTCAAAAATTAGACCTGAGCATCATTTTCCGTCTAAGAAACGTTCTCACGATTTTTACTGCAAAGCTATAACTTTTTAGTTTATTTTTTTTTGTTGTATTTTTATTGTTTTATTTTTTTTGTTTTATTTTTTTTTTTTTTAAATTAGTAATATGTGAGTGTGTATGTATGTTTTCGTTTTGCTTTGCTTCGAGAAATTATGTTTAAAATATATTTTAACCTTTTTTTGAATATCCGTTTAACAACGACTAAGAAATTAAACAAAATAGCGTGAAAAAATAGCAATTTTCAATTCGATCTGCATCAACATTAACCCAATTAATCCAATATTTGTCTCTTGTTTAGCACATGTACAGAAAAAAATTTAGTATAATTGTAAAAAAATTTTTGTATATTTTTGTTTTCTCAAAATTTTTTGTATTTTTACTCTTATAATTTTAGTGATATTTTCAAGTGGAATATTAAATATTTTTTTATGCGCATTGACTGTAATGATACATACACACATACATACATATTTACATACTTACAAGTAAGATTTTATTTTAATTTCTTTTCCCACAACAGAGCGGGATCTCTGCTGGTTTTAAATACATATATTTTTTTTTTTACTTTGCTCTTTCACATAATTTTTCATATTTTAAAGTTACATAATTTTAAAGTTAGTATCTTTTATAAAACGTAGTTTGATAAAAAACAGAAAACAAATTATTAAATTATTGTGTTGAACATTTTTGTGTCTACCATTTTGATATTTGTTACATGCCTTGCGTATTTTTTTTACCATACATAACGAACTATTTTTATTTGTTTTCACATTATTTATGAATTTTATTACGAAATAATTTCTAAACACTTGTGCGTATATATTTTTCGCATTTTAAGTTAATATAAGTTGTAGGAGAAAAGCAATGAATTAAGATTATGTAATAAATGCAATTGTAACAGCTTTACACTAAACCACAAAAACAAATAAAATAACAAAACCGCTTGCGACAGCATACTAATCGGCGTGCTTGCGTTATAATTTTACGCAATGTGCAATAAATGCAAATAGCTACATATATACATATATATATATACAATATATACACACATAAAGAAAAAACAACAATATTTGTAATTTAGTCTATAAGTGAAATTTTAAATGCAACAAAACTAACAAGTCAAAAACAGCAACAAAATACCCTTAAAATACACTAAAAATACGAACAACTATCATTGAGGAGCGATGATAAAACGAACATTACTACTAACATGCAAAAACAACAACAGCAACATATAAACATATACAGACAGTGTAACAGTAAATAAATTAAATTAAATCAAAAATCAAAAAATAATGAAAAAACAACAAAAACAGTAGATTGTGAAACTACAACCAACCATTTTATGTAAATTTATACACTCGTAGCACAATGATTGCATAAGTTGATACTAATAAACAAAACTAAGCAACAACTTAAACTCAACTAACATTAAAAGAAAACTGCAACATATTATGTAAACTATAATATATTTATAATCACAAAAAACAAAAACATGTCACTTGTGGGCAGGCGAACAAAGTGAGCAAGTATGAAGCAGAAAAAACACCTTTTAAACAAAAGTTTAACGAAATTGTAATAAATTCAGCAATTAGATTACATATGTTAAGCTTACAACTATTTTAATATATAAGTAAATAATAAAAACAAGACAAAAAACAAACAAAGCTAGTTAAAGTCTAAGACTCACAAGAAATTTGCAAAGAAAAAACAGTTGCGCGTAAAAAGTCTTTCAAAATCGATTTTTAATTGTCAAATGTAATGAAATAGCAGTAGAACGCAATCGATAAAAAATTAAACTTAAACAAAAACACCAAAATCAGACTAAGAACAAACGCTTTTGTATAACTACCTAAACCTGCACCAATTTACTGTCAGAAATTAAGCATTAAAACCAAAAACAAAACAAAAAAAAAAAAGAACAAAAAAGACAAAAACAAAGAAAGCAAGGAAAAATGTAAAATTAAGGCAAAACAAAGAAAGCAAAGTTAAATGTAAAATTAAAGCAAACACAAAGAAATGAAAATAAAAAATTTAAAGCAAAAAATAAATAAATTTAAGCAAAAGTGAACATAAGCGCAATCCAAGCACAATTAGCGCCAATTCAATACCCTTTGAGTTGATCGGCCACCAGCGGCCTACCATGCAGTACGCAAAAACCTAAAAACACAACAAATTTCTTTATACATACATATGACAATTGATTTCGACCATTTAAAAGCCATTTGCCGTAAATTTGTAATTATTTTATGTGCAAACGCAGAACAAAATTAATAAATTACCAAATTTTAAATTTCACCTTTAAATGCATATTAGCGTTATGTAAAATTAAAATTAAAAAAAAACATACTTGCAGAACGAAACTAAAAACATTTTTGCACATACATAATTATGATTATAAATTGTATATTCAAAAATCATTGTAAAACGAAGTGCAAGAAGCAAGCAAATAATTATGTGTGCGACTCTACTTCATACGAAAGTGCGAAAAAATACAATATAATAATAAAATATAATAAATAAATGAATAATATATAAACAAAAGAACAATTAACAAAATGAATGAATGAATGTACATGTAAAAGATGTGCGAGCAATAATTTAATAAAAATATTTCAGTAGAAAAGAAAAATGTAGTATTTTTATTATTTTCGATTTTTGGAACACCCTGTGTTAAGTAAAACGCGTTGCCCAATTATTTGGCCGGCACTGTTTCATTGACGCCTTAAAGTATGCAACATATTTCGTGCATTTTTCACGGCCGCCGCTTGCTGGGCAGTTATGCGCGCCTGGTGCAATGTGGCATTTTTCAGAAACAGAAATTTGTGCCGCTGCCGGCAGAGCGCAAGCAGCGCAGCCTGCAACTACACTGTGGCGCAAAGATAAGCAGTTTAAATGCGATTTTACGCATAAAATGCTTGTTTTAAAGAAAAATAAATTGATTTTATGAATTTTACGTATTATCTTGGATATAATTAAATTATTTTGGTAAAAATGTATATAAAAATAACGCAATATACTTACTTTTATTGTGAAATTTTTGTTTTTTATCAGTAAAATAACCGTTTTTTATTTGTATTTTATTGTTTATTTATTTTTAATGCTTCAATATTTAATTTCATCATGTTTTACATACTTTTCGGTATTTATTTATATATATATGCTTACATAAATACTTACAATATGCTTGTAGGTATTTTACATCTTTGTTATCATTTTTGCTATAAATATTTATATGCTAATTAGGTATGTATGTATCTACATGGTGGCCAACATACATACGCAATTTTTACAATGCTAAATAAGTGTATATATATGTATGTATATATGTATGTAGGTAAGCAACTATGAGTGTGTTTTAATGATGTTGTGTATAAAAAAATTATGTTTACATATGTAAATATGTACAAATGCATGATGAACTTATATTTTTAACAAACAAATTTTGTTACGTAAGGCATAATATTTTTTTAGAGAATAGAACAACATAAGAATTTTAAACAGTTTAAAAAAAATGTATGTTTAATTAAAATATGTATACTATTTTTCAAAACTGGTTAGTGTTTTGTTTTTTAAATGATCGGTAATAACTGGGAATATCTATTTAATTTAGCATTTTTTGCCGGTTTCAAAATATTGAATTATTAAATATATTTGCATTAATCGAAATAAAATGTTATTTATATTTTAATATCGAAAATATTATTATATACTATATTGTCGAAAAATGATATTATTTAAATACTATATAGACCAAGCTAGCTGGTTTTGTATACAAAAAAAGTAAAGAAGGGTAAAAATCAACGAAATCGAAAGTTAAAATAGCAAAAATTAAAGGAAAAATAATTTACGGACCCTCTGTGGTCGGGAAGGGGAGGGTTGTGATTGAATTTTCAAAGGAGGGAAACGGTTTATGTCGATTTCCGGCAAAACTACGAATGCTACAGAAAAACGCAATATCGCAATGTTGTAGGTAATGAAAAGATCTATAACTTTTACATAGAGACTTTTTTCACATAACCTCAAAATTTATGTGAAAAATTAAAAAAAAAACACTTTTTTGCGTTTTTATTTTTATCTGGAACAAAAAAATAGTTTTTTTTTCACGAGATTTAGTGTGAACTTAGTTTCTTATTTCCGAAATAATTTTTTTTTATAATTTAAATATTAAGGAGGAAACATTACTTCGACCTAAAATCGAAGAAAAATTCAATTTTCAAAGTCACAAAAAGTCTTAAGTATTTTAATGTTTTATCTTTTTTTCCAATAGGTTTCAACCTACTATGAATCTCCTTCTTTTTTATCATTTTCAAAGACTTCGGCACTAGTCTAATTTTAATAGTTTTTTTTTGGTTAAAAACAAAAAAATTATTCTTAAAACTATTTGGTAGTTTTTGGGTTGTGAATTAATTAAAAATAATTTTAAAAATTAATTTTAATTAAAAATATTATATTTGAATTTTTTAGACCCTCTGCTGGTATTAAAATTAAAAATCTAATTTATTGGAAAATTTTATTTTTCTATTTGAATGAAGTTAATTTCTAATTTTCAATTCGGTAGTAATATAATTAAAAATATAATTAAAAAAAAAAAAAAAATTATTCAAAAGTTAAAAAAATAATTAAAAACATGTATGTTTGTTAAAATAAAAAAAAAATGTTTAAGAAAAAAAGTATTAAAAAAATTATATTTGTTGAAATTAAAAAAAAAAAATATGTTTAAAAAAAATATTAAAAAATGTATGTTTGTTAAAAAAAATATTTTTCAGAAAAAAAATATTAAAAAATAATAAAATGGGCATCACATACTTTTTTTTATATACATATATATGTATATGACTATATAAATATAATTCTCCTATACACAAATCCATAGTTGCATTTAACTTTATGTACATATGTATGAGTATAATGTTTCTTTCATAGTTTCTAACTTAAATAATATAATGTATGCCATTATATAATGTATAGTATGTATGTTTATAATTCATATATTTTACTGCTTCTCCCGCTATGACCTTTCGAAAATAACTACTTTTAGTAACTTAAGACATAATTATTATTATTATTGATTTTTTTATATAATTTCTTTGCACATATTTTCAGTTTTCTTCCTAAACTGCTATCACACTTTTAAAGAAGAAAATGAAAATGTCAACGTTATGCATTTTCTCTGGCCCAAATTTTTTGTAATGGTATTCGTGAGGTTTTACAATTTTTATTTTTTGTAGATTTTGGATTTTTTTCTAACTCATCAACTGTAAAATGCCTATTTATCTACACAGTTTGATTTGCAGTTTGTTGTTTTTGCTTTTTTATTTTTATAATTTTTTTGTTTTGGTTTTTTATTGTTATTTTTTGTTTTTGTTTTTTATTGTGATTTTTATTTTTCTTCATAATAGAGTTTTGCTACTTCCTGCTTGCTTGGACTCTTTTTCGTTTGCTTTTTAG
Organism: Bactrocera neohumeralis; assembly: GCF_024586455.1. Taxonomy (NCBI): domain Eukaryota; kingdom Metazoa; phylum Arthropoda; class Insecta; order Diptera; family Tephritidae; genus Bactrocera; species Bactrocera neohumeralis. The sequence goes on from NC_065920.1 coordinate 12,397,231, forward strand.
ACTATTGCATACATTCGTGTATATTTTTCAATGATTATATAATATATGTATGTATAGATTTTTTTTTGTTTTTTTTGAAAATCTAACTATGCATGACTTCATGTGTGTATATTGATCTCTGCTTCGTCTATTATTATTCTACAGCATTCGTTTATGTATATTACACCAATGTAAAGGTATTTGTTTTTGTTTTTGCTTTTTGGTATGTACCGCAAAAAAGTGTGGGTCTAAAACATTTAACCAAACCAAGTTGCTGCAGCACTTCTACTCAAAAACTTTATCGTTCTCTATGTATATTTTAATGTCTGTACAAATCTATGAATGTATAATAGTTCATATTTGTATGTATATATGTATGCTAAATGCAAATTTAACATTTTTTGATTATTTTCTATGAGTATTTCAACTAATTAGTTATATTTGTATGTATGCATGTATATATGTAGATTTGAATAATGCTTACTGTGCGTATTTTCAATACCTGCACGGTTTCCAACTAAGCTACATATGTACATACATAAATCAGTATGCCACTTATTTTATTTTTTCAAATTAGTTTTGCTATTTTTGTCGCCCTTTACGCTAAATACGTAAATTTGTAGGTATGTACATTAACTAACTTCTTTATGTATATATGTATGTCTGCAAATATTTTGTTTTTATTCAATACATTCATATTTGCCCACAGTTGCTGGCTAAATTTGTTCAATATTTACAATATTTTTACACTTAGTGGACACTTCAGAATTGTACGCTTTTTTGTTTGGGCTCGACCTTGGGATATAATGCAAATCTTTAATTTGATCTTAACAAAACAAACAAATTAAAGGGCTCTAAATGCTTCTGAATATTTTAAATGAGAATGAGAAACTTCAATTACTAGTGGGTGATCCAAGTACAAGGTACTATTTACAAGCCTTCTTTTGACAGATCACGCGTGAGTCGTATCAAGCTGTCATGTTATTATTGTTCAGTATTGTTAGGCACTTCATCATGAAAAGACTTATGCCTGAAGAATGTTCACAAATTGTTCAATTTTATTACGAAAATTCACGTTTTGTAAAGAATGAGCATATCAGATCCATTTCTGGCTCAATGGGTATGTAAACAAGCAAAATTGCCTCTTTTACGGCGAAGAGTGATCTGAAGAGATTCAAAAGCTGCCATTTCTTCCAGAAAAAGCAACGGTTTGGTCCCTATTTCTTCAAAAATGATGAGGGTGAGAAAGTAACCGTCAATTGCGAACGTTATCGCGCCGATGAGCTTACAAGAAAAGACATTCCATCAGGATGGGAATGAGCAAGGGTTTCCCCTGTCTTGGTGGACTCGGACGCGGCTCTATGGGGTAAGAGCTCAGAAAGCGTTGGTCAACATCCAGCAATTGTAGGGTTGCGTGAGCCTTCTAGCTCAGAGTGGAACGTAAAAGGTCCATGTAACTGCTATCTCTTAGCAAAGCTCACATCACCGCAATGATAAGTGTCTAACTTATCAAATTTGCAATGCGGAAGATGAGGTGGAAACATACAGACGCCTTCTCCACCACTTTTGCTAGGCCAAGGTTGAATCATATCGGTTGCCATATATTTTACGAACCCGATGAATTTGCCGCCTCATTTAATTTGCGGTAGGCTCTAGACGTTTTGTCGAATTTCTACCACGAGGTGTATTGCCTTAATGCCAATAATGATAAAAAGGCTTGTAGATGGTGTTATTGTTAAGGCTTTTGTCTAGTTCTCATTAGGGTAGGGTTCAGGTTGTTTGTCATTGAGGTCATCTAACAGTAGATCGAGCAAATTTGTTGAGTGGGTTTCGCTGGGCATGCGAAGAGGTGGTTAGTGTCATACGGCGACTCATTGCCCGCTGGACATGTATTTGGAGGTCGGGGTCGATTCTGGATAAGTACGAGTTTTACTTGCTACAATTTCCAGACCGAAGTTGAGCGTGGGTCACTCTAAGTTCTCACGGCAACTTCTTGTTGTTGTAGCGGCAGAAAACATTCCTGAAGTAATTTCGACCATTCCCACGGCCGTCAGGTCTAAGTAACCGGAACGGACCCGGATTTTTATCCGGACAAGGACTGTTAATTCGGCACTATATATCGAAATTCCTCCTCCTTTTGTGGCAACTAGAGCTCCTCGTTTGTAATGGCTGGTGGTTTGATATCTAGTACGAAATTCACTGAGAGGGTGTCGGTGAAGATATTGATGGCTTCACTGTGAATGGCGGTCAGTTCGTGTCTAAAGTTAATTGCGTTCGAAGTCTGGTTGGCTTATGGGACGATGTCGTCGACGTAGTAGTGGATAGAGCTCTTGATGTTACCAGGAAGTGGCTTCGATTCAAGCAGACGACTGCAGGGATGGTTTCTGTGAAAAACATGCTCATTGCTCAATGAAATCGTTTTTTTACTGAAAATTAATAACGTTTCTGGGATATTTAGACACGGTTCCCGGAGCTGGAGCAACAAAAATAGCTGCTGGTGGATTACAGCTACCAAGATGGTCCTAAAAAGTAATTCCTTTTTATAAAAAAAAATTTGGCGAGAATGAGCCAAGCTTCAGAAATTAAAAAAAATTAGATAGTGTAAATAAATTTAGTTTTATAAGAAAGCTGTAAGATAAAAATTTTGATGACCGAGAAACGTTGGATGAAAACATTTATATAAATAGATTTTAAAGATTTTAAAAAAAGATTAAAATTAAAAACTAAATTTATTTGAAAAACAAAAAATGTTCAAATGGTTGCATATCTCAAGGCGGCCAGTTTTACAAAAAATATTCAAGCTTCGAAGTACTATATGTTTTAATTAAGCTTCGTGCCATGAAGCTTTTTTTGGAAGCTTATTTACAAAACAGTATTTTTGAATTTGTATTTTTTTACGTTTAAAATTATGCAACAACTGGTGTTTTTATGAACTCTGTATAATCATTCTTAGTCAACAAATTCAACAACATCGCGTCTATAATTATTTTTTACACTTTATTTCATATTATTTGAATTATTTTTCAGCTTGATGCAGGAGCTAGAGCTAGTATTGATTTTTTTCAATTTTGCTTAAAAAATTATATGGTAAAAATGGCATTTTTCGCAATACACTTACATATAGACATATGTATATGGATTTCTAACGAAAGAGAGCGCACTAAATTGTGCTCTGTTCACACATATACAGTTAACATGTAGATATTACGACTATAAGCTCCAATTTTACAACTGATTTGAGTACTTTTTTGGCTTTTCAGTTAAACTGCGCACACACATACATACCATACATGTGTGTGTGTGTAATGTTTAAAGTATTATCTGCGCTTTATCATAGGACTAATAGTATTTGAAGCTCTCATTAAACTCAATGCGCCGCTCAAATTAGGCTTCGGCTTCAATTACATACAGACATCAATAGCTAAGCATTTTACAGCGAAGTTTGTGCAAAAATTGTGTTGGAAAAGGCAAATTATAGTAACTATACAGAGACTAAAAGCCGAAAAGCAAAGTTGAGGAACCAAATTAAAGCGAGTTAGTTGGTAATGGTAGTTTTCGCTTTGGAAAAACGCTTGCTGCTGGAAAGTATACCTCATTACTGTTATTTCTTTATTTATATATATACTACTATACTACTGGTTATACTATAATATGTAGGTTATATATGTACAGGCGCTTCGTCTTGGTAGGGGGACAAAAAGTTTGCTGCTTTCTAAGCTTTAAGTTTTTTTCAGTAAATTTTCATTTTCGTTAAATTGTTAGTAAATTTTTCTACAGCATTTCACATACATACATACATTTTATGTCAACAATTTTAGGTTTCTTATGCTAAATGTTCATCTTCTACTGTAAGTTTGTGCATTTTGTTTTGAGTTTTTAAAAAGTGCTTTAGTTACCGTAACAACTTTCAAAAAATCATTGTAACTTTTTTGTCTTCAGCACAATTCTAAAGTAAATGTTTTCACTGTTTTCTACAGAGGTGGGCTTCGCTCTTTATTATTATATTGTAGCACTTCCTTTTTATTAATGTTATTTTATTTCATTTACCGTTATTATTATTTTTTATTGTAAATCATATATTAGTAGTGTTTTTAAGCTTATTCGTATCATACATTTTGCTTAATATTTCGTTTATTTGCAGCAAATAATAAAAAAATATAATTTTTTATATTATTATCTTTCTTCTATTTGATTTTAAAATGACTTGGCGAAAATTAATATAAAAAAATAAGTCAAAGTAAAAGAAGGAAATTCGTAATCCTATAGAATTTCGGTTCTCAAAAGTGCCTTTTCTTCCAGAGAACAGTGGGAAAAGGGCGAGGTGGACAGGGACGCAGGGTTAAGCATCTATACGAATGGGTTCAAACTAGATAATCGAGTGGGAAGTGGTGCCTTTTGACAACAAAATCACCTTCCGTCTACCAGACCAATGTCTTCCAAACGGAGATTACAGAAATTAAAGAAAAGTTTTCTTGTTCTGACAAGGTGTTTGCTCTCAACAAGGAATATATTTATATATACCAAGTCGGTTTAAAATCACTAAAGTCTTTTACGGTTTTATAGAAGATGGTGAAAAGTCACTAAACTTGCTTAGGGTTTCATATAAAATGGTGAAGGAATACCTTGATCTCTTATTGGACATCTTATTTCACGATAAACCTGCAATGGAGTCCAGGTCATAGTGATATTCCTGGTAAGCAGATGAATTAGCCAGATCACCCTACAATTAGATCCCGGAAAAGAGTAAATTTACATGGACTATCGACAAATATGTTATAAACACAGCGGGGTCTCGGTGGAACCATTCTCTAACTTGTTCAACAAGCAGATATGCCAGCACACTACTAGTAACGTCATATAATGACTATTGTAGAAGCTGTCGGGAGGTAAAAGAAGAGGAGATAATAAAACGGCCTCTATGCGAATGTAAAGCTCTGTATAGGAAAAAGGTCGGAATCATCGGTCGAGGGTCTCATGACGATATTTCAAAGGTTGCACAGATAAACTTTTTGTACTGTTGAACTTCATCAGAAGCGCGGAGTGTTTCAGCAAGAAGACGACAGAGTGAGAGTTATTAGTCCCGGTGGTTTCACAATGGGCATCCTAAAGGTCTAGTCTGGGTGAAATGCGTTGTCAGACAGGCACTCTATATACCTAAACAAGGAAATAGTCGAATTGCTTATGAGAGCTCGCGGAGCTGAAACTTATGAAAGTTCAAAACATTCGTAAGCTTTTCATACGCAAGCAGCTAATGAGCTTTCGTTTGAATGTAGAGTACAGAGGTGTTATTAGTTCCCGTGGTTTCACAATGGGCTTCTTAAAGGTCTAGTCTAGGTCCTACCTACCTACCTAAATAAGGAAATAGTCTAATTGTTTATGAGAGTGCACGGAGCTGAAACTTATGAAAGCTCAAAACTTTCGAAAGCTTTTCACATGCAGAGAGCTAATGAGCTTTTGCTTAAATATGGAAAATAGCCGTAAATCCTTATTGATTTTAATCGACTTGCTTAATAATGTACTAATTGAGTTGGTTAACTAAAGTCCTCCACCGTATAATTTTGAAAAATTACTTAGATATATATTGGAGTTTTGCAGACTACAACATTTGGCTGTGCAACGAAAGTTTGGATCTAGGTTCAAGTACATTTTCGAAATGTTAGTACCCCAAAATTAGGCTCAGCTTGAAGTTGGCATTTATTTCATTGCCCTTTTAAGTTGCAAACAATTTTTTGGGTATGTTAAGACAGGATAACGAAGGAAAATCGATCATTTGAAAACTTATAAACTAAATATAAAGTTTTTGAAAAAAATTATATATTTTGTTTCACTAGAATTAAATAATGCTAAATTGATAAACTTCTTAGTAAAAATTTTAGAAAAATGTAAAAAAAATTATATATATACATATACATAGCTAAAATAATAAAATACGTTATAACTGCTTACCTTCTGAAGCGTATTTAAATCTATATGTCTGTATGTACATAATGAATTTGTCAGCTATCAGATCTTTGGAAATAGTTCCGTTTTAGGTGCTTACAACATTTTTCAAAAACAAAAAAGGTATTAATCACGTATCACCTTCAAAATCTTTTAACTTCATTTCTTATTATCACTTCACTCGATTTCATAATTTTTTACGATTTTTCTTTAACCACTTTGTCACGCTGCTTTCACACCCATGTTGTAGACTTTGTATTTCACTTCGAATGTGAGACGATTGAGTGTGAAATGGCGGAATGTGATAGCATTGAATGCGAAATGCCCGATATCTCGGCATCGGTCGGGCCCTCTACACTGCACACAGAGTCTTCGGGTGTGCGCGATGGTTCGGCTTCGGTGATTTCAATATCTTGATGATGCTTGTTGCTACGGTGTTTGGCACTTAGAGCCTGCAGTTGCGAAAAAATAAGTAAAACAAAGTGATTATTATAGGTAAATATATGATTTTTTTTAATTGTGTGATAGTTAATAAGTATGGACATCTATTAGGCGTACTGGCATTGTGCTGATATCATTTTTTTTATTTTGTATTATTAAAAGAGTTGAAGAAAAGTTGTGCGTTTACAAGATACGTATGTATGCAAAAACAAAAATATATATGTATGTATATAATGATGATATACAGTTAATACGAGCGCATGCTATTCGTGCTATTTCTACCTTCAAATCATTGAAATTATATATACATCCATGTATGGTATTAATGGGTGTTATAAGTGTAAAAACAAAATTTCAAATAAATCGTAGGAACCTGCATAATGATTTTTTTATTAAAAGGAAGCTATTTGGGAAGGGATTGTTCACATTTATGTACATATAAGTGATATTTGTTTTCTTACAAGGTATATTATAAAGATTTATACACGTACATATGTAAAAAGAGGAAGTCAGTGTCGAGAGTGTGTGCTGTGGTCGCAGAATTATCTTTATATCTTATCTTTAAAGGTTGTGTTGCCGAGTACCGATAAATAATTTATGTGCCCACATAAGTTATATATTTTTTCAGTGTTTAGATGGAACATAGGACCGACACAACTTATGAGGATATTATTTTATATATTCTTGATACAAGAAGACTCTATAAATTCATAAAAAAAGAGATTTTTTAAGGTATGTGAAAAGTCCTTTGAACGCATCGCAGCTTTAAACCTTGATCTTTAAAACTCATTATTGGCTTTATGAAGTCTAGTATAACATAAAAATCTAAAGCAACACAGATTTTCCTATAGTTGTGTGTGAAAGATAACACAGTTTGTTTCTGTGGCTTTGAAATGCAATGAAAAAGTGATATTTTTTATTTTTTTAATTTAATTTCATTTACACTATAATTGAAATTAATATTTTATTGTATTTATTTTTAATTGAAACACGAAGTTTAGTCGGTATGTCACATTAAAAACAATAAAATCGGCTGCTTTTTTATAAGCACAGTAAAGCTAATTTGTTTTTTACTCATTAAATGTAATAAATTAAAAACTATAATTATAATTAAATAATATAATTTAGTTTACTTCTGCTTACTAAAAACATAAAAAAGCCAAATTGAAAAAAAAAAAACCCGAACGAACGAAAAATACCGAAAAACAATTTAAGAAAGTATAGTGGTAAGGTTTGCGTGGTCACGAGTGTATATACAAATAATTTAGTTTAAAAGTTCTAGAGTTGCCGTTTAAAGGTTCTATCCCTCAATGGCCTAAATTTGGGGTTCCATATAGTCTTCTTTCGTTCTTCTTTGAGATTGATAGAAAGTATTTTCTGTTTTATTTGTATTATATAATGCAAAAGAAAACACGTTTCTGCACCCCCTAATACACTCTCCAACACACAACAACTCACAGCACACAATTTTATAGAAAGATTTTTGGACCAGTAATATATACAGAGTACTCGGGCACACCGAACGGATTTACAATTATATTCACACATTTAAGAGCAGAACAGGAAAGTAAGGTGGGTTTAATGTGGGACAACAAATTTTCAGGTCAAGAAGTTAATTAAAATACGAGGGATATTGGGGGATTTTATTCAAATTTGTTAGCTACACAAGTAGGAGAGATTTTGACGATGTGTTTTCGGTTCTTACCTTATCTTTGCTTCCTTTTTTCTACATGGTAACGAAATTGGTAACGAAAACATTTACGATAAATTAATAATGAACGTTTACAATTGAAAATGAATTGTTTACAAAATCAATATAAGAATTGGTATGCATGAAATCTCATTTATAAGCTAACTATGGGTAATACATATATGTATGTTTTATTATATATATTATATGTATGTGGGCTGTATAGACTATGTTTTCTGATATCATAACTTTTTGTATAAACAAACTGAATTTAAGGTTTAAGTAGGTTATGATTGTAATGCATGTAATTATATATGATAACCAACTGAATTAACACTAAATCGGGAATGAGGCTAAGCGAATGCTCAAATACTAAATTTTCTAATTCGCTAATTCCTGTTTTTAAATATGTATATATTATATTATATATATATATGTATACAAATCGATGTAGAGATTATAAATATACACTGATTTTGGACTCAGTAACTTTAAATCTGTAATAATGTATGCAAATTATGGCGAATTTTTAAACAAATACTATTTATAGTCAAAAATAAGGGTGTATATATATGTATTTTTAAATTTCTTGTTAGACATTTTCCTTTTTATGCATGGTGTGTGTGCTTTATGGCTAGAGGTTTCTAAATTATATGCAAAGCTTACTTGTAACGAGAAGCGACGATGTCCAGCTTTCCGTCCGCCACGTCGTTTACTTATATGCGGATTGTCTTGACGTAGGGTTTTATTCTTTAAAATTTCAAGTTGTGTATACAGTCTGCAAACAAATTTCATATATAAATATTATTATCTTCCGATATTAAATTAAACATATTTATGTATATTAGAGGCATTGACAATAAAGTACTTTATTACTAAAAAGTATGGATCTTAAAAACTGAACAAATTTATTTACAAAAATATATAATTTTTGAAATTTTTTTTAATACAAAAATATATTCTTTTTTTAAAAAACGATTTATTTACAATAATTTTAGATTTTTGAAAATTTTTTAATACAAAAAATATATTTTTTTTTATTTATAAATAATAAAATTTGAGGACTTTAAAAAATTTGCTCTGAACGCCTCTAATATACCGCTGGGTTTTGGTGCAACATACCTTTTAAGTTCAGCACGTATATCCTCTGGGCTCATTTCGGCAATGGTCAGTTCACCAATATCGGGATCACCCAAACATAGACCAGCATAACCACCGCCCAGACGTTGCGGATCGTTGACCTTGAAAGCATCCACAGGTAAACGTATTGATAGATTCATGGGCAAGGGGACCTGCAAGCTATGAATTTGCAACAAACACTGCCAAAACACACGAAGGATGGTAACGAAAATCATAACACAACAACAACAGAAGAGTGATAGTTACATACGTTGAAGATTTTGTATGTATGTTAGAAGAAATTAAGTAGGGATGAGAGAAAAAAATTATGATTATTTAAAAAAAAATTTAAGATTTGCTTAGAGAACAGAAATGTTAAAGAAAATCGCAAAAAAAAATTTTAAATAATAAAATTAATTAAAAAAAACTTCATTTTTAAATTTTAAATAAAATTTAATTTTAATTTTAATTTTAAAAAATTTAAATTTAAAAATTAAATTTTATTCAATTAAAAAATAACTTTAAAGCGAAATTATCACAAAAAAAATAGTAATTTGTTGGTGTTATTGTGTTGTGTCATATACGTTAGTACTAGTTGTTTGTGCAAACTGTTTGAACAAGGTTTCAACGTTTTTGAATTAAATTTTTTTTTGTTAAAGGAACGTGTTGTTGTAAATTTGCTTTGCAGGAGCTTAACTATTTGTGTGTTTTATTTGTGCGTTATTTTTATTGTACATTGTTCTGACGTTGGCGCTAAAGAACAGAAAAATAAAAGAACAAGAAAAATAAAAAAAATTGGCATTGAACTATCATAAAAAAATATTTAAAAAGTATAAAATATTTATAAAAAATATATAAAATATTTATAAAAAAATATAAAATATTTATAAAAAAATATGAAATATTTATAAAAAATATAAAATAGTTACAAAAATATATAAATTGTTTATAAAAAAATAACAAAAAAAAAATATCTATGTATATATATGAATGTAAAATTATAGCTGCCATTTTGAATTAAAAACTAAAACGAATAAAACGGTTTTAATGAAAATAAATTTTATAATATTATTTAAATAAAACTAATATATAATATAGCCAACCTAGCTTAAAGAGAGATAGTAAACTAATATACTTGTACACATAAATCTTTATTCTTAATGAGTTAAGGAAAATTTTCGGAGACAGAGAGAGATAGAAAGACAGTGGGCTCAGGGCTATTTTTGTAATTGGTATACATAATTATTTCTAAATAACTAATTATGGATTAATATCATATTTATGAGTAGCTATAAGCAAAAGTTTCTGCTGCCAAATTTTGGTTTGCGAATTTAGTTAAGAGACTTGTTAGGGTAATACGATAAGATATATTATTTTTACGAATTTTGACGATAGGAAACCGATTTTTGGCTTAATGAAAAAAATAACAAACTCTAAATTTTTAATTGAGAGCAAAATATGTTGAAAACATGCCATACAGCGAGCAGAAACAACAAGAACAAAAGTGCTGTCAAAATTGTCTCTATTGTATAAAGGTACATACATACACACATACATATATCATGTTGAGGACGGCGATGCGGCGATTAGTAGTAGTAGTAGTTTAAAAAAACTCACAAATATTAATAAGTATATTTAGATATTTGTCTTGATACGAAATAGTTTTTTTTCATTTAACAAAAAATAGTTCTGAATCAAAGCCAGAGTGACCCACCGGTGAGTCACGCCGTCCTCAACGTGATATACATATATACAGACATAGTAGCATAATTAGGCATTCATAAAATACAAGTAGTGTGGTGGTGGTAGAAAAATGTGATATTGTGTACATACATACAGAAGTATTAAATTAGGAAAGTATTTTATTTATTTTTATATTTTACATGTATGTATGTTTGATTGTGTAAGATACATAGTATGTCTATGTATGAAAATAATATTTCCACCATTAATTTCTATGCGATATAATCGCGGAGTTATTTTATACTAGCTATTATTTCGAGTTAAAAATAATGTTTAACAATTATTGTTTGAAAAAAAAAATAATAAAATAAATTGTCAAAAATGGTATATATTTATTACAATGTGTTTGACTTAAGTTTACAGATTATAAAAAATATAAAACATTATGTTATGCTCTCCTGAATTAAATGCGTTTAACAACCACATGCAGATGCAATTATAGCTTGAGTACTATTAAATCTAATAGCTTCCGACTAATTCATGCATTATCTAAGTTAGTGCTACCAATGAAAAGTTTGAGGCTAAGAGGAAAATAAAAATATTTAATTCAATAACAACAAAATTTGCAATTAACACAAACAAATTATGAAAACAAACGCACGCAGAACACTTGCAGCAACTTCATAGCTCGACTTTATTTTTTGGTTTTAATTTATATTTATAAATATATAACTTTTCAATTATTTGCATATATAATTAAAATGGTTTGTTATTATATACAGTTAGTTTTATTAGTACTTTTAATAGTTAATAAATAATTAATTACTTTTTTTTTAACTGAAAACAAAAATAATTTATTATTTTTCAAATACAAAGCGTTAAAAACGAAAAACAGTTTCCTTTGACACATTTGCTTGACATTTACTTTTTATAAACGCATGTAATGTATACAAATGGTGTTCAATTTACAGAGAATATGAAAAGAAATTATGTGCCGAATATTTAACTATTATAACACAATGTAAAAAGTCTTTATGCGCTATAAATAAACTTTTTAGAGGAAACCAAAATGTGCTTAAAAAAGTGAGTTTTCAATGAATATATTATACAAATATTCCCCCATTAAAAAAAATAAAATAATTTTTTTTAGATAATTTATTAGAATGGACAATATTATTAAATTTATTGCTAAATTATTGAAATTGCAGGAGACAAAGCAGTTTAAAGCTTTCAGTTTTGATAATGGAAAAGCTTTAACAAGAGTTTCGACACATTTTTAAATATTTTGCTTTTTAAGTTTAAAATTATTAATTTTAATGCTTTTGTGAAATATTTTTCAGAAAAAAGTTATGGTTCTTAGAAAAAATGACAGCACAAAAGGCTAATAAGGATTATGAGTACAAAACTGTTAAATTTTTTGAATATATGGAAAGCATTTATATAACTCTTTGTAGGCTTTTATTTTGCTATTTTATTTTTAATTTAATTTTGAAGAAGAATATACGCTACCGATGGGTATTTTGCTTAAATTATATAATATTTTAGTTGATTTAATATTATGTTGTTGCTAAAGACCAAACCTGGTCTATGCGTGGCTCATGAGTCTGTCAGAGTAACCTAACCTAATCTAATATAATGTTGTGGAAGCGATAACCTGAAGAGTCAATGTTTACTTAAAAAAAAGTAAAATCCAAAATTTACTCGTTAATTAGAGGTATTAGTTATTTAATTTAGAAATACTGAGTTATCAATTCCAACTATCAAACATTTAAGGATACTTATACTGGAAACTCCGCAGCTGTAGCGCACCTTCACTAACTTTGTTTTCTATATTACTACTTTCTGACGCAAAACTTATATACTTTCAATAATTAATAGATAATTTTAACTTAAATCAATTAAAAAAAATATTACATGGAACTTAACAAACGATCTCTGCTTCATCTTCTTCCTCTTCGTCAACATCATCATCATCATTATGACCAACTTCTTCAACTTCTGCTTGATGACTCACCTGCTTATGCTGATACCACAATTTTGGCACAAATATCAAACCCAACGCCATGGTGTTGGTCAATTGTGAGCGCAGGAAAAGCGCTAAAAATATAGCGCTCGGACTCATTTCGGGCAAATAGAAGAAACGCAGCACATAGAATGTGGTCGACACTAGAAATTCGATGGCCAGTGTCGCAACGAGGAACTGCCTTTCCTGGAAGCATAAAATTAGCATATATGTACGTAACAGAGTTTAACAGCGCGGTTTGCATGTTACTCACTCTAAATTGCGTGTTGGCATTGCGACTGGCGAAAGCTAAATGCAAGCCGAAGCAGAGTATTAACACTTCGCTGACCTGTGTCACATATTCCCACTTAAGTGGCAGGCAAGTGTTTGTGCGCTGCTCACGCAATGTGCCCAACTGTGACACATCGATCAGATCTAGTGCGGCGGCAGTGAAGGCGGCCATATAACAGGTGACCGCAAATACCATTGTGCCCAAATATTTCAGCAAATCGATGTCGCGCAACACCCAACGATGCGCCTTGCGTGTACGAAAATCGACCAGATGGCGATACAGTTTCAATATGATGGCACCGTAGCAGGTGATGAAGCCAAGTTCACGCAGCCATGGTTCAAGTAGACAGCGTTCGGTGGTGGCGGGAAAGAAATGGACGGCAACCTTGAGGGAGGAAGAGAGAAAAGAGGACGGAATGAGGAATGAAAGAGCTATATTTGGATTTAGGCTTTTGTTTAGTCTTTTTACTTTTTACTTACCGATGCATAAAGTAATATGATTCCCAATAAAATTGTTTCCAGCACTGTCCACATGCCTGAAGCAATAGCCTGAAAATATTGAAAGCACAAATTATTTGAAGATTTTTTATTAGATTTTTGAGAAATATTGAAACAATTTATTATGTTAGGTTATATTAGTGAAAATTATACCAAGAAATCCGACAAACTAAATAACAACTTTAACACAAATAAAAAAATATAAATATATTTAAAAAAAAATGAAATTATTTCAAAATTCAATGGTTATGCTCACCTTACATTTTCTCTGCCGGAACACAATTACACTCAGTACGATACAACAAAGTATGCATGCGCCCAATACCGAGCCCACAGATACATTTAATAAGCTCTCCATTGACACAACCTCAGGTGGTTCACCCAGTAGGCAGACACCATGTTGATCACATGTTGTACAGCCATCGGGACAGGGTATGCAAGAATAATTGCCATAACCCTCGGATGCTTCCACGATATCACCGCGAAAACCCTGTAGTGTTGAGTTGGGCAAATAGAAGGATTCACGACAGATGCAGGTGTAGACATCTCGTGTCGCCGAGGGTTTATTCTCGGTAAGCAAACAAAATGTGGTGTTGCGATCGCAGCTGTAGAAATGCGGAAGAAATAAAAAATAATTAATTTAAAACGATAATAATAATTAGGTTTGGTTAGGATTGATAAAGCATAAAATATGGAGACTTGTATAGATTTTGGGTTCTACAAATTAAATTTACTTAAAGAAAAACGCAGTATCAAAATACAATAATATGAAATTACCCATGCTTTCGTCCGAAAACTTCCTCCAGCCCATCATTACAGACGTCCTCATCAGCAGCAATAAAGGCGACAGCTCCAATTCTGAAAAATGCAAAGTTTTTTACATGAAAAGTACTAACAATGTAAAGTGATAAGTAAGAGTGATGTTTATGAGTATTTAGACTAAAAGCCACTAGTTTTATACACCCAAAACATATAGTAAATGACGAATGGAACCGATTTTTTTTTTTTTTTTTGAAATTTGAATTTGAAATTAACACCTCCTTGATCAGCCTGCTGCAAATACTGAATTCTTGCTTCAATTCACTGCATAATAACTTACTTTATTTTATTTTCACTAAATGTAATGCGAAACGGCCACAGCCAACGTCTTTTCAACACATTGCAATCCCGGAATGGTGCACCCCACTCCTGTGCGCCCTCGGTGCTGTTCCACGCCACACCCAATTCACGCCAATAGGAACCAAGTATTGCTTTATTGTGTATCTGATCCGGTGGTATCTGCCACACACAAATAAAAGGCGAAATAAAAACATGAACAGAGAGATATTATTTTCAAAAAGTGTCAGCACTCACCGTTACGTCATCCCTGAACTTGACCACAACCGTTTGTATGCTCGGCGCTGCAATTGCAAACGCCAACAGATTCTCATCCTCGTTTAATGCATAACTGGCAATGCCGTTGGCACGACGTCGCAGCTCTTCACGCAATTCCGCGGTGATGGCCTGCTGCGATGGTGGGCCTGAGGTGCCAAATTTATTCGTAATAAATTCAGTGAATTGGCGTGCAGCATCTTCGGCGATGTCGGAGAAATCGAAAAACTGCAGGAAAACAAAAAAATAAAGTTGTAAAAACTTTTAATTAATATACGAAGACAATAAAAATGTTGTATATATTTTTTTAAAATAAACAAGAAGGAAAATTAAAACAAGAAATAATGTTAACTTCGGATGCAACAGAGCTATAATACCCTTCACAAGCATAAAGTATTCCGAAATAAAAATATATGAACTTGATGTTGTTCGGTTAGATTGGAGGATGGAGTCACTTGTAGAAGCTCACGCAAGTGAGGAAAGTTCTCTGATTGCTGTTCACTTGGGAGTGGCCAGAAACGATTCTTTTACATATGGCTCAAGCAGCTCACGACTTCCGGTCATAGATAAAGTATCCTCTGGGTAAACAAAGAACATCCGTTTGAAGGCGAGCTAAAGCGAGAAGGCGAACCATCCCTCCACAGGGTTGTGCGCTGCGTTTGGGATCCGCCACGTCAAAACCGTCCAAAGCAATGAAAATGAAATAACAGCCTGGGAAGAAAAAACCCCCTTTTTATGTGAAGCAAATGAGTCTGGTAGTGAACGAGGACAAGACGAAATATCTCCTGTCATTAAACAAACAGTCGTCGCATTCGCGACTAGGCTCCCACGTCACTGTTGACAGTCATAACTTCGAAGTCGTAGATACTTTCGTCTATCTCAGAACCAGTATTAACGGCAACAACAGTGTCAGCATCGAAATCCAACGCAGAATAACTCTTGCCAGGTGCTGCTTCGGACTGTGTAGGCAATGGAAAAATAAAGTCCTCTCTCGACGAACAAAAATAAAATTCTATTAATCACTCATTATTCCCGTCCTTCTATATGGTGCAGAGGCATGGAAGGTGACAACATCTGATGAGTCGGCGTTACGAGTTTTCTAGAGAAAAGTTCTCCGGTTTTTTGAGCATTGGCTTCGGCGAATATCGCATTCGCAGATATATGACGACATTGACATAGTTCGGCGAATTAAAAGACAGCGGCTACGCTGGCTAGGACATGTTGTCAAATGGACGAAAACACTCCAGCTCTGAAAGTATTCGACGTAGCATCCGTCGGGGTATGAGATCCATTCCGTTGGTAAGACCAGATGGAGAAGGACCTGGCTGGCCGTTTCTGCATAATTATGTATGTCAAGTTCTTCAAGTCTTCTTTGAGTTCGTTAATCCATCTTGTTACGTTTGCTTTAGTGATGAATGTGTGGTCTCTGCAATTTTCTTCTGAGCTCTCTTGTTGTCTTGTTAGATGGCCGAGCCATTTTTGGTCGCCATGCTTTGATAAAGCGTATGACATTTTCACCTTGTATAAGCTGATATAGCTCATCGCTCTACCTCATACCTTTTATTGCTCTAAAGATTTCTCTTAGGATTGAGAAAGTTAGTTTATCTTAAATTCTAAATATTTTTTTCTTTTTTTTTACTGACTCAGTAGTTGCTCACTTTGACGCACAGAAAGTATTAATATTTCCGTAAACCAATTCCATTTGGAATGCCTTTAGCTGCCTTGAATGTTATCGGGCGCATTCGTTACTCACACCCTTAGTGAATCATGTTAAAACATTAACGTTTTCTTTAACGCTTTAGCAAAACAATTTCAGAAATCATCTAAAGCGGAAATGATTCATCAATAATGACGCTAGGCAAGCGAAATATGTTCGGAAAATCCCAATATTTACATTTAAAATATATAATTTCAAACCTAAATTATTTAACTTTATATTTCTACTATATAAATATATATATATAGCCGAATATAAATGTATAAGTATAAGCGTATCACATTAATATTCACCGAAAATATTTTGCTAAAAATAGCTTCTTATTCAATTTCACAATTTCACCAACATAACGGCGCTCGTGGGCACCTACCGTCTGTGTGGCTCGTGCATATCAAGTGGCTGCCATCTGGAAGCCCAAAAAGTTTAATGTGAATTTAACACGAGACTACATTCTTACACTGCTATACATACAATCCCACACAACCAACTTTGATAGGTTTGGCACAGAGAAGAAGATTTTTTTTGAATTTACGCAACATAACTGGCAAGCGCGCCAACAAGATTTGTGTACAAACAAATTTATTATGTTTACTTGTATTTGTGCGAAAGCAGCAAAACAAAACATTATTTTGTGTGCGAATTAAGGTGGGCGTGTACACATACATATTTTCATTATAGTACAAACACTGACATTTCTACACATACGTCTGTATGCATAAAAGAATACTTCACACATTGGCATGTACTCATATGTGTGTGTAAGTGGGCACACCTCATTCTACGAAATTCGTTAACTCACTCATATGGATTGTAGACTATTCAATAGAAATTACCTTTTCATTGTTGAACTTAAAGCTTTTTCTTTGCATTCAATACAAACTCAATACACGGTAAAAACGTCTGGCACGTGTGTGCTCTGAAATGCGTGCCATTGAATCAATGACTCACTATTTAAAGCTAATGGATCCATTAAAGTGTGGCTGATTCTTGAAATTCATGAAAAGGCGTTTACTAATGAATACATGAGAATAATTTGCTTGTGTGGGTGCATTTAGTACAAGTAAAAAAGAAAAAAAAAAGTAAATAAAAAATGGTACACCATGTCGTATGATGAACATGCGATGCATGCATGTGGACTTGAGTTGTTCTATCGAAGTTTAATGCTAAAAATTTATTGATATTGATTCACTGAGCGTTGGATTAAAAAAAGGAAATTGTTTGCGTAGAAGTGAATATTCACTGAGTATGCCGTAAACATTGAAAGCAATAAAAAGATATATATTAAAATTCATTGCTAAGACATAAATATGCAGTCTTATTAAAAACAGTACATGTTGAACAAAATAAAATAATAAATAATAAAATAGAAAAATATTTTATTTTTAAAAAATTTGATCTGATTATAATTTATCAATTTGTTGAGCAATATTTTTTCAAAATATCTCCCGTTTAATAGATAACCGCTCAGCTCAATCAGCCTACGGTTTTTTCCTGTTTTGAAAATTTTCAAATTTGCTGCAGTGATAACTCGAAAACAAATAATACGATCGTCATGAAATTTCTGCCTGTTCTGTGTATAATTCTACATACAATGACCTATTGGTTTTTGATCTGATCAAACATCGAATTTTTTCAGGCCAGCAAAAATTGATAACTCAAAAAATATTATTTTTTGTTTAGTTTCACTGTGTATTCTTGAATCATGTATAAATATATGTATATATATATACCCTGTATAATTTCAAAACATCCCTCTGGTTTGGTTCTTGTCTTGTGATAACACGTTTACATTACTTTGATTAAAAAGTTTAAACAAGTGGCAATCCGTCCCAAAGAAATATTTTCTATGAAATTTATTTTTTAGTTTAATTCAGAAGACAATCGTCCTCAAAAAAATATTTTTTATGAAATTTCTTTTTTAATTTATTTTTTAGTTTGGTTCTCACATTGTGATTGCTATCTTCATATTTCCATTTAATTTCAAAAAATTAAACAGATGGCAACTCGCCTTAAAAAAATTTTCACTGACATCTCTTTTCAACTTTGTTTCATTTATTTAGTTATTATTGTGATAGCACGTTTAGATTGCCGTTTCCGTTTGATTAAAAAATTTAAACACGTGGTTTTCACTGAAATTAAATTTTTTAACCTGTTTCTGAAACCTCTCCAGTTTGATTTTCATTTTAACACTATAACGCTTCCATTACTTTGAAAAAAGTTTAAACAGGTGGCAACCCGCCTCAACAAACAATATCTATGAAATTTCTTTTTCAGTTTATTTCTCAAGCTTGGCTCTCATATTGTGATAACTACATTAAAATTTAATTGAAAAAATTTTCCAATCCATTTAAAAATTTAACAGATGGCAACTCGCCTTAAAAAGTATTTTCACTGAAACCTTTTTAACCTTGCTTCTCTAGTTTGGTTCTCGTATTGTGAAAGCACGTTTCGATTACTGCTCCATTTGATTACAAAATTTAAACATATGGCAACCCGGTTGAAAAAATATTTTCACTGAAATCTAGTTTTTTTTACCTGTTTCTGAAACTATTCCAATTTGATTTTCTTTTTTTTTATGTATTTATAATTTTCAAATATGTGGCAACCTTTGCATTTTTCGATATTTTCTTCAAAAAGCATTTTTAACCTTTTTCTGAAACTTCCCCTTCTTCTTTTTACTATCTTCTTTTTGTTTTTACAATTTTCAAAAAAGTGGCAACTTTTGGTTTTTTCGAAATTAACTTTGCAAACACATTGCATCATTGAAGAATTTTCGAGAGATTTGTAATAAATTTAATAGTAATAAGATCTAAGTAAGAACCCTGTAAATCATCTCATCCTGCTTCAGCACTACTCTTTTGCTTAGCACTATATGAATCGGCGTACTAAGCTAACGTCGAAGCTAATTAAATTCTTTTTAAATATAACTGAGAGCAGAGAAAATGTAATGAATATTACAGTAATAGACGATAATCTGACGAGAGTGTAGAACATATTTTTGATTTCAACAATCATTTATAACTCGAACCATTAACTGCATATTTGCATTATAGATATGTATTTGATCAACGTTTCATAGTCGAGTGATAAAATAAGTTATTTATAAAATTAATATATTGTACATTCATTGTTCGATTAGAACAATACATCATAATTTAGATTGAACGGCTAAACGGTATCAATCACAAGGGGAAAAATGTTGCTGTTGGTCGCCAAAAACAAATACAAATAAAGTACTAATGGTTATTGAACCGTGTAGAAACAAAAGCACACATACACTCACACAACTATTCGTGAATATACATATATATAAAAACTTATACGAGCTTATACATATTTATTTTAGCATCAGCATTTGCAATAAAAACACCCACAAACATTGCCACCCCAACAGCAAAAGGCAAATAAGGAAAACCAAATAGCAACCAAAAAAGCCACAAACGCGTGAAGGCAACGAAAATTCGCAAGTGTGTGGCAGCAGAAAAAGTAAACTAATGACTGCTAGAGAGGTAACTGAATACTCATATTTACTAATTGTACATATGTAACTATGTGCGTATGTAATACTGGTTTTGTGCTAGTTGTGGTATTGGTGAGTAAGCGAATTCCTTGGAATTCCCTGCATGCATGAGTGATTTATATGTATGTACATAGAAAAGCACATACATACATATATGTACAAACATCGTGGATATATATATACATATATATGTACTTAAAGCAACGTTATGCCAACAATAAACTTAGCATTTAGTGGTGAAAAGAGCAAAAGCCACTGGTGAGCATACACGCATGGCATATAAACAATAGTGACAACATAAATTAAAGATGAAAGCAGTAAAAAAAAAAGAAAAATATAAAAGCAAAAGCAAGTATAACAGTTAGTAGAATAGCAAACGCGAAATGAATATGAGCAATGCGCATAAACAACGCAAGCAAGCAAAGCTAAAAAAATACCAAAACAACTAAAGCTCGCCACAAATTATTAGGAGTGGCGCCAGTGAGCTCCTTAACCCAGTAAAATTGTGTGTAAATATGCTCAACATACTAGAGATGTTTGTATGTACAAAATACTGTATATGCTTGCTACATAAGCTGGCCTCTAAGTTACTATATTGAGTGTGTATTGATGATCTATACGTGTGTAACTGTATCTATGCATGTGCATTTATAGCGAGGAAGGAGTAGAAGAAGAAAACATTGGATGGTTCATATGAGTTTAAATATGCTGCATTATGAATACATTAAGACTATGGAATGCTTTAACAAGCATGAATGTAGATGAACGCATTGAGAGGTTACGTATACGCCACCTATTCGCTGGATTGAAGCCAGCAAAAGTACCACAGATATAAACAGCTAGTTACGGATGCTAATTTTAGCTTTTCTTAAATATTACAATTCAAATATTTTCTGTAAATATTTAAATTTGCATAAAACAGTTAATTTTTAATTAATGTTCCACAATATGCAAAAGCAGCTCGAAAGCTACATCATTTTTTAACTTTTGCATTTTATTACTTTGCATTTGACAAGATAAGTATATTCGCGAAATTTGGTATAGATTATTTTCTAAGGCAACAATGTAATCCGAAGAAATTGTTAAGATCGGCTCACTATAGCATATAGTTGCCATACAAACTGAATGATCAGATTCAAATGCTTGCATGAGAAACTTCCTCATTTGACGATATATGTACATATCTTCACGAAATTTGGTATGAGTTATTGTTTATAGAAATAATGTAATCTCTTTAGATTTACTTAAACACATAGTTACTAAAAGAGATACACCTGTGAAGGGTATAAGTTAACGTTTTTTCTTGTTTTCGGTTAAGATATTAACCGTATTATCCTTTACAGGCATATTTGGTAATTGACCTTTGAGAAATAATGGAAAAAATTAATATATTTATGGAGCTAATGAAAGCTTTATTTCTTAATTGAACAAAAATTGCATATTCAAAAAGACATTGGTAATCAAAGAGCATTAATTTTTGCACACTTCTGTCCAACATTTTATCCATTAGTTGATTATTACTCAAAATAATTAAAGATATTAAATAAATCCCAACTATGGCATACATGCAAACCTAAAGCACATTTCAATTATAGCTGTTATAATATGTTAATAGTCTTTTGCAAAAAAATGTTAAGTGTATACAAATTATAAATGAGTTGATGATTTTATGCTGTCATTGCAATTAAACCTAATTACGAGAGAAATCAAGTGATGAATGAAGAGAATGTGTGTATTTTAATTTCAATTATTTAAAACATTAATAAGTAAGTAAGGAAGTACTAAGTTCGGGTGTAACCGAACATTGTTTGCTCTTGCAACTTGCAAGAACCAAAGCCAGGGAAATACCTTAAGATGTAAAACGTCAACAAGCGGGTCGGAACCCAAATTGAACTTCCCCAACTCGAATCACCATAATTCACAAAAAAATGTTTGAGTTATGAGGAACTTTGTATGAAATTTGATTTCATAACAACACATACACTGACCCACATATTCGATAAAAGGTTTTTAAAAAAAAACGAAAGCCATTATACATGTATCGTAGTATATGGGAGTTGGCGGTAGTATCGACCCGATTTTACTTAATACATATGTCACATACCAATAAATGTTTCCTGAGGTTGATTAAGGTACCATCACCACCATGAAGTAAAGTTACCCGAATGTTTTGTGTTAGTTATTAGGGGCTAGCTCAAATTTTCGACCAATTTTAACCATTTTAGACACAAAGGTGCACTTTTATCAGTAATAGACGCACTCTCATTTTCATAGAGATAAGTCACGTGTTGGACGATATATGTGGTATAAAGTCACCCGGAAGTTCGAAAATCCTTTTATTAGTATATGGAGGCTATGGAAAATATTGACTCGATTCAACCCTTTTGTAGCACACAAATATACTACTATTAGGAAATGATTCTCTCTGAATTTCAATTGCATATCGCATACATTGACCGATATTTTCGGTAAAAAGTCAACTACAAGTCCTGGGGTCCAACTATTCCGTACCTCGAGGCTTGCGCAGTTTTTGTTGAATTTGAACATTTTTTGGCCATAAGGCGTTCATTATTCGTGCAAAGTTTTAACGCGACAGACAGACAGCCACCCGGATTTCAACTTTTCCCGTCATCCTGAACATTTATATATATATATATAACCTTTTATCTATCTCGCATAGTTTTAGGTAATACGCACAACCCTTACGTGAACAAAACTATTTTATGTACGCTGTAGCAACATGTTGCAAGAGTATAAAAATGGAGTGGAATTTGATGTATCAAAATAATCAAAACAGATTCGGAAGATATAAATGCAAGTAAGATCAGCATTTGATAAATATAAATCTATTTGTGAAAATGACGGTAAAGTAATTAATCAGCAAAGTACTTTTATTCACGCACATATTGACACACAATCAAATAATTAAGGAAGTATCAAATATCACGAGCGAACTAAGTAAAACAAATTAACACGTATATGTATACAGCACGTGGCCATTATTTGATGACATCATTATCGTTGTTACTGGGGAGCATCAACGATGAACTTATGTAAATAGTTATTATTAAATATAAGTTCCTTGAAAGTATGCAGTAACTATACATTTTTTAATATATTAACATATCTGCAAATAGGCGATTATAACTAGTACCTTATTTAGTATTTAGTGTGTACATTAGGGTGTTTTTTTTTGGCAACCAAAGTCAACGATTTTTAAGGCGAATATATTGAAAAATTCTGAAGGATAAAATCTACTATCGTAAACTCTGCAAAAGTTCACTTCAATATTTGGTATCTGTCGAAGATGAGATTTGATTGCGCTCGTTTTTGATGCACTCAAGTAAGCAGACAAGCGTAAATCAGTTAAGTAATTACATGGAAAGAACGAGAATATATATACTGAGGTCTTATTATTTTTCATTAAATAAAAAAAATAAATAATGAAGTCTTGAGTTTTTATTTCTTAACACGTATATTTGTAAAGCAGGCTCACTCAACGGATACTATATAACGAATGGATACTATTTTGCATAAACAATAAATTCATTTACTTTTTTGGTATAACTAACACCAGAACTACATCCACTTCTGTAAGAAGAAGAGGTCGAGTACGTATAATAAATATGGCATACCCCACACAGTGGTGACAACTTGCAAAATAAATAAAATACCACATAAATAAAGAGATTTTAAAGGTTTAACAAAGAGCTTATTTATTAATCATGATTTTGACATAGTTCGAGACCAGCATAAGAGCATATGGATGCAAAGACTTGTCCTTGCCTTCATTTGTATGCAAATAAATCAACCTTTTACTTTGGAAGCTTTAATGAATTCATGAATGTGATGTGCTTTCGGTAATATTCTATGAACAGTGTCGTATGCTTTCTATGCAGATACACAAGGTGTGTGTGTGTGTGTGCATAAAGTACTTTATTAAAAATATATTAGTTAAATGGTGGTGAATCCAATCAAATAATCTTCTTCTATTTTACCAAGAAATCTATTTTCGTATAAATTTTCACATAAATTTGTCGTTAGTCAATTTAATCAGCTTTGTATATAAATTACATCATTATCATTGAAACTTAACATCAAAATTGAACAGATGGTGAAAGATATAAAATTTGTTGTGTCAAAATTGTTTCATATCAGAAAATATGATAGAGATTCAAACAGTAACAGTTTTACTTGTTGAAAGAAATAGTAGGTGTATAATTACTCTCTTTAAGGGGTGGATGGGTTTACGGGTTTCAAAAAATCGATTTTTTTTATTGTCTTATTAAATTCTCCAACACTTCTTGAATAAATTTTCAAGTTGATCCGAGTAATTTTCGGAGATTTTCAGAACTTGTGCGCTCGATAAAATGCGAAACTACACAACCTATCTTAAAATTTTTAATAGGTCTTTGAGATACAGTCCTTAAAGACTTCGACGAAGGTTTTCTTCGATCACAACTATTTGAAAAAAAATTTCGCGAAATGTTCACTGAAGTTTTAATTTTTTTGTAAAAATGTTTGCCAAAAATCCAATTTTCAGTTTTTTTCCTTCGTCCAAGTTCTAAGATAAGGTTTGAACTAAAACACGTATTTTTTCACTTAAGATGATTCTGTAAGGAGTTATCCTGTCAACGCGGGCGTATGTTTTTTCCGAGGTGTCACCGGAAAAGGCGTCGCAATAACCGAGATTCAACTATTTTCTTTCAAAAATTTCAGAATATCTTTGTTAATAGTATATTTTTGCAACAATAAAAAATTCTATTAAAATATTTCATTTTATATATGAGGTAAAAATCGGGGAAAAGAAACTAGTTTTTACCCGAGGAAACCCATGTAACTCCTTAAGTTACTTATTAAGCGGATATATTTAGGATATTTTAATATGTTTTCTGACGAGCTCGAATACATATCTTCATATAATCACACCTTAGACCCTTCGGCATATAAGAATCGAAAAATACCGATAATTCGAAACTTTGCCTCGAGAATGACAGGTGAGAGTTTTACGATTTAAAATTCCAATTATAGTTTAAATGTTTCAAAAGTTTAGCCAGAAGAACATGAGAGAGTTTTCTGCAAAGCGATCTCCAACAATATTTTTGATGATAAGCAAAATCAAAAGGGAATGATGTGAAACAAATGGCTGCATGAAGTTACAAGGTTTTCATATGAAAAAAAAATATATTTGATTCGTATATTCTTACGATATACTTGTATATTCACTCTTGCCTTATTATAAGGCAAAAAAACTATAAATATGTATATTAGATAAGTTTTCATCAGTACAACGAAGTTAAATTATTGGCTGGTTAACACCATTCCGTGGATTGCAAGCAACTTAGAACTGAATGAATCGCAAAGCTTTAACTATTCCGTATATAGTAGTATATTTATGGTAAAATCGGACATGCGTTTGTCAATTTCTTAATGAAAAGTAAAGTAATAAGTGGTAATCTGAAGACAACCACGAAAAAAACTCACAACTTTTAACCAGGAGCCCAACGTACGTAAACTCTTCAAGCTACAGGTACTGAACATTTTTTTATATTTAGATATCGACAGCCAGATTAGATGATAATTTTCATATTTCTTAAGAGTTCTAAATTTTATAAAATACAGTAAATTACAGTAAATTATGCTTTCAATTTGGATCCACAAACCGCATAAGTACATTCAAATATATGTCTCTTAGATTGCGCGTAAATATAAATTTATAAATTCAGAATTGAGTGAGTGCTTATTTTGAATGTATAGATAACTCCGGGCACAAACAAATACACTGGTGAGTTAAAAGCAACCACAACTAATTGCCATTTTTAGGAAGTTTTCAGCATATATCATAAATATATGAATATGCATAGCTAAGTGTTGCTTAACTTAATACATGCGTATGACTAACTATTGTTTTACATAAGAAATCTGCTTACACACTTCCTACTGCTGGTTAAAAGCAATCCTCTCACTTACTTATACATAGACCAAAATAGAATTTTATGCAAATAACCATATATCTAATGTAAAGATTTTGCGTTGTAATAGCCATAATTTAGTCAATCTGTGTGTACAGTTGTGATTATATTTAGGATCCGGCACGCTACTCAACATAAGTATGTATGCTGTGGCCTGATCACCTTATGATAAATAGTCCTTGTTAGGAGAAAACCACACGGCCTCTATTTGAAAAATGTTTTATAGTGATCGATTTGAGTGGCTGAACTGGTTTTACTGGCATTTTCGAACAGAGCACTTTCTTTGTGAATATTATAAGACAAGCGAGATAGTCTTTTTGATACGAAATCTGTACACGAGATGTGTTTAATTGATTGATATTATCCTCTCATGCCAGCGCTTTTTTCAATCGACAAAACACTTCTCAAACTTGATTCTTGCGATAGCCTTTAGCTCTTTCAACGATGCGCTTTTAATGTCATCTATGCCTGTAAAACGACGGCCTTTTAAGGTTGGCTTTATTTTGGGAAATAGGAAAAAGACAAAAACAGGATAGAGGATGGAGCCATGTGTAGAATATCATGTAAATGAGGAGAGTTCTCTGACTGCCATTCACTTAGGAGTGGCCAGAAACGATTCTTTTACGTATGCTCTGGGTAGCCAAAAAACATCCGTTTGAAGGCGAGCTAAAGTGAGAAAGCGAATTATCCCTACCCAGGGTTGTGCGGTGGATTTGGAATGCGCCACGTAAAAAACACCCCCAACGAAAAGAACACAACAGCTTCGAGATTCGTGATGGGAAAGAGACTCCGTCGGCGAGACCTGATATTCACGCCCGTGAATAAACGTCTAGCGAAGTTCTTTAACATATCGTTAATTTGCGCCGGAAAAGGCAAAAAAGCAGCTAAATGTTTTGAGTTACTATAAACAACACAAATAGTGCTCGTACGTCAAAAAATTCGGAGTATTTTATAACATCAAATATGTCGAACTTTATGACACTCGAAAATTCCGAATATAAAAGGCAACCTACGTATTTACATTTCCAGAACTACAGAGACTACTTCGACTGAAGAGTGAGAACTTTTTTATATAACACAAGAAAGAGAGAGCTTTGTTATAAAGTAAAATTTTAAGAGCAGTGCATGATGGTAGGGATAAGTGGTCGAGGAAAGTACAGAAGTAAAATAAAAGAAGCTCGTACAAGAAAAATGACTAAACTGTGTCGTGTACTTGAAGGAAAGAACAGAACAGCAGTTAAAAACATAATGCAATTGAAAGATGCTTCGCTTTCCATGAAATCGGAGAAAAAAAATCAAATTCTTACTAAAAAAACTATATATGTATGTATGTATGTATAAGAGCAAATATATATACAGTATGTAGGTGATAATTGCAGGTGGGAGTCTGTAGGTTGTAGGTAAAGAGGAATACTCAAAAAATAGAATAAAATGAGAGAAATCCATGAAAAATGGTAAACAAGTGTCAAGGGTGTCGTCAAACGGCTCAACGGCTCTTACCGTTGTTCTACCTATGCGCCTTTATGCGTGTTTGTGTGAATGTTTATGCTGGTTTTCAAGCGCTCAGTCCATTATTCTTCGTCATACTGTTATTTATTTTTGTTGTTGTTGCTGTTGTTGTTATTTTTACAGCTGCGACAAATGTTGAGTGGCTTTTTATGTAATCAGTTTTGTTTGGCCATTGTGGCCAGTGCCGTTACTTACGCTCATACGTACGTAGCGACTTTTACGGTAGAAATTGTTGTTGTTTTATTTATTTTTTGTGCTTCGCTTTCCCTCTTCACCCCCCAAACTGCCCGTTGTGCTGCTACTATTTATTTATTTTACTAGTTATACGAACTGTTGTGCATAATAAATCCTTTTACTATCCCTCAATGGCCCAACAAGTGTACTCCATGGGTACGTAGCGGTATGAGAGACGGTGCAGTTATGTGAACAAAAATTTAGTTGTGGCCACTTTTGTGAATTCTGTGTACAGTATGTTTTTGTTTTTGAAGCGCATAATACAAAAATGACAAAAAGCCATAGCTTCAAACAATGTGGAAATTCGGTGTTGAGCTGCAGTTGATGTTGTTGTTCCAGCACTCATTGTTGCATGAAAAAGTAATTAATTCGACAAATGACAATAGGAAACGCTCTATGAAGAGCTCTTAGGAATTTGGAATAGATTCTTTGGCGCAGTCCTTTCACTCAAGCAAATGGAGATCTGAGATTAGTTGTTAGCGAGTGCCAAAAGAACGCCCAAATCAGTTAAAATGAAAGTATTCAACAACGGAAGTAACATTTCAGCTTTTTATACACTAAACTGAAGGAAATATTGGATACCCTAGAACTTAGTTGACTTCTATGCCCGCCTGTAAGCTGGTAGATCTTGGGGCTGTAAGCCAAGGCATGCCAGGTGGTTGTACACCATGATCGTGCGACCGATTATCACATATGGAGCATTGGGTTGAACCCCGAAAGCATCGCAGACTACGGTAGGACTTCAACTATCGAAGCTGCAACGACTCACCTGCGTCTGCGTGTCGGTTGCCATGCGTGCCACTTGAAGTCTTGCGGAAACTCACTCCGCTTCGCCTAGTAATCGGTGAAGTTACCAAACATACGCTGGTCCAAATGACAGCAGAAGGGTTTGGAAGACGTAAGTTAATCTCTACCCAATGTATGAAGGACCCAAGAGAGGAAATACCACACGTTTTTCTCCCAAAGGATAGGAATATCAAAAGGGTTAACATCACTAGGAAGTTTAAAGTTACCCTTAGCAGTAAGCTGAATGGAACGATTTCGCTCTCGAGGTACTGCTTAGGAATAGTACAATCAAGTCGCAGGACAACGCACAAAACTCTCCATATCTATGGGTAGTTTTTCGAGCAGTTTTCAAGTTTCCAAGGTCTTTGTTTTAAGTCGGTGCGTAGAGTTAAACCTCCAACGCAACTACCGCATTACTAAGCGATAGTCAAGCGGCACTCAAAGCGATCTCTGCGTACAAAGTCAAATCGCTATTGGTGCACGAGTGTATAGAACGACTGAATAGTCAATCAGATCGTAACCAAGTGCACCTTATTTCGGTGCCAAGTCACAAAGCTATAGTCGGGAATGAACTGACTGATGAGCTTGACTGCTCCGCAGCATCCACCAACATGGTAGGACCGGAACCTTTCATTGCGGTTGGTTCCCACACCATAAAGAAACTGCTCCGCAAAGATGAATCAGTGGGTAGGAAGAAGCATTGGCAACAACTAAACATGAGCTATGCCAAGTTGCTAATGGGTGGCTGCAACACTAAAAGGTTTAAATATGTAATAAATCTCTCAAGGGAAAAACTCATGCTACTTGTCGTCTGGCCATTGTAAGCTCAAGAAGCATTTATATGACATGGGTCTTGCTTCTTGTGCGAATTGCCGGTTCTGCGACTTTGAGTCTGAAACACCAGAACACCTGCTAACTGACTGCACAGCGATCTGTAGGCGCAGAATAAAGACCCTTAAATCCAAATAGGGATCACATCGCCTTTATCAATTTGCTGGGGCTACCTGAGACGTTGTGACTTAGCAGAGGGCACAATAGACCTTAGGTCGCGGTGCAATCCTCATTTACTTACATATTTAATCAATCTATTAAAATTTTGCATAGGTTCTTTTCTCCCTTAAAAGTTGCTCTTTGTCAGAATCGATATTAGACTACTATAGCGTGCAGCCGCCCTACCAACTGAACGATTAATCAAAAAAAATTCTAATTTTTCAGCTAAACTAGCTAAACCATTTCACTATTTCAAGTACATATAAATTTAGCCAATTCCAATAATTGCCTTGCTTCTCGCACTTCTATTTTCTATAGTCATTGTCGCTTATTATTTTTAGCGCTTGCTAAGCTATTCAGTGTCATTGCCATGTATGGTACGTGCTTCTAAAAATAATCTGGTAGTACCATGTATAGGAATGAATATAAATACCTCTACTTATTTCCAGCAAAGTGTTTGAGTGAGTCATGCTTTCTCTTTTCCTTACATTTTCGCCTTATTTCTAGTTATAAGCATTTCATGCAGTTTTTTATGCTTCGTTATTGCT
This sequence comes from Bactrocera neohumeralis, assembly GCF_024586455.1. NCBI lineage: Eukaryota > Metazoa > Arthropoda > Insecta > Diptera > Tephritidae > Bactrocera > Bactrocera neohumeralis. The sequence continues at coordinate 12,427,521 of NC_065920.1, forward strand.
TACCAAATTTAACTATGTAATAAAATTCTTGAAAGCTGTTATGAAAACACAGGATATTGGCATTAGATCTACGTGAAGACCAAAAGTGATGTATGCAGTATATCCATAGCAACAAACAAACACAGGAGTTGATTTACGGTAAGCACAAAAGCTAAAGATCTCAACATAAGACGGAAAAATGTTAGATGTGAACCGTCTAAACTTATGCTGGATCTAACTTTTCTTAGAACACTATATCAGAAAATCGCTTTAAATGAGAAATATCTGGGAAAGGAGTGGACACCAATTAAGTCAACAATAAATTTTATTCGATATTTCATTTTCTTGATGAATTACTAAATCTTTATGTTTCTGGTTTACTTTTAAGCTGACACTAAGTACTAAGTCTCAAATAGTCACAGTTTATTTTGTATCGCTTTTTATCTCCATTCTCCTCATAAAAACCAACTCATCTTTTGCCGTTTATGCTTTCCCTCGCGTCAACTTACTGTGCTTAGTGCCATCCTTAAGACGCTCTTCAATTAACTATTTAAACACTGTCGAAAAGAAGCGCTTAAAGTGCCTTCTAAATGGATATTCAAGCATTAATCACATTTATTTAAATGAGCTCAAGTGAATAGAATGCACTTTCGAGGCAAATTTACAGAGCGCACAGCGTTCGAGGATGTGCGGTGTGGCAAGTGGTACTCATTTGTGGACACAACCGCCACTTTGGGGAGTTATTTGTGAGCACAGAGAGCTGTTCTAATATATAACCATGTATATAATATATGTGTACATAATATTGATGCGTATTATTTGTGCAGAGAATTGACAGCTGCAAAGGGATTTGTTATCAACAAACATGTAATTAGAGAATGTGGCAACTTTTGGGAAAAAATGCCAAAAATATAAATTGGTAATGGCGAAAACTCACAATATTTTAGACACTTTAAGCGCATTGCGTTAAAATGCTTGTGTGAATGATACCATACTATATTACAACAAATTATAATAATTCATGTTTTTTTTTTGGTATAGTATAAAGTTCTAATTGGAGGATGAAGTCATGTGTCGAGTTCACGCAAGTGAGGAAAGTCCTCTGAGCGCCATTTACTTGGGAGTGGCCAGAAACGATTCTTTTACATATGGCTCAAGCAGCTCACGACTGCCGGTCTTAGACCAAGTATCCTCTGGATAGCCAAAAAACATCCGTTTAAAGGCAAGCCAAAGTCAGATGGCGAAACATTCCCTCCCAAGGGTTGGGCGCTGGGTTTGGGACCCGCAATGTAAAAACACCTCCAATGAATAGCCCGCTATAACCGCATAAGTTGTGTCTACGCCAATAAAGAAAAATTCTTTAAGTATTCTTCAATTCTTTAAGTATTGTGGAAATTTACATTCTTAAATCTCATATCTGTCCTCTTATCTACAAGTATGTACTTGAGGCTTCAAAAAATCATTTTTTTCGAGCTTAAAATTTTTTCTTATTAGCAAATCGTAAAAAATACGCATTTTGCAGATTGTGACCTTAGCAAAGGCTACGTCTTAAAAGTATTACGAAATACTTGCAAACATAAAAGCATTAAAAAACACCACCACAAAGTTCTCGATGTTTTTAATTCAGAGAGATTAAAGTTAGACAATACGGCTTTCATTTGAAGCATAAAAATACCCCTTTTTCGATTGTGACCTTCGGTAAACCTTAGCAAAGACCACGCCTTGTTTAAGAGTTTCGATTGCAGAGGTTAGGTCTAAAATTGGTTCCAAAATCTTTAATATTTCGAAATAGAGTTGCCATCTGCTCAGAAAAAAGTCTAAAGAATTACGAAATATCTGCCAAACTTAGAAGCTTTAAAAAAGACCTCCAGAAAGTCCGGAGAAGAGCTTTTAGACGATGGGGGTTTTATTGGAAGGATAATATGGTGATTTTTTAAAATCGCCTATCTATAGCAAATATTTGGAGTAATTTAATTACAGATTTTGTTTATAGTCCTAATTTCAAAGATAGTATAAGAAGCAAAGGAGATGTAACATTCGAATTTTCGCTTTTTATTAAAGCTGGAAAGGCGGAATTAAAAACATATTTCTTAATCATATAATGCCAAAGTCATCAATATTCATCAACTGTTACTGCTACTTGATGCATTTGAGTTTCCTTCGTAAACCTTGATGCTCGTACCGTCAAAAGTAAACTCATTACGTATTGGATCACAAGATAGAGTGTTACTCCACATAGGTACAAGAGAACAGAAGTATGTGCTTATGTAATGCTTTCGTTCACTTGCGACTTCGCGGTTTCATTAACATCTTTTAATTACCTTTTTGGCAGCTTTGACGTGAACACGACTACACCAGTGAGTACTCGTGCGTACCACCTCATATTAATACATGCACACATACACATGTATATACAGTACCCGGCCAACACATTAGAAACAAGGAAAATTATTCACAGTTATGCGTTCTGAGACATGTGTATTGGGCTGCTGGAGGGTTCAATGTTGCCAAATATGGTACAAAAACATGTTGAAGTACATACATAAATAAAATAAATTGGTTCAGGATCTTCCACTGATATTCAGCTGTTTTTGAATGCAGTTTGACCGGTCGGAAGGAATTCGGAGTCCACTATACCACGATAATCGAAGAAAACTGTCAAGATAACTTTGCTTTTTGACCTGCTTTGACGTGGTTTTTAGGGTTTAGGCTCACCTTTGTCACGATATTCGGTCGATTGATCGTCGTTTTTTGGATCGTAATCATAGATTCAGGACTCACCGCCAGTAATAATAGGTTTCATGACTTCCTGGTAGGGGGAAAGCGCTGTTTCACAAACGTTAACGCGACGTTGTTTTTCGAAAAAATTTAATAATTTTGGAACCAATCGTGTCATTATTTTTTTTTTTTGCCCAAATGATATTTCAAATGGTTTTCGCTGATTCTTCCGATATTCCGACGATGCCAGTAAGGTCTATGACTATTAATCGTCGATTCTCAAGCTCCAATTCCTTTATTTAATTGAGCGTTGTTCATCATCAGTGGATGTTGACGGCCGGCTTGGTCGCGGTTCGTCGTCAACGCGTTCTCGACGCTCTTTAAATAATTTGTACCAATCAAAAACACTCGCGACCTACAATTATCATCGAAGACCTTCTTCAACATTCTGAACGTTTCGGCCCTAAAAATTTTATTCCACACACAAAATTTAATAGAACTTCTTCGTTGAATAATGTCACTCATCGAAAAAATCGCCAGAAGCAATTTAAGTACTTTAGAAAGACCAGCGTATACTAGAGACTAATGATTATTGTGATATGACCTTTGGCACTGATGTCACTGACAGTCACACCAATCAAGAAAAAAAATATTTCACCGAATGGATTCTCGTGGGAATTTTTTATTAAGTAGTCTTACTATTTTTTGCCCACAGTAGTATTTACCATGTTTCTAATTGGTTGGTGGAGTACTGTAATAATATGTTCGTGTATGGCACATACAATACCTAAACAAATACCAAACATATGCCCAAGGTTGTAAGCGCAAAGACTTGGCTGACTTATGTACATACACGTACATATGAATGTGTGCATTAGCAAAACCTTACGCACGTGTGCTTGTTGCAAACAAATTTTGCGCATCGTTGCAACTGTGTCAGATATATCAGCGCTTGTGGCGTATACAACAGCAACATCAACAACATCGCTGCCTATTACACGCAAGTGCAATCGAAACATCTGCCAATGTCAACGGTGGCAAAACACACACGTACGTGTGCGCATATGTGTGTGAGTGCGAGCATTTAGTGGATTTTCGTACCTCGCGTTGCGTGGCAAAAAACTAATATTTACGCATGGCTAAGCGTTGCAATAATCAAATGGTTGGGTTTCGCAGAGAATGCGTGTGGCAGCAACATATGTTGCAAATTGAAATTATAAACAACCATACATATTATATGTACATGTTTACTAGAGCATATATTTACATTAGAATTTACGTACATTACGTGGTAGGTGTGATCTAAATAAAGTTGTATCGGAACTACATCAGAACTAGTTCTTTTGGGGGATTAAGAAAATTAATGTCATAATAGGAATATGACAGATTCGGTTTAGCGCTATTGAAGGTAAAGTTTTCAGTAAAGTAATAGAGATTTATATCATCTTTCGATTTCAAAGGAAAACAAGGAGAAACGTTAACCTCGGCAGCACCAAAGCTAAATATCCAGAGGTGCATTTCTTAAAGCATAAAAGGATATAAAAAGATTGATTCTGACAAGTCCGATTAGAACAATATTATGTTCGGAAAATCTAACATTGTCTTGGATTATAATTTATGCCAAATTTCACGAAGATATCATGTCAAATAAAAAACTTTTCTATAAAAGAACTTTCCTTTGACAGGTCAGGTTGTAAAGCAGCTATGCATATGATATAGTGGTCCGATCTAAAAAAATCTCTCAGATGCTGCATAGCTAACTTGGATAAAAATCTTTAACAAATTTCGTGAAGATATTTTGATAAATAAAAAAACCTTTTATACAAGGACTTGATTTTGATCGATCAGTTTGTATGACAGCTTTATGCTATATTGCTCGGATAACGGCGGTTCTGACAAATGAGCAGTTTTTTGGTGAGAAAAATACGTGTGCGAAATTTCCGAGCGATATACAGGCAGATAGACAGACACAGATAAATGGGTCTCACTTCTTTTTGGTCTTCTACTTACACATAAAAACTATGATTTATGCTCTAAAGATAACGAAGCATTAATATGAAAGGTGTAAACTTTGTAAAACTGGAGCAATGAAATATATATTATTTCATTGTTATCAAAAAAAAGTTCAATGCTTAGGAAGTATCTATTCCAATCAACTTTTCTTTAGACGCATGTTCAGATATTTTTGAATACAACAAATTTTGGGCGGCTACTGTCATTAAAAATTCAAAGCGATTAGTAGTAGAAGTTATTTACTTGAAAGTCAAGCATTCCTATTTAATAAATGATATCGCTCGAATCACACATCGGCCTGAAGTGTCTTGGGAAGCAGTGGAAAGTTTCGAAAGAAGCAAGCAACTTCACTTCTACCAGGTGAGACTGACAGATCAAGAATACTACAGGAAATGTATAGAGCAAGGCACCAAGGAAACAATGGAGCATCTCTTTTGCACTTGCACTTGTCTCGCATTGTTACACTGGATGAAGTATCGTTTTTGCTGTTAAAACTCGCGTAAGTACCAAAACTAGTTTTTGCGCGGCTTATTTGCCTACCAGATTATCCTAGCATAATAAACGATATCATAGAAAGTCGAGCTGTCTTCTTTTTTCAATTATGTAAAAAAGTATAATAATTTATGTTAGTATCCAAGGCAATAAATTTACAAAAAACCAAAAAATATTTTAAGCCCTTCGCAGTAAAATTGACTGTGTGGAATACTAAAAAAATGCTATTAAAGCGCTTACATGGGTTTACGAGTTTCATAAATCTTTTTTTATTGTCTTATTAAACTCTACAACACCTCTAGAATATGGGCCTTTTTTAAATTGATCCGAATAAAGTTTTGTCTTGTGCGCTCGAGGCCAAAACGCGTTTTTCTCGAAAGTGTGAACTCGAGAACTACTCAATCGATCTTTATAAATTTTACACAATTTTACACTCTTTGAGACACAGTTTTGAAAGACTTGTATGAAGGATTTTTTTGATTACAGCTATTGTCGCGAAATTTTCACTGAAATTTTAAGTTTTTTGTAAAAATGTCTGCCAAAACTCCAAATTTCAGTTTTTTTCCTTCGTCCAAGTTCTAAGTTAAGGTTTTAACTAAAACATGTATTTTTCACTTTTGATGATGCTCTAAGGAGTTATACCGCCAACGCGGGCGCATCTTTTTTCCGAGAGGTCACCGGAAATGGCGTCGCAATGAATGGGTTTAAAATATTTTTTTCCAAAAATTTCATAATTTCTTTGTTAATAGTGTATCTTTGACAATAATAAAAATCGTAATAAAATATTTGATTTTTTATATGAGAAAAATATTGTTGAAAAAAGGCTGTTTTTTACCCGAGGAAACCCATGTAAGCCCTTAAAGCTCAAATTTCGTAGTAAAAATCAAACCCCATATGTCATTTTAAAAGACTGCACGTTTAACTTAACTCACGGACTGACTTAACATCAAATTGGTTATTGCTTGACTTAGATTTTTTTGTGCTACCCAGTACATAGCAAGGTTTGTGGCTACTTATCTAGCACTTAGTAGTAATTATGGTACTTGAAGGATTGGCGCCGAACTCATTCGTACAATTACAACAGCAGCCTCAAATCGTGCTATGCATAACAAATTGTCATTTGTTTATCATTAGAAAAAGCAGGTTATCAAAGTATATCATTACTTTCTTAAAACGAAAAGCAATTTGCAACAATGCACTTCAAAGGAAATATTGCAATTTAGAGAGTAACAGATTTTAGCACTCAAAAAAATGAATAAATTCCCAAGCAACCAAGCAATATCTTCAAGAAACTCATGAAGCGCTGCAATATAAGACCGTTGAGAAAATTCCAAATATTTTTGTTTTGGCTTTAGTGAAGTAAATATGTGCATGTATGCGTGCTAGCGTGGGAGTTCATATGCGTTCGCCCCAGTTTAAGTATTTATATGTAGCTGAATATGCGAGCAAATATAGTTCTTAGCTATAGTACATTGCAGCAGCAACAAAAACCAATAGAAATAGTTTCACATCGATAGGAAAATGTCAACATTTCCTGCTCATTGCCACACAAACGAAATGAAATTTTACAAGTGCCCATGGGGCATAATACTAAAGTATATCTATGTAGTTAGAAAGCTGCGATGTAATAACCAAAGCAACAGCAAACATACACAAACACATGCTATGTATGTACGAGTATGCAAATATGAGTTTTATATAGTATGTATGTATATGTTAGTATTGCAAAATGTTTGAACTTAAGGTAAAAAGAGGATATGTGCGCCATAACGGAAGCTAACGGAAGCATTTTGTGAAAATATCTGAAGCAAATATTGAAGTGTTTACAGGCAGATACATGGCAGCAGATAAGCAAGTACGAAAAGATATATATTTGCGCAGCGGCAGACAGGTGCTTCTAGGCAAATGCACACATACATAGTGCGCACATATGGACACATGCACAAAAGCTATAAGACAAATATGTGTATTATAAAGTGTGTCTGTATGTAAATACACTTTCTTTATTGCCTTGGCTGCTGTGTGTGCCACGAAAATGGCCAACCGAAAATTGTTTAATGCAACAAATCTCTGCGCTTCACTTCTCCGCTTCATATGCAGTCGAAGTTAAGCACCAAAATCACTTAACTCGTTGCAGATAAGAGTGTGTAATTCGTATGTGCATTTGGGGAGTTTCTATGCAGTGCAAGTTTGCAAATTTGCATTTATGTTCCACAATGGAGCAAAAGGTGCAGTCGGGGGTGGAGGCATAATTGCTTATCTAATCAGTGTTGATTGTAATGTGCATACGTAATATGTTTTCCAGGCAATAATGTTAGACCGCACACAGCCATGGGTATTTACTGCTCTACATACCACAGTTCTTTGTCGTAATATTTGGCATAGTTGTGGTTTTGAATGCTTCAACTTGTGCGTCATTGAAATTCATGGCACAAAACAATTTTCTACTTTCGCAACATGTTGCACATGAATATATGTTAATATGGTAGTTTTGTATATATACTATACATATATATATTAACAACTGGTAGATATAGGCTTATATTATATACTTATATTAAAACTTGGTAAAAAATAAATTCATTATTTCTCCAGTAGATGATTTTAGTAATCTGTATCTCGCGTTGTGTAAGCGCGATCGGGTTACGCTATATGGCGTTAGGAATATAAGATTTGGTACTAAAAAAGCTTCCCAAACAGTTTTGTGATTGCTTTACTCAGTACCAGAAAAACAAATTACGCCATATTTTACAATTCTTTCTCAATAAAGGTTGCAAATGCGAATAGTATACCCAATAGTGCCCGATACTACCCAATACGTTCACTAAATAATTTCGTTTGATAACAACAGCTGATCTTATTGAACTTTTTCGCAGCCAACTTCCCACTTAAGGGCTTTACCATTATATATTTGAACAGTTGATAGGACTAAAGGGAATAGGAAGTAGACCGATAGGGACAGCAAACGGCGCCATATTTTTTCCGCTCTTTTGACATTTCTCTTCAGTAAGGTTTGCTATTTCACCATGGAAAGATATACGATCCAACAACGAGTCGAAATGATTAAAATTGACTACCGAAATTTGGTATCAGTGGCCTCAACTTTGAGAGCGATACGTCCAGTTTATGGTCGTCATAATCGTCCTGTCAGATCAACAGTTGAGCGTCTAGTGAAAAAATTTGAATCCATAGGCGCAGTACAAAATGTTCCCGTGCCAGTGAGACAAACAAGTACTCATAGTTTTGGCGCTAGCGAATCAATTGAGGAAGACCCAAATTAGTCTCTCACACGTCATTCTCAAAGGTTGGGCATCTATGTGACGTACATATGTATTTGTGTTACTTAAAACTTCTGTAGCGCTCTTACTGAAAACCCCTATAGTTAGGCTTGTTTTAAAAAAATTCTTAAATTTTTTGGAATAGTTTTTGTTCGGTGCTCTATCAAAGATGAAATATCGAAAATAGCATTTTTGGCATATTTTATGGTTTTACTATAAAAAGGGTAAAAATGCAGTTGAAATAAGGCGAAAATGATGTTATGTGTTTGGAGAGAACATCTTAACCGAACGCCAATGTCAAAATTGGGTTTCATATTTCAAAGTTTGAACAAACTCATACCATTTCGACGACCGATAGTCACCAAAAGAATTCAAAGGGATAGTTTTTCGTTTTTGTCATAGTTTTGAGCTTTTACCCTATAAAACCACGATTAATCCTGAAGTGTATTGCGTTTAGCTGGACAAATTGAGTGATGTACTCAAACAGAAGAGATATAAAGATATAGTGTTCCACTACGATAATGCGAGGCCTCATACAAGTTTAGTGATTCAGCAAAAGCTTTTGCAGCTGGAGTAGGATGTACTACCACACTCACAATCGTGTTCAATTTGTACTAAAACGCGAAATTATTTAGTGTATGGTTCAACATTTATGGTGCTGAACAAAAACAAAGATCGTTTGGAACCATTTAAATAAGAAGCGCATGATTACTGGTGATAAAAAGTGGATGACATGCGACAACGTCAATTGATACCGGTCGTGGTCGGATCGAGTAGAGCCGACGAAAACCACGGCCAAACCATGATTGACGATCAGGAAGGTTTTGCTATGTCTTTTGTGTGATATGCACGGAATTATCTACTACGGCCGTAGGGGAGGGCCAAGCTCTTAATTCGGGCAAATACTGTTCACAACCAACCGTCTAAAGCAAGCAATCGTCCATCACGGCAACGCCAGGTCTCAGACATCGATAGTGACTCGCCACAAGCTCCGAGAGCTAGGTTGAGACCAATCTTAGAGTATAGATTAGTAATTACTTCATCTTGGCTAATGTTTTGCTGATGAAAAAATTACCTCAATGTATATAAATTACAAAACACTTTGGACTAAGACAAACATCATTTCTAACCAATGTTTTCATACTTTCATAATCACCGTAAAATTCTATAAAGTAGGAGAAAATGAAATCGCACTTACCGGTTCGGGTGGCACCTCATCCAACACCTTTGGTTCACATTTCTCCTCTTCGGTATTGTTCGCTGCTGCGGTCGCGTTGTTAGTTGCTACGTTACTGATATTAGCGGTGGTAGTACTTGCAGTGTGCGCAGTTGGCGTTACTGTCGTCGCTGCCAGCTTAGTGGTTGCACTGCGTTTGGTGACATGTTTGTGCAATGACTGCATGGCCAACACATCGTCACTGGGCATTGGAACAACATTGCCAACTGTTGGTGTTATGTCAGCGTAATGCGACTTTGACTCAACGAGAAAGGATGTCGGCTGTTCTTCTACGCCCGCGCGTTGATAATGACGATGTGATGTTGGGTATTGGTGGCCATGCTGTTGTTGCTGCCGCTCGGCCGCATGTTGCACACGTCGATAGAACATAAGCAACTGCTGTTCATTGCTATTCAACTTTCTGGTGGCAGCTTGCTGTGAAAGCTGTTGGTCCTCATCGTATAGCTCTTCTTGCTCGGACGTCAACTCCTCCTCGCCAAGTTCCTCGGGTTGTGAAGGTGGTGCTGCTGCTGCTGCCACCGCTGCCGACTCATCATCATTATCCAGCAGATTAATGCGTTTTACCTGTACCTGCACCAAAGCATCTGCATCCGCATCCGCGTAGCCATCCGTTCCCACACCCTCGTCTGCCTCTGTGGGGAATTTGTAACGCGTTAGCCTCGGCTCAAATGTGGGTACACTGGCAGTCAAAATGGCCGCTTGTGCAGCGGATGCTTGGCTCAGCAGAGCGGCAGCGGTGACTGTTGCGGCGGTGCTCAGCATTCCGTGTGGCAGCAGCTTTGGCGTTGTGCTGAACACAACATTAGTTGCCGCAGCTCTGCTTGCCGCTGCCGTTGTTGTTGCCGTTGTTGAGAATTGTGCCGCACTGAGGAGGGCCAACAACCAAAGTATTGGAAATCGTTTCCTACAACAACCCGCAACAACTGCAGTGAGTGCTTTCGCTTTCGTCACTGCCGCGACCGCTAATGTCGCTGTCGCGTACGCCAGGCTTCGGCGAATGGCAGCTGCACTGAAGCGCACAAATTCGTTGACTACATTAGGATTTGGTGAAGTGCTTGAACTGTGTGGCGTTGGTGTTGGTGGCGATGTGGCTACGCGCGCCAGCAATGGAGGCATTGGCCATCGATGATGATTTATGGGTAATAATTTAGGATGTTGCTGTAACGCGCTTCGCTGTTGCTGTCGTTCGACGTTTTCGTTTGCTTTTTGCACCGTTTTCAGCTGCTGTGGTGTAATTACTGTATGTTTTTCATTTGTGTGTTGTTTGTGTTGTATTTGCTGTAATCGTAGGTGGTTTGTTCTTTCGTTTTGGTTTTGGTGGCATTTCCGTTGGGTTTGTTGCAGCACTTCAAATAGTTCTCGTCTCGGATTTTGCTGTTGTTTTTGTAGTTTTTGTTGCTGTTGTGGTTGTTTATTGCCTGGCCACAGACATTTCCCCCGCACTTCCATATCCGTAACAATATTTTAGCGTTTAAATAGTTTCAATTGTGTTGCAAGTTATTGAGTTTTCACAGTTACCGTTGCTCTGGCGTAGTTACTGGAGTTGTGTCTACAATAAAAAGATAAGAAAGTTTGTTATTTTATGGATTTAAAATTTTATAGTACTTTAGGGTTATGTTAGGCATTTCAATTTAGTTTTGGACACTAAACTGGATCCCAATACTTTTTAGAATCTCACTTGAAGTATACTTTTTGTTTTTTCACAGCAATAGAAAGGGTCTACATATAACTATTAAAGGGTGTATTTTTGCACATGTGGTTTTCAAGAAGCAACGAAACGCATACTATGACTAAACATTTTGCATTACTCTAAATAAAGGATTTTGTTTTAATAATGATTTCGAGAAAGTGACCGCCGACTCCATTCGAGAGGCCTATTTTTCGACAACTTATTGCAGCAATTCGGGTAGTATGTCAGCAATGTGCCGAATATTATTTTCGAAGCGTCAATCGTCTCGGGCTTATATGCGTAGACAAACGACTTCACATCACCCCACCAAAAAGGTTCAGCAGTGTTCAGAGGTTACATGGGTTTACGGATTTAAAAAAATCGATTTTTTTTATTATCTTATTAAATTCTAAAACACTTCTAGAATATTGTTGAATATCTAACTGATCCGAGAGATAGTTTTGGAGTTACAGCCTTGAGAACTTGCGCGCTGGAGTCTAGATAGGTTAAGTGCGCCGTCTTTAAACGCGTTTTTCTCGAAACTGTCCTTTTGAAGTCGGTTGGAAAGATTTCTCGAGAACTACTCAACCGTTCTTCATTAAATTTTACACAGCTCTTTGAGATACAATTCTTAAAGACTTGCTTGCAACTATTTGAAAAAAGATTTCGCGAAATTTCCACTGAAATTTTAATTTCTTTAATTCGACCAAGCTCTATGTTAAGGTTTTAACGAAAACACATATTTTTTTACTTAAGATGATCCTGTAAGGAGTTATACTGCACACGCGGGCGCAATTTTTTCCTAGGTGCCACCGGAAATGGCGCCGAGTTTAAAATATTTATTTTTACAAAAATTTCAAAATTTCTTTGTTAATAGTGTGTGTTTGTAACAATAAAAAATTCTAATAAAATATTTAATTTTTTATATGAAAAAAAATTTGGAAAAAAGGCTGTTTTTTTACCAGAGGAAATCCATTGTTGGAACCAAAAGTCCTCCATATCAACATCCTCCGATTAAGGCATGAAAACTTCATTAATCAGGGACAGCCTTGCCCATTGACTATAAAATTAGTTTCCTTAAAACAACTGGATTTTATATAAAGTTATGGTGGTCCAATATCGGCGGTTGCGGCAAATATGCCGCTTTTTCTGGAGAATAGGATATGTGCGTTGTCGTGGTGCAACTTCCAATCGGTTGCCATGTTTTGTCAGACTCGATTGAACCTTCGTTCAAAAAATCGATTTTTTTTGCTTAAATCTCTTTAAAACTAATCTAAGAATATGTCCCTAAAGTTTTGGATGGGAATTCGAAATATTTTCGAAGTTAGAAATGAAATAGTGTCCGAGAGTCTAGCAGATATATGAGCGATTGGGCAGTAAGCGAAAACTTTAACGCGCGATTGCTCGGTTTTTTATTTTTACGATTTTTCTTAATTGGCGGGCAGGATAGAAAAAAAACTAAACGTCGTATGGAATTGGGACAAAGTTAATTATTTTTGGCATTAAATTATCTCTATTTAAATTAAAAAAAAACTAAGAAAAGTCAAGTTTGAACATATTTTTAAACAACACAAAGTAAAATTTTTTCGGTCAAAAACCATTTTTTTTCAATTAAAAAAAATTTACACCTTTTTTTGAATTTTTTTAGTTTAACTAAAAGATAAATTATTAAAAAATATGAACCTCTTTGAATTTTTTGTTTCCGATAGAAATTGCGACCTGCATCCTGCCCGCCGTCTGACAAATGCACATGCGAGATGCATCGGACAATTGCTTCCCAAAGGCAGAATATCAAAGATTTCGTATCCAAAAAATTTGAGAATGATGTTTAAATATATAACTAAAAACCCAAGAAATTTCGCTTTAATTATAATATAATTAATTATAGTATAATAAAACTTGGCGTTGACGGTTTGTCCAGAAGGAACAAATTCATGGTGAACGATGCCTTTAATGTCAAAAAGGACAATGAGCATCGTTTTCACTTTGGATTTGCTCATTCATCAGCGACCTCTTCCCGGCCCTCCAAAAAGGCCTGGTGCCACCGAAACACAGTACTTCCTGCTTAAGTAACATCTGGGTAAGCCTGCTTGGTCATATCAAACGTTTTTGTTGCAGATTTACCGAGTTTCACACAGAATTTAATTGCGTATCTCTGCTGTAACGGACGGAAACAAGTCGCGCGAAAATGTTTGTCTTTCTCCAGGTGCTCGGAGACAACTGACCAGCTGCTCGATCGTTAGCTAGGATCGCCCTCTACCAAATCCAGTCGGTGCGCGCACGCTCCGAAGTACAGTCGCGGCAGAAGAAAATCAGTCCTATTACTTTCCGGACAAACCCTGTATTAATTTAATACACCTTATTCAGGGTACAAGTATATTGCCTATCGTAATTCAACTGTGAAGCCAAATAACAGTAGCGGATATACATAAAATTAAATTTTCTGTATTAGAAATTGGATTTGATCACATTACTTCACACCTTTAGGCACACATATACCAAAAGCACACTCAATACCGTTAAGCGTCAAGCTAATTACCAACCGGAATTTGTAATATGCCCTCAAGCGCCGTGAATGAAAAATAAATTTACGCCTGAAAAAGTTATGTTGGCACTTGGTCGAAACTTTAAATTAAATTCGAATGCTAATTTCCATTTTGAAAATAAAATTTGCTCGTTGTCATGAGTAGGGTGATTGAAGCGCGTTGGTAGATTAGTAGAAGGGGCATATTAAAAGTTTAGCTATTGTTTTTGTTGTTGATAGCACATTTTATTTTGTACTTGCAGAGAAATGTGTGTTTGTGCGTAATGAAACTTGTTGCTTCTTTTTGATGTTGTTGTTATTCAAAGATAAAAATAGTTTTACGAGTCCAGCAGTTGTCCTTGTCACGACGCTAGTCAACGACCGTTGGGTGTGTTATCTTAAGCGAATTTATACCTTACTAATATTTATTTAATATATTTAATAAGAATTGGCAACAGAAATCACTTTGACTTCGAAAATGATTTCACGGCTAAAAATAATCCCATTTTTTCCAAAATTAAAATTTGAACTTTAAGTCAAAATGTTTCTTCTTCTTCTTAATTGGCGTAGACACCGCTTACGCGATTAGTAAAAACTTGGGAAATGACAGCAAGTACAACAAATACTTGGAAGTGTTAAGTTTGTCAAAACTAAGACAATTTTAAGATATTTTTTAAGAGTTTACTGAAAAATTATAACCACACAATGGAGTAAGTTGGCTGAGGATTGGAACGGTATGTTGTGCTGTTACATAGGTGAAACAGAACTTATTTATGATTTTAGTGATTTGTACCTTACTTAGATTTATTTAATACATACATATATTCAATAAGAATTGACAACAGAAACTTGAAACAACTTGATTTCGAATATGATTTCACGGCTAAAAATAACCCCATTTTTTCCAAAATTAAAATTTGAACTTTAAGTGAAAATGTTTACTTTCTCATTTATCAGCATTTTTTTCAACTTATGCTTCTTCATTTTGGTGGCACAAAGTACTCTAATTTTTTTGCTTTAAGCTGTATTTCACTTTTCATACTATTACCGCTATAAACTATATGTATTACAAAAACAAACAGTTTGACATTTCACCACTTCACCCGAATGCAAAACTTTATCTAAATTTTCAAAATTACATATATGTACATCCGCCAGAGTGGCATACTTGCATATTGGCAGTCATCAATTGAACTCGGTAGCCGCCGCTTGCATTGAATTTTATCACATCAATGACAGTCATGCACATAAATGTGTGTATGGGTATCTTCCAAAGCCCTGCGGTTATTTTCAAAACAGCGCCAGTAGATTTATTTTTCAATTTTCGTTGTTGTTTTTTTCGAACTGCGTCTGGTCATGTCAACATTTGGTTTTATGTCTTCTCCTCGCCAATTCCGCCATTTGTTATCATTGTTGTTGTGGCTGTAGCCAAGAGTGCGTCAATTCTATTTATGGCGCTGTCAGATTGCCTGTCTATACATGTGTATGTGCGTGTGTGCACGTACAGACAACTAAGTTTCTTCTCGCATTTGTATGTCTTTTTTCTTCGCTGTCAACCTACATGGCAGTGGTATTTTTCATGTCCCTTTGTGGCGTGTCTGCCCTCATGCCCGGCCCACATCGTTAACCCGCACTTGACAGGCAGCCAGTTTGTCGCTAAATCTGAATCTGTTTTCGCATTGCTGTTTTGGTTACGACTTTGATTTGCTTGTTCCACACTGTTGCATGCAATGCGCAATAATGTGATTACTATATCAACTTTGAAATCTCCTTTTACTATGAATTTTACGTGGTTATTCCCATTGGACTACGGTGAATTCGTGGTTTATGGTGGGGAGTATATTAATGAGGTTACCATTTATTGGTCACTTTGTAGCATAAGTAGTTACAGAGTTGCATTTGAGGTGAAACTTTAAAATGACAAATTTAATTCACACTAATGAAGGTGAATGAAATAAGCAAGGGAGCGTTCAGTTCGGTCGTTACCAACCATTTATTTTATAAGGTGGATATATAGCTTTTGAGGTTTCGGTAACCAAGAGGTAACAGCTTTTGATCGATAACCAAAAGGTTTAAGATGAGTAGAGGATTGACATACGAGCTTAGTTCCGTGACTGCCGATATTACACCTTCATAATTAACTCGCTTACTTCATAATGAAGGTGAGCTGAACGTTTGGAAGATATACCAAAAAAAGTTCAGAGTCATGGTCAACCTTTTCAGAATCGTCATTGTTAAGTCTAAAGCTTGAGAGTAACGTGTTCGAAACTCTTTTCTTCCACAATCCATATTTATGTTGCCACAATCGATATAAGTAAATTTTTACTGGATTAATAATATTCATACAAGTCCTCTTTATGTCAGTACGTTTTCTTGGAGTTGTGGTCTGACGATGTTGGACTTTTTTATGAGATAAAGGAACAATGTTTGGATAATGTTATGACTGAAAATAACATATCTATATTTATGGCGAAATTTTTTTCATTTCTAGATCGAATAATATATAAAGTGCCATAACTAAGCACTAAATTAAGATATAAAACTCAAATTTGAAACAGGGGATCGCGGTAGCCAGGGGCACCTTTGTGAAATAAATTTTGAAAAAGTGGACGTGGCGCCGCCCTCTAATAAGTTTATAGTATATATCTCCTAAACCAATTAAGCTACAACGCACCAAATTCGCTTAGCACTAATACTATATGAAATCCTACCGACACTGTGAAAATAGATGAAATCGGATGAAAACCCCGTTCACTCCTCATATAACGGTATTGTTAAAAACTACTAAAAGCGCGATAAATCAATAGCTAAATACGCCAAAACAATTAAATTTTACCTACCATCTCGGTGAGAGCTTTATGAGAGCCGGTGTAAAAATTGCACAATGGGCGTGGCACTGCACACTTTTTGGTGAATTGGTGAATCACCATATCTCGGAACCCGACCGACTGATTTTGACTAAATTTGGTATGTTCTATTTTTTTCATATTTCTATGTCATGTTGTGAAAATCCAATTCCACTTGATTCGTTCAGTTTCCAGTACACAAATCAAAAAGCAATTAATGTAACGGGATAAAACTTCGCACTAATAATGTCTTTAGTGTGTGCGACCTTATGATCAAAAATTATTTAAAACCAATAAAAACTGTTCAAGCCCCCAGGTACCGAATATTTGGACCCCGGTACATAAAGTTGAATTTTTATCGAAAATGACGGTCAATGTGTGATATATATAACTGAAATTAATAGATAAGCGTTCTCTTATATTGCTATGTCCGTATGTCAAAAACGGGTTAAATCGGACCAATGCTTCCGGGTGACTTTGTACCGCATATATGGCGCAATATGTGAGTGATCTCATTGGAAATAAGAGAGCGTGTTTTACACATAACAGTGTATCTTTGTGCCAAAAATAGTTAAGTTTGATCAAAAATTTAGCTTAGCCTCCATATAACTAATATCAGGATTTTCGAACATCCGGTTGATTTTACTCTTTATGATTGGTGTTATACCCTTAAGTATTTCTGCGGCCGTGATTTTTGCAAGTTGCAAGAGTATAAAATGTTCGGTTGCACCCGAACTTAGCCTTTCATTACTTGTTTATATTTGGTTCCAGCAAATAACTTATTCTAGACGCAAGGTATTGCAGAGATTATGTGTGGCCAAAAGTGATATGTAGGATCCACAAAAGTAACATTTTTTTGTTCAAGTATTATGTTATTAGCGAATTACAGGAAGTCCAAAGCTATATAAATTAGGCAAATAAATAGAAAAAAAATAGAAAATATAGGAAATAACTCTTTTTGGCAACTTATGATGTTATGTGAACGTTTTTTTTTTTTTTGAGTATGAAATTCAATTACTTATCAATCCAATCTCGCTAAATATAAAGTGAAACGAACAGCAGTGGACGAATACAGACACTCGACTACAGTTAGGTTAGGTTAAGTGGTCTATCCTAACAGTGATCTCACTTGGACAGCTTATAACGCCGGTCCGTTGCAGTACCTGGAATTCCAATAAATTTGATCCTAAGGACACGTATAAATCGAAGGAGTGCTTTGAGTCGATTTATAAATAGATATGTATATTTAGCAGCATTTTGAAAAGAGAAACCCTAGCATCGCTTTATTCTAGACCAACATTCGAGGTTTTACTTTATACTTTAGTACTCTTTTTTTACCATCACTAGCGTATAATAAGTTTATAACGCCCAAAAAGAAAGGTTTATATATTATATACATATATAATATATAAATAATCAGCATGGCAAGCTGAGTCGATTTAGCCAGGTTCGTATACGCGAACAAGTCTCTCAGGTTTTGAGACATCGATCTGAAATTTTGAGCACATAATTTTCTCTCCAAGAAGCTGCTCATTTGTGGGAATCGCAGATGTTGCATAAGAAAATTTGCCAAAATGCCGCCCTAAAATTTTTGCGCCCTAGTAACTACCTATAAGGACGGTCCGGAATGCATGAAAGGAATCTTTTGTATATGTGAAGGGTGTTATAGCTTTGTTTGCCAATAAACAAAAAGCAGAGTTATAAACATATACTAACTATCATGCATTTAGTAGTTTTCCATGAAAACACCGCGGAAGTTGCTATTAATCAACAACTATTGCTGTTTGAAGCTCAACAAAATGGAAATAAGAACTTCTAATTACAGTTACAGTTGTGCTCACTGAACGTAAATGAGTATGAACTATTTTTCCCAACTATTGCAGTGTCGCTGTGTGCCTAAGTACCAGCGTTGTCGCATTAAATTGGAAAATTGAAGTGCAAGTATTTAGCAAACTCTGTAACGCATCACATAGCCGCTGTCTCTCTCTAAAAAAATGTCTAAAAAAAACAAGTAAGGAAGAGCTAACTTCGGATATAACCGAACATTTCATACTCTTGCAACTTGCAAGGATTAAAGCCAGGGTACTACTTTCTGGTACATAAGGTCTGTTAGTTATATGGTGTCTAGGTCACTTGTCACTTGTCACGCTCTCTCAATTATATTAAGATAACTCACAATACTGGCTGATGTATGCGGCATAAAGACACCCGGAAGTTCGAAACTCTTTATATTAGGTATATTGGGGCTAAGGGATATATTGACCCGATACAAGGCATTTGTAACTCATAGACATTCTACTGTCACATAAGGATTCTCTCTGAATTTCAATTACATATCTCACACATTGACCGATATTTTCGGTAAAAAGTCAGCTTTAAGCACTAGTTGCACTTATTGAGTACCTAAAAGCTTGAACAGTTTGGATTTGGGAAATTTTTAGTCATAAGGTGGTTTTAGTCGGACCCCGAGATATGTATGTGATTTCGCCTAAAAGTATGCGGTGCCACGCCCATCGTCCAATTTTGAACCCGAATCTTACAAAGCCTCCTTATACCCTTTCGCGGATAAAATTTCATGTCTCTGGCGCATTTAGTTTTTGATTTATCGCGCTTTTAGTAGTTTTTAACAATGCCGTTATATGGGGAGTGAGTTGGGTTATCATTCGATTTCTTCCATTTTCACACTTTCGGCAGGAGTTCTTATAGTATTTGAGCTAAGCGAATTTGGTTGTTGTAGTTTGATGGTTTAGGAGATATGTACATTAAACTTATTAAAGGGCAGGTTCACGCCCACTTTTTCACAATTTTTTGCCCACACATGCCCGTTGCGATCGCCTGTGTCAAGTTTGATTTTTATTTCTTAATTCAGTGCTTATTCATAGTACTTTATGAACGTGGCAGTGGTCCGCTTGCGCCATTTTGCGACCTCGATCTTTCTTTGCCAAGAAATTGGCACATACGAATTTTTTCAAAATATCGCAATTTTTACTCAAGTTATAGCTTGCACTGACGGACGGACAGACAGACAGTCAGCCGAGTTTCAACTTGTCTCAACATCCTGTTCATTTATATATATACATATATATATCCCTATATCTATCACTCTTAGTTTTAGCTGATACATACAACCGTTAGGTGAACAAAACTATTATACTCTGTAGCAACATGTTGCAAGCGTATTAAAACGGTTCAAATCATTTGCACATTGCTCTGTGATTTGCGAACAGTTTTTGCCGTGAATACAAAACCAAAAAACCGTTTATACTCGTATGTGTGTTTTGTTGCTGTTGCTCTCATATATAAAACTTTTAATGAGTTTGTAAATGTTTCAACACTATACAAAATAACTTTTGCCACCAGCGACTGCCACAGTTCCACAAAATACTATTGAATTGGTTACAGTTATAACCACCCTGGAGCCCCCACAGGAGCGCACTACATACTTTTCAGCGCTCCACAATGCACCTCAGTTGAATTTATAACAGCTGCAATTATTTGAGTCCGTGCTGAAGAGGAAGTATGCAGCACATGCCACGAGCCACGAACGCTGGCTGCAGTTTTGATATTACGCAACAACAGCAATTAACAGCGTGCACAGTCAAACATATATAAACGGAGTCTAATATGTATTTGTATCTACAGGAAAGCTATACGAGTGGTCTAAGCGAAATTCACGCCATTTATTGCTATTGAAGCAATATCCACCGCTCCCGCCGCTTTTCCCCACATACACAAGTACATAGGATGCGTGTGTGCGCGTGCTGGCATTTGTTTGCTATTATTCTTGCGCTCAGTTGGTCGCTGCATTGCACACGATTAAATTTGTAATTTCTGTCATTTTGTGCCATTACGGTCATTAGCCGTCCCCCCACACCGCTGCGTGTTGCAGCTCCTTGTTAGCGCTCATAATTATGCTAGTTAGTAAAAAGTTAATTGTAGTTGTTTTAATATTTGCAATATCGGCTAATGAAATTAAATTTCGCTTGATGCCGCGATAAGCTCGCCGGCTTCAATATTATCCGCGGTAACATGTGTGTAAAATTTTTAACGCACGGAGCTTTGAACTTTGCGTATTTGTTAACTAATTGGCATATTGGGATAGGGATTAATAAGCGGTGTAAATTTTTATAATTGTTACCATTTTGAAATTTGAAAAGTTTGCATCGTACAAACACTATGTACAAGGTGCGCTCCAAAGTAAATAGGACTTTTTAAATCTAGCGCCCCCTGGCGGCGCCATCTATATGTCGACTGGTGCGTTATAATCTGCTATCTTTATTTCATGACATTTCATAGATTGGAAGTGAAGTTATTGCGTTTTAAATGTCAGTATGTTTGTGTTATCAGTGCGAAGATGAGCTTTGAACAAAGATCCAACATTAAATTTTGTTTTAAAATTGGTAAAACTTTTACCGAAATGTGTCAATTGATGAAACAATTTTATGGCGATGATTGCCTATCCCGTAGCAGAGTGCACGAGTGGTTTCAACGTTTTCAAAGTGTTACAAAGTGGTGAGGACATAAATGACCATCAACATGTGGGCCAATCAAAATCCGTGATCACCGGAAATTCCATCGAAATTGTGCGTGAATTCATCAATAATCAGCCGAAATCATTATTGCAATTCATGGAAATGGAATTGAACATCTCCAAATCATCGATTTATCGCATTTTGACCGAGCATTTGGGCTTACGAAAGGTGTGTGCACGGTTTGTTCCGCACAAATTCACTGACGACCAAAAATTGCTTAGAATCCAACATTCGAAGGACATCATTGTGACCGATTATTTGACCAAAAATCTCATTTTAACCATTAACCACTCTCCGTATTCACCTGATATGGCACCGTGCGACTTCTTCCTTTTCGGAAAAATGCATTTGTTCATGAAAGGAAAGCGTTACGCAGGCGTAGAGGCCATTCAAAAGTCTTGCACCATACTGGCATACCGGCCAACATAAATATCGTCACATAAAATACAAAATAACGTACCATCACTATTATAAGTTTACAAACAAGTTTACAAACGAAGAAAAAACGATATATGTAATAGAAACCACTCTTACACAAAATTTGAGTTTTGGTTATAAAATAGTTATATATTGGGTAGTCGAAAAAGTCTTTTCGTATTTTATTAATAGATGTCGTTGTAGTCGTATATCTCCAGAACTACTAATCATATTGTGTCCATATAGTGTTGGAAAGGTGAGATTTTAAGCTTCATTTCACCAAAAAAAATTAAATTCGGGGCAGTTGAAAAAAATTACAGCTGCAAAAATGAGAGAAAATAATGAAGAAAAATCGCTATATTTTGAAATTTTTGTAAAAAAAAAAAGGGAAGAATGCCACCAATGAAACTTGTGAAGTTTACAGAGACGATGCTGTATCAATTCGTGTAACACAAGAATGATTCGCTCGCTTCCGCTCTGGAAATTTCGAAATTTCGATTTACACTGATGGAATAATGTCTCTAGCTGAAAAATGGCAAAAAGTGGTCGACCAAAACGGTACATATTTGTTTATTTATTTCTTAGTACAATTATAAAAAAACAGTTGAAGTTTGATTAGAAATACGAAAAGACTTATTCGACTACCCAATATATTGGTTATATCCGCAAGCGGAAGCTAAAAATTTTATGCTACATATACATAAGTATGTACTAGGATGTAGTGAATCGTAAGCAATAATAATTATGATATGTTGTTTCACATTTTAGGTGACGATATATACAAATGAACAACGTGACGAGCTGAAGCTCATGAGGCTGAGTATATAATATATGTATGTATGTGAACTTATCGCTCAATTTTTGAGATGTTGAACTGAAATTTTGCACACGTCCTTTTCTATTCAAGCGGCTGGTCATTTGTCGAAATTACCGATATCGGACCACTATAGCATATAGTTGCCATACAAACCGACCAATTAAAATCAAGTTATTGCAAGGAAAACTTTTTATTTGATAAAATATCTTCACGATATTTGGTATGGATTATTGCCTCAAGCAACGCTGCAATCTTCGAACATATTTTACAGATCGGAGTACTATAGCATATACTTGCAGTACAAACTAAACTATCAAAATCTAGATAAAGCTCTTCTTATATGACATTTGAAATGTAGCTGTGAATAGTATTATAAAATCGGTGCAGCCGAAGTTGACAATTTCTTTTTAACTTTTTTTATCGGAAAAATTATTTCTTTGTATTAAATTTGCATTTAATATGAAAATTATTATAATTATTATTTCAATTTATTTCCAGCAAACATTTCCTTTACAAGCAACTATTGAAAACTTTTCAATAAAATGAAAAGCGAACAGGCGATTAACTTACTTCGAAATTCTCGGTAGCATTCACATTCGGCACGACATGGCGTATAAGTAACATTTCTTCACACAACCAAGCAATGCCTTAATATTTTTCGGCGTTTCAACGCTAATTTTTTTTGTTTTGTGATCAAAGCAGACTTTTGTAAGCAGAAAGAGAAGAGAAAACCATTACAAATACGTCAACAAAACGAAATATTTGTTGCGCCTGGCAACCAACTGAGCGCTTTATTAAAATTCTATTGGGAAAATGCTTTTGTTGGTGGCGCATGTGGCGCCTACTAGGTCTATATCGACAAATATGTATGTACCTACAGTGAAATTATTGCTTGCACACATACATACAGATAGTAACGTTGCCATGTGGCTGCCTAGTTGGCTTGGTGTGTGTTGTATACTGGCGTTTAATTGGCAACATCACCAGCTAATGCCGGCAATTATCGCGTAAATTGCAAGTTAATTAATTGGTCAGATATGAAATGCAACGAAACAGAAAAAGTACAGCAAAGGTGAGGTGTGGCTGCGTGAGCGTGTAAAATACTATGTAACAGCGAAGAAATTAGGGGGAAGTGCTCGCAGAAATACGCGGAAACAAGAAAAACAGCAGAAAAATTTGTAGCAAACAGTGCGTCATGGCAACAGCGTACTGTTAACGTTTGGTGTAGACAAGGTGCAATTAGTGATGTAGTGCAGCTGGTAATTACTGGCATGTACTATATGAGTTTATGTGTTTGAAAGCAATAACGGTAAAAATGCAGTTGTTGAACTGTTTCTTGGATGCAACCTTGTTACAACATGCTCGTTTTTTTCTGTAAATAAGTCCGATATGCGGAAAGTGGGTTTGTTTCAGAAAAGTCTGAGCGAAAAATTTCAAGTGAATAATTAGAATGGAATTTGTAGGCTCGAATAAATATATATTAATAAATATATATTAAAATATATAACAAATTTTGAAATTTTGAAAATGTATATAAATATATATTATATTTTTTATTTAATTGAATTCTGTTTTTTTTCACCTTCGACTTCAAACTTAAATAGTAATTTTTTTAATGATTATAACACAGCTAGATTTTTTCGACCCAAAAAATTTATTTTTAACTTTCCATTAACCAAAACCGTCAAGTTTTAGAGTGCACTTACACAACTTTTCGTTGATATAACGAGAAAACTCGAAAAAACTGCATAAAGCGCGCGCAAAAAAAGTTCAATGGTTGCCACTGCTAGAAATCGCTGCAAGCTGTGTCACCACCGTAGCCATCACCAGCATAGTTATCAACAATTAGTGTCAATTTTATTTTACTTAATGCCGAACTTATGCCACCACAAGCACCGCCACACCACACCACATTTCACAATCAGCATTAAATCATTGTGGAAAGTTTTGCATAGAAATTGTCACAATTATAACGAGCGAGTGAATACATAAAAAGACCCATGCAAAGTAAAATACCAGCACTGAATTTCCCACCGCATGACTGTATGTATAGATAGGTGAGAGCCGGCTGCGGCGTCAGCAAACCGTTATTTGCATATTTGCGGTGTATGTAAATGGGTATGTATGTGTATGTGTGTGTATATGTCACCTCAGCGGCCGCCGCAGCACTGTTGGAGCTACTAGCAAAGCATTTACACTCGGGACACAGTCAGCTGCGCTTTTCGGTTTTGCACTGTTGGACCTCAACAGCACAGTTGCGCGTTTCGCCTGCCGCCTTTTAAAAAGTCTACCACTGATTTAATTAATTTTTCACGCATAATCAACGTTGTGGCGTGGCTGTTAGTTAGCCGACATGCAGCGAGATATAATTAAAATATACTTCATATGTCAGTATATACATATGTATGTATGTATGCGCAACAGTATTTTTGGTTTAAAAAAGCCATTCTGTTACGAAAATAACGAGTTGCGTATGCACAAATAAAAACGTGCATAAATGCCCTGCCACACACTGTGTATGTTGCTCCATGGCGTATACGCAACATGCGTTTATTATGCCATAACAATACTTTCTGCATTCTTAATGGATTTCTGCGGAAATTGCATTAAAGCAGCGTGTGTGTGTGTATTTATTTACTTTGGAAGATATATGACATATTTTATTTCATTAAAATGTTGGCGTGCAATTATATTATCACAAGCAGCGTTTCCTGCTTCAATGTATAGAAGCGGATATATCTTGATGGAAGTATGATTGTTTTGGTTAAAAAAAGTGTTTTTCAAAGAAAATTGAATTACATGTAACAAAATACTACGGAAGAAAATATATTAATTTGTTCCTGTCATCGGTGTAGGCAGTCACTCGAGCAAATATTTAGCTTGAATAATAAAGCTGCCTTCATAAATGTGCGGAATCAGTTATACATTATATAATTCATTTATCGGGTAAGCTAGAAAAATTAGTAAATCTTATTTGGCTATCCCAATTTAATAATCTTTATCGACAAATTCTATAGTAAACAAGAAAAAACGTTAACTTCGAATGCTAGAAGAAAAAGGTTTCCAAACAAACACTTCATTTTATTCGGTCAGTATATATGACAGCTATGTACATATATGCTATAGTAGTCCGATCTGAATAATTTATTTGGAGATTGTAGCGTTGCCTTCGAAAATAATTTAAGTCAAGTTTCGTGAAAATATCTCATCAACTAAAAAAGTTTTTCATACAAGAACTTGATTTTGATCGGTCAGTTTGTATGGCAGCTATATGTTATGGTGATCCGATCTAAAAAATTTATCCGGTCATTGTAGCATTGTCTTCGAAAATAATCTGTGCCAAATTTCGTGAAGATATCTTGTTAAATAAAAAAGATTTTCATTCAAAAACTTGATTTTAATCGTTCAGTTTGTAGGACAGCTATATGTTATAGTGCTCCGATATCGGCAGTTTCAACAAATAAGCGGCTTCTTGGGGAGAAAAGAACGTGTTCAAAATTTCAAAGCGATATCTCGAAATATGAGGGAGTGAGGGCCACGTTGACATACCATATATATCTATCGGGGGATTTTTTAAGAGCTTGATAACTTTTTTTTTAAAAAAAACGCATAAAATTTGCAAAATCTCATCGGTTCTTTATTTGAAACGTTAGATTGGTTAATGACATTTACTTTTTGAAGATAATTTCATTTAAATGTTGATTTTCATTCAAAAACTTGATTTTAACTTCGGAAATGTTGTCGTTCAGTTTGTTGACGTGACTTGGTGGCCAACTTACGGGTCCATTTCTTGAGATGAATTGCTATATGTTATAGTCTTGGAAACCACACGTCAACGATATCGGCAGTTTCAACAAATAAGCGGCTTCTTGGGGAGAAAAGAACGTGTTCAAAATTTCAAAGCGATATCTCGAAATATGAGGGAGTGAGGGCCACGTTGACATACCATATATATGTATCTATATACATTTACCCAAGCCTGTGCACCTTATGAGTGTTACACGATCCGTGGTAAACTTACAGGGTATATTAAGTTTATCAACGTATTAAAACCAGCTAAAATTTTACCAAAATCACATTTACCTTCCAAATAAGGAAATGTACTAAACGAGCGTTATTTCGACTAGCAAACCTATCAACTTTATTACAGGCAACTCCACCAATGTGATTTTATGATAAAACCATCAATATGGTCCCAACCCACTTTTTCAACTCACAAATAACTGTCAACAATTCGAATTCCCAAGTCAACAGTATTTTTTTAACACTGTCGCCATTATTTCCGTGACAAAAATGTGTGTCCCTCCGGCGTGACGCGCGATTTTTACGCTGATATGCAAATCATTAATATTTGTTGTTGTTGCATGCAATCAGCACGCTCATATACGTATTTAGCACACTTTTTGCTTGTCTCCCGTTTTAATATAAAAAATAGCTTACACACACACATTTAACGAGAAAATATGTGACAAATACGAGCATTATTACAACATTTCCATTTCATTTGCAGCATCGTTATGTGTGGTTGGCCAAAAGTGATGAGCAAAACACGCATATTCGCTTCAGTGCCGAGCAAATAAAAAATTAAAATCAAAATGGAATAAATGAAACTTTTATGCTCGGCATAAAAATCAGCGCGAGGTTTAAAAACTTTTGTTGTGCATTTTTTCCAACATATTTACAATACACGCACACTCAGGCATGTATGAGAGTGCTCTAGACGTTGCACTCGCATAATTGTTGAGCGAAAAACTGGTTAAATATTACAATAATTCCCAAGCCTGTGCACCCATACAAACTCAGAATTATACGTATATGTATGTATGTATTGTTGAATATTCTTAATTTACATATTTGCCTGAACAATGCTCAAGTAAATATTTGGAATTTCCACAGAAAAATGTGGCTTGTTCCATTTTGGTGGCAAGTGACTGTAAAATTTATATACTTTAAATTACATACGAATATGTTATGTCAGAGTGATCTATTTAAGCCTGAATAATTATTTGTAAACATTATTTTAATAGGAAACAATAAAATAAAATATATTCCAAATAAAAAAGGGGAAATGGAGGATTGCCACCTATCCATTTGAAAATTCTAAGTTTTTTTTAATAAATGAATGAACACAATCGATATCCAATCTGGAGAAAGCTTAAAAAACTTACGATTAAAAATGTTTTAAAGAGTTACCACCTATTTAAAAATCTTACATAAAATATATTTGCTTTAAGAAAAGGACAATAACTTATTTTCATTATGGACTTTATTTAATGTAAAAATTTTGAAGTGGTGGCAACTCTTTAAAACCAAAAGCGTTTAAGCGGATTCACCGTTGAATATACATATTTTGCAAGTGGTTGCCACATGATTCAATTAAGAAGTAATAAATTAAATTAAATATATGTACATAGGTGAAAACTAAGCAGGTTTCAAAAAATTATTTTGCGAAGTTATTTTTGAAAAGAGTTGCCACATATTTTGATTTTTTTTGACAGAGTGGGAAATTATATTATATTTTACAACAACGGAGAAAGCTTAATAAAAGTTATGATTAATTTTTTTAAGAGTAGCCACTTTAAAATCTTTAAATTTTTTACTTAAATAAAATCGATAATAAAAATGAGTTATTGCTGTAAGAGCATGTAACCAAAAACGTGTAAGCAGGTTCAGCGTTGAAAACAATTTGCGAGTGGTTGCTAGCGAAGGTATTTTTGAAAAGAGTTGCCACATATTTGGAAAAAAGATTGTTTACCAGATTGGGAAAATATTTTATAATTTTTATTAATTTAGTATGTGAGAAAATTTTATCTACATATGTAGATATAGAGATACAAGCAGAGAGCGGTTGCCATATGATTAATTTATTTAAACTTATTACTGATAAATTATATGAAAAATAAGAAAAAACGTTAACATTGGTTGTCCCGAAGCTATAATACCCTTCACAAATAGAAAATATTACTTATAAGCACTTGATTTTGATCGATCAGTTTGTATGGGAGTTATATGCTTATTGATACGATCTAAAGAATTTCTTCGGAGATGGTACCACTTGGCAATAACTCATGTTAAATTTCTTAAAGATGTCTCAATCAATCTCAAACTCAGCAATCGTTCAGTTTGTATGACAACTATGTATATGCTATAGTGGTATATCAGCCGACCCCACAAATGAGCGGCTTCTTGGAGATAAAAAGGACGTTTGCCTATTTTCAGATCGATATCGCAAAAACTGAGGAGTTAGATTGAGTTTCATAATTTTTACTCAATGATACCTTTAAAGTTGCCAATTAAAAAAAAAGAGTTTTGTCATATCATTAACCTTCCTTTTAAAGTGGACATCTTCTATAATAGTAGAGATATCGTAATAATACTATAAAATGTATTCAAGTCGCTGCTGCATAACTTGGTTGAATTAGAAAAAATAATTGTCGACTCCACAGCGTTTTACCCAACATTGCGAAATATTTTAGACACCTTCAATTCTTTTAAATTTCAAAAGCATTTAATGTGCAGCTGCAACCTTCTTCACTTGCCTCTACTACGGCTTATATAATTAGGGTTGTGCAGTGACAGCTGCGAGCTGCACTATGTTTTTCCCTCAGCTATTTTATAAGCTATTAAATTGCCACTAATTGAATTTTATACCAACGCAGCGCGATATACATTTATATAAGTATTTGTGTAAGTACATTCAAATATGTACATACATACATATGTGTGTGTGTGTGTCTGTTAGCCTGTGTGCAGCAGTTTTCTTTTTTTCTTTAAAGCATTGGCAAAAGTTTGCAGCTCTACACATGCAACCGTGCAATTGAATTAGATCTGCGATTTCTCTTTCTGCTGCAGCTTCTTTCCATTTTCAGTTTTTTCTCTCACATTTAATTTGTAAGATTTTCTTTATCGCCTTTGGCCTACTTTTCACTTTCACTGTCACCGTTGTCATCCGCTTTGTAGGTTGCCATTATATTACATTCATATATACACATATATACATATGTATGTGTGGACTAATATATAAATGTCTTAATCTGCCTTGTGTATGCGTTGCCGGGTTTTGCCTGTGCCATGAATGACTTTCTTTATGCGGTTAAATGTTAGTATTGCTGTTGTTATTGCGGTTCCTCCGTATGCAGTTTTCGCAGAGTATCTACATGTGTTGCTGACATTTCAATATGTGTGTGAGACGCAACAAAAAAGGCTTAACGCACCCGTGTCTGTGTGTGTGAGTATGTAGGCGGCACAAATTGAATTTTGGAGTGGAACCACAAAAAAGGATGACAAAACAGCGCGCACTTTGTGGTTACAAACTTTGTATTTCTATTCTTTCACAGAGTAAAGGGTATATACATATGAGTGTATTCAGATAACCGAGAGTGGATTTGGCAATAACGTTATTCTTACCCCTGGATCATAAGTAACGAGTGGAGCGACGAGACTATAATTCTTTTGAGAGCTCGTTTTATATATAAAGTTAAGTGAGTAGTTATTCGAGTCATCAATAGTTGGGTTGAGCGAAAACCAGTATAAAATACTAGTGAATAGTTGTTACTGTTCTTGAAGTAATTTAGTAGACACCTTGGTCAGAAATCGATAACTGAGAAAAAAAAAACAAGTAAAGAAATGCTAAGTGCGGATGCTACCGAACATTTTATACTCTTGCAACTTACAAGAAACAAAGCCAGAGAAATACTTTATGGTGTAAAAGTCAACCTGGGGATCGAAATTCAAGCCATTTTATATATACTATATATAACTCCTATACCTACAGTTACATAAGATTTGCTAGAAAAACGTAAACCATTATATATGTAGTAGTAGGGGAAGTTACTATCGCAACTTATCGACCGGATTTTATCTATTTTTCCCGGTTCCCCAATCGATAACGATAAGCAGACGTTCCATTACCCGATCACGAAGAAGTTCGAATAGCAATTACCTGTCTGAAGAACAACAAAGCGGCGGGGACCGATGGAGCATAAATCAGCTTCTTTGTAGAGTATGGGCGAAAGAAAGCATGCCAGATGATTGGAGTTTAACTTTGCTCTGTCCAACCCATAAAAAGGGAGATCCCACAATCTGCCCCGACTATCGTAGGATAAGCCTCCTCATCGCATATAAGGTTCTATCGAGCGTATTGTATGAAGGATAATAGCCCACTGTAAACAAAATGATTGGGCCTTATCAGTGTGGCTTTAGGTCTTGGAAAAGACCCATAAAAAGTGGTTCGATGCACCCCACCATTTCGTCGATTTCAAAGCTGCATTTGACGGCACGAAAAAGGAGCTGCCTTTATGCCACTATTTTGAATATGAAATTCCCGCGACTTGGCTCCCACGTCACTGTCACTTCGGACTGAGTAGGCAATTGAGAAGAAAAGTCCTCTCCCGACTCTCTTGTGTTGTTTACAGTAACTTAAAATATTCAACTCGGCCAAAAAATTAATTAAATTCCAATGCCAATGCGAATCGCACGATATTTTTTACAACTTTCGAAGTGTGTGCAAAAGTGATGTGACCCATCGCGAGCCTGAGGTAACCATAGGCGTTAGTGGGACCAGCATATATTCAATTGTATGGAAATTTGGTTGTACAAAAATTACGTTGGAACCCACAAAATTTGTCAATCACTAAAAAAAGGTCGAGTGGTTGAGAGAAATGGCAAAAAAAATAGCAGTGCTTCGAAACACATCTATGACATCGTAATAGGCGACTAATAGTGAATTTACGCGAATGAACCCGAAAGTAAATAGCAGTCGACTGTATGGATGGCTTCTTTTCTTTCAATGACTTATTTTTATTCCCATACGTCAAAAATAAACTAAGAGGCCAACGTTTTTCGACATCTGAATAGGTGGTTGACGCGCTCAGAACACATGCTTTGAAGATAACTGAATCAGAGTCGAAAAAGTACTGCGGAAATTGGTCTAAACGCAGGCAAAAGTTTATAGATCTTAAGGGAGAATATTTTGAAAAACAAAAAGGCGATTTTGTATTACTAATTTTTTTTTCATTCTTTAGTCACGAAATATAAAAGGCAATCCTTGTATCGGATGAAGAAAAAACTTATAGACTTTCGATTTTCGAATTATAAGTCTAAGATTAAAGTAAATATTTATATGAAATAAAAATCTGAATTTTCCCACAGACACTCGCAACAAGTGAGGGGAAAGCTCACACTAACTTTGAGAAAAGTTATTTTAAAATTCATACTTACAACCAACGAAGGCGTTAAGAATGTTTAAAATTGCATTTCTAAGAAAACATAACGGCACACGCCACAAATTCTTGGTAACGCCTGAAATAAACCTGTCAAGCGTTTATTTATGGGCCACACTATTATATGCCACAAATCCATTAAGTAATTTTTACCCGAAGGCCGTTGAGCGTGCATGCGGCATAAAAGCTAAACTTGAAGTGCAAACACTCAACAAGGCTCCCGCAGAACATGCTGCTAACCTGCAGCGCTTTCCATTTTTTCTAATAGTTTGCCTATTTTACTTTCGAAGCTTTCACGCTTTTGTGTAGGCGGCTTTACCTAGTGTTTTGTTTTTGTTTCAAGTATATAATGCACCTATGCACGCTTGCGAGTGACTGAATGCACTTTTTGCTTGCCTTTTGTGATTCCCCGGGAGGAATATGGCCAAAAATATAAGGCAAAAGCGGAGGCAATACAAAAGCGAGCATTTAAAGAGAAGAGGAAATATGTATATGCCATGTAAATGCATACATATAATATATCTAGCTCATACATATGTACTGAGTATGTGAAAGAAAAATATGTTCATTTACAGACAGCATTTAGTACAAAAAACTTTGTTTTTCTCGAAAAAATTGAATTGATATCTGTTGTAAAGCAACTGTATATATGTATGTAAACACATACATCTACACATTATTACATGAATTCTTACAAGCTTGTGCAACGCACATTAGCTTCATTTCGGAAGTTATTGCACAACAACAAAGCGAGCGCCCAAGTCAAAACAGTGTATTCGTAGTGTGTGCGCACCAGCCGCCCAACCGAGTAAGCGCAAAAACAAGCTCAAAGAGAGTAAATGAAACTCATGTCTGTATGCCAATTTCCACGACACAAGTTTTATTTCGCTTAGGCGAGCAGAAAATGTCACAGCTCGTAGCGAAATTCAGCTATTTTCGCATAGACGGGCGAAAAAGATTTCGAAGAAACAGCGCCATCGCCAACCCCGCCATGAATAAGATGTCTACGAATAACTGCCGCCGCATTGCAAACACATAAATCTTTGCATTTTATGCTTGCTCGTGTTATCTGCCTGTTTGCCTTTGAAATGCCTAGCGAGCGCCTATATATTTGAAGGGTTTTCCAATACGAATATGCGCGATTTAAACAGTGGTGGCCATTTTTTCGAGAGACTACTTTAACAAGCATAAAGGAAATTCTGTCAGTCAGAAACAAAGATTACACTACCGACCAAATCTAAAGAAAAAACTTGTGACTGGTGTGCTAAGATGTCTGTGGGTTATTTGAGGCATTCTGATTACGAAATTGATTTCAAAAATTTTCCATCAAGATTAACATCATTTTGGTAAATGGTGGTGGCTTGACCCCTACACCCCTGACTACAAAATATCTTAAGAAATTTTTACTCTAATTTTCGGTTTTAGCAAACTAAAATTAGCAATTGTAAACTGGAGTTATTTTACGAAACATCGTAATCAAGAACATACGCAGTCAACAATTGAGAAACAGACTTCAATTCAACAAACTTAATCAAAAGGGCGACCAGATACCGACACAAAAGGCTTTAAATAATGATTATTGTTTGCTAACAAAGCTTAAGAACGTTTATGAATCGGTAGTCTTTTATATCAGATATCTGAATATCTATCCAATAGAATCTCTAATATTCAGATTTCAGGCACAACCTTAGATACTGCGTTTATTCCAAGCGTAGAAGGGTCTCTCATTCTAGATAAATCCTACTTCATTTCCATTGTGGTCGGTCTCTATTGAAACACCCTGCTTGTTGCCTGTGCGCCTTCTCATACTCTACGATTTCCGATGCTACGATGCATTTTTCAGTATTCATTTGTATGTAGCGTCATACACTCAAATCGTTCAATAACAGTACGTGCCACAATTTAACTTTGGAAATGTCTTCCGACGTTCATCCTTTTACTGTTGCAATCTTTGTAACTCTTTAACCCCTTTCTTTGCCGCTGGCTTCATTGTCAGTTGAGGTTATGTAGCTTTCTCTTCAATTTCGCTTGTTTTGACATTTTTGTGAATCTGCAGCACCTACAAACACACATTCGGAGACATTTCAGCGGCGATCTAGAAAATCTCAGACTTCCATTGGCTGAACGCCGCCATCTTTAAAGTCTGCCAAGTCGGTGATTTCTTTCTTGCTTTTTGCAACGAATGAATGATTATCTCTGCACATAATTTGTGCTGCTTAATTAAAATTTTATTAGTCGCTCGCGTGTCGGAATAATTAAATTGTATTTATTTCTGAGTGTGATTAATTTGTATTAGTATGTGTGCGCTGGGTGGTGGTGACATACAGTGGAGAGGGTTAAGGAGTTCATTCCTTTCAATGTAAACGCCTTAAATTATAAGCTTTAAATATAAAAGCGGTGTAAGGGAGGCCGTTATGTAAGATGATTCTTAAATGCTACTTGCTGTGCTCAGGATCACCAGTTAAAGCAATTAAATCTTACACATCATTTATAATGGCAGTACGTGAGAGGGAGATAATTTGTGAGATTATAAATTAAAGGAATCTACTTTTAAATGGGCGAAGAGGGAGAAAGACCGAACTCCATCTTCGGCAATGTTCGCTCAAAGAAATTCACCGAGTTTCGAAACAGCCCAAACCCAGCCTTCAATTTGGATAATATTCGACAGAATAGACCACGTCCAACACTCAGTGAAGCAAATATTTAACGTGTTCGCAGCAAGTCGGATTGACGTATGGAACGACTTGGCGCATTTTACGTCGAGAAAAACTGAAACTGAAACTGCTCGAACTTCCTAAGTCGCTTCGCTCTTTGGGCTCTTGAAAAGCTCCAAGAAGATCCGACGTTTTCGTTCAGCAATTAGGCCCATTTCTGGCTCAATGGGTATGTACGCAAGCAAAATTGTCGCATTTGGGACGAAGGGCAACCTGAAGAGATTCAAGAGCTGCCATTTCACCCAGAAAAACGGTTGGGTGAGATTTGTGGGCCGGTGGCATTATCGGTCCATATTTCTTAAAAATGATGCCGATGAGAATGTAACCGTCAATGGGGACCGTTATCGCGCTATGATAATCGATTATTTGATGCTTGAAATTGAATCTCCCACTCATCGCATCAATTAATGGATTTATTGAGAGTACACTTCGGTGAACAGATAATTTCACGTTTTTGGCCCGTAAATTGGTCACCAAGATCATGTGATATCACATCGTTAGACTTTTTTCTGTGGGGATCTGCAAAGTCTTTAGTCTATGCGGACAATCTCGCTTCGATTCAAGCCTTGGAGCAAAAAAAACACACGTGTCATTCGACAGTTACCAATTGGACTCAACGGATAGACCATCTGAGACGTAGCCGAGGGCAACATTTTAAAGAGATAATCATCAAAAAATAAATGACAAAGAATGTTCTTTCAATAAATGATAATAAACATTCCCCATTAAATTTGTAGTTTCTGTGTTTTTTCTTTAAAAAAGTAGGGAACCGCGAAATGGATCACCCTATATGCTCGAAATAATAAAAAAATTATTTATGATAGGCATGGCACTACCCAGTTTAATGGGCACACTCAATATGAAATTTAAAAAAATGGAATAAATAATAAAAAAAAGTAACTGAAATTTAAATCGATATCTGAAAAATTAGCTCAAATTTTTTTCTAAATTTTTTAAATTTGCTTGGGTGATTACTCGGAGACAAATGATGAAATATAGGTCTCCAATAATGAACTATAGTTTTTTAATGCCATCAAAAATGGAATTTTGGCCCAAAATGACCTCTTGAGTGAAATTCAACTTTTCTTTAAACGCCAGTATTTTGATATTTTCTGATTTTTTTCGACTATAGGTTAGTGTACAGACAATATCTTCTAGTAGAGAATTTTTATTTTTTAGATTTCATTCACGGAAAAGGCCAAAATCATTAGAGGACCATATGGTAAATCGTGGAAAAACATTCAAGAGTGTATGGTACCATAGACGTCATATCGATGAAATATATGTACATACATATGTATATGTAGGTAAAACTTGACATATCAGAGCTCCTTAGACAATTCTGATTTTGGTTTGTGATATACCTAAGTAGGTATAATCATTACATCTGACATTAACGATAATATCTGCAACCCTTTTCTCTATGGTTGCAGGGCCACATATCATATACTTTCCTCGTAATGAATTTCAGATGCATTTTAATGCCAGTTGTTTGTTCGATACGCCACTCTCTAAGTTTTAACGAATCAAAATAAGCTGTAGTATCTTAAAAATAACTGTTAATTGTTATTTAGAAAGATTGCAGTCTTATAAGCTTACTAACTGTACAAATTTCTTTTTTTTTTTGTTATGCAAGATATCTTGGGGTGCGCCACCTTATGCACATAAATTGTTCAAATCGGACTAAAACTATTCAAGCCTCAGATACCGGATATGTCAACCACAGTTCCTATTGTGAACTTTCTATTGGAAATATCGAAATAACTTGTAAAAAATACTATAGAAATGCCTTTTGCTATGCAAGAGTTGAGAGAAAATTTAGATTAGCTCATCTTTTTCTACAGTGATTTAGAAAATATTTAAAATTACCGTACACAACTTTAGTAATATTTAAGCATAGCTTATATTTATGTATCTGCAGTTTGTTCTGTTTAAAACTTAACCTAATTTAAACTCATGCTTCACTACTAACTTCCAAATTTATAATATTAATTTTAACTGCACCTCCTTAGACGAACTCATATTTCAATAGCAAAATGCAATAAATTCTGAAACTAAGTATGACCTTCTTTTCCAAGCAGTTCATTAATCCAATCTTACTTATAATCACTTATACTTTTATCTTTTTATCTGCTCAACATATTATCCCACTGTAATTCAATTACATTTTCATGCCAAACAATTTTGTACAAGTTTAACAAATAAATTTGTGCCTACTAAACATGCATATTACCTACATATGTACGCACATACATTATTATGTACATACATATGTATGTATGTATATGCCATCAATTTGAATCCATTACCACCCACTTTTTCCGCTGTGCCAGTAAACTATATAAATACATGTTTGCCGTTAGCTATTTTCGTCTGTGATTTGGACTGCGGCCAAGTTGTACGCTTAACACATACATACATGGATATGTAAAATGTAATTGCGTGCTTACATATGTACAAAGATGTCAGAATATGCATGCCAGACAATGGCTTTGTCAACAAACTATAAGGATGCATAGGTTAGTTACCTTGTGCTCGAAGAAAGTAAAAATGTTCGAAGTGAAACTACAATCAAATTTCGAAATAAGAGCAAGTACATACATATATAGATACATACATATGTGCATGTTTGTTTACTCGTGCACTAAGCATTAACAGGGCCAGCCAAATTGTCATGTCACCTAGCTAATTTTCAATTATGATCAAAACAACTGTCCACGGTGTGCGCTGTGGGGTAAGCGTTGCGGAAAAGCAATTCATTTGAAAGCGGAAATACGAGCACATTGTATGTACATATGTATTTGTATGCGTCGCACGGGAAATCGCATTTTAAGTAGTTATGAGTAGCCGAGGATTTTTTGTAACATATGAATCACTTCCTTATCGTTAAATATTTAATTGGTTGGTTGGTTGGTCGAAAATGGAGACAGAGAACACATCATTAGTCCCACTGAGATGCCGGGTAATAATCAAATTAAGCCTTATCCAGCAACTCACATTTTTTTGTAACACCTGGAGATGACGAACCCGATTCCCCAATCGATGACTATGGAAAAGATGTTCCTTTCCCCGTCTATGGTGAGGTTTAAATAGTACTATCCGAAGAACAACAAAGCGGCAGAGGCCGATGGATTGTCAACCGAATTGTTGAAATACGACGGCGAAGAACTGACAAGGTGCAGCAACCAGCTTCTTTGCAAGATATGGTCGGATAAAAGCATGCTCGACGATTGGAATTTAAGTGTTGTCTGCACAATTCACAAAACGGGGGACCCCACAATCTGTGCCAAGTACCGGGGGATAAGCCTCCTTAATATCGCATTTAAGGTCTTATCGAGCTTAGTGTGTAAAAGACTAAAGACCACCGTCAACAAACTGATTGGATCTTATCAGTGTGGCTTTAGATCTGGAAAACCTACAATCGACCAGATTTTCACCATGCGCCAAATTTTGGAAAAGACCGTGAAAGGAAGATCGACACACACCACCTCTTCGTCGATTTTAAAGCCGCCTTTGACAAGACGAAAAGGAACGATGTCTGAAAGGATGGGTAAGCTGACGTTGAGCAACACAGAGCTTTTGAGCTCTGTTAGGATCGTGAAAGATCTCTCCGAGCCGTTCGATCTCAAGCGAGGTTTCAGACAAGGGCCACCTATTGCTGGAGAAAATAATACCAGCTGCAGAGCTCAATAGAGAAGGTACAATTTTCTATAAGAGTGTACAACTGCTGTAGTACGCCGATAATATTGATACCATTGGCCTCAACAACCGCGCCGTTAGTTCTGCTTTCTCCAGACTGATAAGGAACCGAAGCGTATGGGTCCGGTTGTGAACGAAGGCAATTCGAAATATATCCTGTCATCAAACGAACAGTATGATGGACTTGTATTGACTAAGTAAAAGTATTGCCTACATTTGTGCGCGAAGTTATAAAAATTGGTAGTTAAGAACTTTAATTATTTAGTCAAAATATATTTATTTTTTATCAAAATTTCACGGAAACTCGCGAAAAATTTCAACCACGTTTCGTTTTCGCTTGACAATTAATTAATTAAATATATCTTTTGATTAGACACACTTTTACTTTTATGCTCGTTTATAACATTATATCATCGTTGATCACAACCTGATTGCACTTTTCCTCGCATTTATTAATTTAATTTAGTAATTTAATACACCACCATGGCAACCACGCACTCATTCGTTGCGCTTTAAAGTGCACTTCCACTATTACGGCGCCAATGCAGTTACTGCTTAACTGACAGTGTATTCGTAGGAAAGTGTGTAAGTATGTAGTTATGTATGTCTACTGGTAGCATTGCGGTCACGTTGACTGCTGGAGCTAAGTATATTGATGGCAGAAGTAGTAAAAAACTAGCAAAGGAGCTTCTCAGCAAGCTTACATTGTATAGCTATTGTTGTTGGTATCCAACTGCTATGGCATCAACTCGTTTATTACTCGATTAGAGGTGACACATTGCACCTTTGGCAAGTCGCGGCAGTACTGCCGATGGCTGGCAGCTGTCACCTGTCCACTATCCACTATCCGCCATTTTCTAACTTCTGTCAATTGTGTGCTAGTTGCTGTCCATCGCACAGCGTGCGTTTTTCTTTTATTTCTTCTACTCAATTCTTTCTTTTTTTCATTCAAGTTGTTTCACTAGGCAACGAGTAAGTGCTGTATTATATAATGACAGCGTTGGTAATAATGAGATTGCGGGTCTAAGTGGAGGCAGTGGAGACAGACGAGGCGGTGGTAGGGCAAGGATGGTGTGTTAAATATGCTTGTGGAAAATTTGCAACGCTCGCAACTATTTTACTTCATTCATTATGCAACTCAGAACGATTAATCATGGTAGATTAGTTGACAAAATGATGAGCTTTTGGGCACGGCGTACGGCGTACTCACAAAGTGACAAAGTATACTTTTATAACTTTTTTTTTAATGCGAAAACAATTTGCTGGTAGATGAACACCGCTTGAGTTTGTGAGTTTAGTGGTCAAAGTAGATTTCCTCAGACAGAAAATATCTTCAACGTTCAATTGCAACTTAGAATATATGAAGGATTTTATTTACGATGATTTTTATGCAATGTAGAGTGTATATTAAATTTGCGAATAAGTTTGGAAACCCGAACTATATACGTGAGGTAGCACGTCAGTTTTTAGATACCGACCTGAAATTCAAAACACGTTCGTTTCTCAACAATAAGCTGTTCATTTAACGGAATTGCTGATATCAAGTCATTATTGCAGTGCATACATATATCGAAGTTGGGCCATGCAAATGACCGATCAAAATCAAGTTCTTGTATGAAAACTTTTTATTTGATCTTTTTTTATTTTATCTTCTCGAAATTTAACATATTTTGTATGGAAAGCTTTTTCAGCAAGATATCTTGTCAAAATCTATTTTGGTACAAAGGACAATCTTCGAACATATGGTTCAGATCGAATTAACAGTAGCCCGGGACAACTGGATGGTTCATTTTTTTTTAAGTGGAAGTGGCCCCACCCCCTAAATAGTTTAGTGTACATATGTATTTTTCAAACAGTTAAAGTTTTATCAACCAAACTTGACCTATTTCAACCCAAGCATTCTCTTTAGACCCTGTGAAAATGGGCGAAATCGGGTGTCAACCATGCCTAATTTACATAAAATAAACTTCTAAATTCTATCTGATCCATCACTTAATAGTATACAAATCAAATATTAGTGAACTTATCAGAGTAAAGCTTTGTACAAAGAGTGTTCTCAAATTATTTCTACTAACGTTCCAAAATTGTCGAAATCGAAATATTACTTGTGCAAGAAATGGGTTAAATCGGGTCAACACTTCCCTTAGCCCCATTTACCTAACATAAATATTTACGAAGACAAACATATATGTATTGGTTTGCTAACACTTGAAGGTGTTTCCCAGGCTTTCTTCCTTGCTAGAGTATAAAATGTTTGCTTACACCAGAACATAGCCCAAATTTGTTTTGGGATGGTTTCGAGATATGACATAGGAATGTTTAATAGTATAATACATTGGGTAGTCGAAAAAGAGTTTTCGTATTTCTAATCAAATTATATTAATTATATTTCTATTTGCTATTTTTCCGTAAGAGACATTATTTTATCAGTGTGAATCAGAATTTTGAAATTTCCAAAACGGAAGCGGGCGAACCATTGTTGTGCTACTCGAACTGATACAGCATCGTCTCCGTAAACTTCACAAATTTCATTGGTGGCTTGCGTGGCATTCTTCCTTTTTTTATACAAAAATTTCAAAATATAGCGAATTTCTTCATTATTTTCACTCATTTTTGAACAGCTGTAACTTGTTTTCAACTTCTCAGAATTTAATATTTTTTTGGTTAAATGAAGCTTAAAATCTCACCTTTCCAACCACTATATGACATGACACGATGTGACAAAATACGAAAAGACTTTTTGGACAGTCTAATATAAGTTTTGATGATTAGGCTTACCTCGCACAAGTTCTAAGGATCTTTTATTTTTGAGATTTGACGAGCAACAATTTCTACCATAGAAAAATTTCCTTAAAATTTTAAAGGTAACCTTGTAGCAAAGCGAATGAGGAAGAGAAAAAACGCTACGAAAATTGCCACAAATTTTCGCAGAAGAATTATGATCAACAGAAAATACTAACCCTAGAAAAGTTAAGATAAAATAATTGTAAAGCTTTTAAGAATAATAAAAACAATATATAAAACACGATTAATATAAAAACTGGCGAATTGCTTAGCGCCAAGCACGAAATGTAAAGCCAACCCTCTTAAGTAATATGTGAAACAAATATGCTCGCTCTAGAAATAGCTTTACTCACATACATAGCATACTTTATTATTTTTCGTTTAGTCGAAAACATTCTTTCACTGGCTTTGGGAACTGGATCAATGAACCAAATATATGTACGAGTATATAATCGTGCTGAAGCAGTGATTGAGCGGCAATGTAAACGTCCTTCGCAATGTGTGCTTGCAAAATAAACGCATATACACATGTACAAATGTAGACACCAATGATGAACTTGGGACCACAAACATATGCCTCCATATATATATATACATATAAATATTGTATGCTTTAACTATATATCCATAGAGCGCAGGGTGTGTGAACATAAATCTTCAACCCTTAAGGGGGCCTGTGTACTGATAATGAAGATAAATAGTTTGCAGCAAGCTGTCGGAGTGGAAACGGTAATCGATATAGCACACACTTGCAAACCATGTACAAATATATGTACAAGCAGTGGGAAAACACGTGATTATTGACGTGTGCAAGTTCATAAATTGTATTTGAAAATGTATTACAAACTAGTTTGGCAACAATTTAGATTTTATTGTAACGGTTCTAAAAAGTTAAGCAAACTAACTGTTAACTTCAGAACTTTGCAGTAGTTATGTACTTGGAAACACGTATTTTTGAATTTGTTAAAAAAGTAGGTTAAGCCGTGAAATGTAAATAAAAAACGTTGCCTACCTTTTGGCGCATAGGTCAAATACTGCGATCTCGAATTGGCAAGCTGAATTTTAGACTATGCCATAACTCAGTGAGTGAGATTTGCTGCATAGTTACATAACTCATTCAGGTAAACGATAGTTTTTACTGAGTTTAGATGATTTGAACGACATTGTGAAGTTTTTCGCTAATAAGACTGTTCCATTTTTTGGATTCTCCTAATATATGGCCCATATATTATTGTTTTACCTCGAAACAGCAAGCATATCAAGCTACAATTGCTTATTCGTTCATTTCTTCCCGTCATCCCTACTAGTGAGAGTTCTTAGACGAGGAGTAGGAAAACTTTTGAATAGGAAGCTTATGAAGAACACTTTGGTAAGAGTTAAATTTTACTAATGCATACTGCAAGCCCAATCAAAGCAAATTTCTGAATTTTTAATTTAATTTTAAAACTTTTAAAACTGCTTTTATGAAGTTCGTATTGAACAATGTTTAATTTTCTGCCATAACGTCAAATATGTCTCTTGCATAAATTATTTTTTTATTTTATATTTGCTTTAAGCTTTGACTCCTTTGTTCAATATAGACTACATATTGATGCAGAAATCTTTTTCAGTGCCTTTTTTATAGTAGGAGGACGCATCGAAAGGCGGAGTGCAGAACTTTAATCAGCTAAACCTAACCTACTCCCATCTCAGGTTTCTCCAGGGGACCACTGGCCTAAGCATTACTTCATGGGAGAGAAGAAGACATTTAAGACTACTCTATTGTACGGACTGACTGACGTCTTATCTGTAGTAAATGTCTCAATCTTATCACAATTAGAGCTGCCGCTTCGCTGACAGCTTTCCATTTTACAGAGGACTCGCACATAAGTGCAGTCAAATTTTCCACCGTGAGACTACCTCCCAGTGTGGTTCTCAGCTTTTTCCTTATACTATATTTGAAAACCGAGGGCAATGATAGAGTGTTCAGAGTCTTCTATACACTCTGTACACGTCGGGCAATATGGATTAAAGTCATGACGATATTTGTATAGCTAGCT
The DNA here is from genome assembly GCF_024586455.1 of Bactrocera neohumeralis. Classification (NCBI taxonomy): domain Eukaryota; kingdom Metazoa; phylum Arthropoda; class Insecta; order Diptera; family Tephritidae; genus Bactrocera; species Bactrocera neohumeralis. The sequence goes on from NC_065920.1 coordinate 12,470,500, forward strand.
TCTAAAGCACCCATGGCCATTGAGCATTAGGGTCAGGTGGAAATCCAGGAACGCATATTGTCTATCTATCCACAAATGTATGTCCGGAATCAGTCTGTGGGTCCACCGTCCTTTGCATAAAGTTTGCCATAGTTGTTCCCACATTGTGATGCTTTTGATTCTCACCCCTCTTTTTGCTACTGTAGGCGTCTCTTATAAAATGTATATTCGCTTGAATTCGTCTCCCTGGCCAGGTATAATACAAAATCGCCTCAAGACAAGAAGTTTTTCTCCGTGTCATAATTACCAAAAATAACAAACCGTTGTTTTCCGGAGACTATTTGCCCTGCCCTTGACAAAGTTAGTTTACTTTTTCTACTTGAAGGCAGCAGGCTACTTCGAAATATGCCTACACATAAAAAAATACTAACCTACCGTTATGCAGACATTTAGTTCCGTGTCTTTTCTTCGCGTGCGCATACAAGGTGGAGGTAAATATATGAAAATTAAGTTGAAAAGCGCAACGCGAAAAGAACATAAACTTGTGTGTGAAGGACAAACAAAATTTGTAACAAGCGCCAGCATGCAACACACGCGAATACCCACGGGACAGGTATGGCGGCAACAGTAACAACAAAAAAGTTTCACTTGAGTTGCACTTAAGGGGGCAAGCAGACGCAAACAAAAACAAAAAGGCAAAAAGTGGAAGAAGCAACGCAATGACAGTGCATTACTTGCAAACTAAACAGCAACAACAATAACAACAACGACAACAACAAAATCAATGTGCCAACAGTGCGAAAAGCGCATAAAATTAGTACACAAAGTACTTATACACATAGTTGGAGAACTATGAGAGTGCAGCCCACACATTTGGTGCGGCCTTGTGCCGCTTGCTTTGAGTTTTCGCATTTTTTCCACACTTTCTGTAATTTTAATTTTTTTGTTTTCTAGTGTCAGGCCACCATGCCACTACATACCACTCTTTGTTGGCGAGGGAGTGCAAATGACTGAATGTGCGTATATACATACTTATATATATATATATATATGGGTGTGTGTATGTGTTGGCTACCGTGACAACAGTAAGAGCAATCACCAACGCCACTGCAGCGAGAGAGACAAATTCGAAATAAAAACCCAAACAGCTATTGAAAGCATTGAAGCAAAAAAAGAAGCGACAGCACTCACATACATACTTACATCAATGCAAACAAAGTTGGCATAGGGGCATAGGGGTGAAAAATTGCGCACCCTACATAATATTTGCTAACACTGCAAACAAGCACAAAGATTCTTTTTTTTCACAAACAAAAAGTAAACAAGTAGGCGAGAGGTTGCAATTTTTTAAGAACTTTTTCTGATGTAAATGCGTTAAAATGGAAGCGACATGAGAGATTACGGCCTAAAATGCGCATCAATATGGATAAAGCGTTCAGCATTTAATAAATGGTGCATATTATGAATCCCGAAATTTCGGTACCCAATAACGGGATCCCGAAATCGCAGAATGAATGTTTTGTTTTGTAATGTAAAATTGTAATGAAGTGTACAGTATGTATATAAGAATGGTGCATATTATGAATCCCGAAATTTTGGTACCCAATAACGGGATCCCGAAATTGCAGAATGAATGTTTTGTTTTATAATGTAAAATTTACCAAAAAACCCCAAAAAAATTACTTGTTACTTTCGATTCCACACAATTTGGAAAATGGTCAAAAAAGGGTAGTGTCAACTTGTCCAAGAAATCATTGCAATTATACAAGTTACGAGCCATAATTTACGCATTCAAGTACAAAATTGAAGAAGAGTTTAGCTATGCGGATGTTTTAAGATGATATTAATAGTTGTTTGTTAAAAAAAACGTTAAAGTAATTAGCCTTCTTAAGTGTTTGGAATAAATAATTATACGGCTTTAGTGGGCTAATAGCAAATAAATGAGCCAATTTGCGTAGCATTTAACCATTTTCTTGCTGAAGGTTTTAGAAAAATTCTAAAAACATGAAACCCGAGAATTTTCATTCACTCTTCACCAGTCAATACAAACTATCATACTTGTATATCGAATGATATATGTATATGTAAAAACGATCAAAATGGGCCAAATTATTTAACACACTATCATAAAATCCTGGTTTGGCCTCTCATGACTTTTTTTTTATATAAAAGCCTTATATATGATTATCATTTATAATATTTCGAACAAAATACTAGAACTCTAATTTAGAATGTGATAAAAAGCAGCTGTAACAGTATTAATTATTATTCTGAAAAATAAAGAATCACCAATTTATATGTTTTCATTGCTTAGAATAAAAGTTAGAAATCAGTTTTCAATTTTAACACTAAAACACACGTGAGAGCAGGTCAAAAATCAAGCTTATGTTAACAGTTTTCTCGATTACCGAGGTATGGCACACTCCGAATTTCTCCCGACCTGCCAAACTGTAAACAAGGAATACTATTTGAGTGTTATGTGTCATATGCGCGAAGCTATTCGTAAATAGAGGCTGGAACTCTTGGTTTTTGTGCCACGATAATGCATGGTCCCATGCTGCATTGATTCTTCGTTTCGATAAATTTTCAACCAATATCGTGCCGCAAGCACCGTATTGGCCTGATTTAACTCCGTGTTACTTCTGGCTTTTCAGAAAACTCAAACAACCGTTTCGGGGAAACCGAAATTAACTTTAGCAACTGTTTCGAAGATTGGAAAAAACGTTGCCACAAATGTATTTGGGCCAAGGTGGATTACTTTGAGGGACACAACATAAATTTTAAAGAATAATACAATTATAGTGTAAATGAAATTAAGTCAAAAAATAAAAAATATAATTTTTTCATCGCACGTTAGTTTCTTACATTTTGAGATCATTTTGTAAAGCTCACTATCTTTTAATTGATTTATCTATAGCTGAATGTGTTTTGTTTCTAATTTTTATATATAATTATTTTTGATTAATAACATGTCATTAACTTATTTCTAAATAAAAAATTTCTATGCCCCAAAATGTACCGCTTAAAGTGTAGTCAAATATGCACAATACTTGAAAATTTTGAGTGGTAAGGTTTGCGTGGCCACGAGTGTACTTTTAAGAAATTTAAAGTTCATACAACAGAACAGATAATTTAGTTTTCTGTCTACAACAAAAAAAATTAAGTGCAAATCATCAATGCAGAAGGACCATTAAACCAACACAGAGCCAAACAATAAACCAACTATAAACTTTTGATGCTTCGATGTCATTGTGCAACAATATAAATTGTACAAAAGCCAATTTAAAAGTTCATTGTTGCAGACATTTATCTTTGATGACAGCGATTTTATACACACATACACACATATGTCAATATGAGCAAGGCTGCAAACGCTACACCACATACAAAAAACAAACAACTGAGAGACAAAAAAAAACTTTCACTATTACGTATACGCCACGTATAACTTGATTTTAGCATGACGTGTGCGACATAATTCAAATTACTCGCCAACTGTCAGGCACATAAGGCTACACATGTACTCAACCACATGCAAGCCGCACAAGCAGTAAGCACACTTACAACCACAGTTTTAGTAAATTCGCATGTGTGTGTTTGTTGGTGTGTTGACGAGTGCTGTCACGACATAACACGAATTTGTCATTTGCGAGTGCGCCTAAATGGCAAACGTGTTTTTGATGTAAATTTATGTTAGTCAAAGCACACCCCTTTCGCTCGTTCGGGGTGTGTAAATGCAATTTAGACTTTATGGTGTTATTAATAAGTGAGGATTCAGTATAATACTTTTGGCATATACAAAATATTTAAATAAAGAGATAGTTCAATTATTAATTACAACAATTAATTATTCTGTATTGTACTTTATCATTAGTATAATAACATATTCCAGCCGAAAAATCAAAGCAGAAATTACCGATTAATAAGACCCAACACTAGAGCAAAGATATAAACAGCGGTAAATAAATACATCTAGGACGTTTCATTGTCCAACCATGAAGAAGTTCGAAAAGCAATTACCCGTCTAAGTACAACAAAGCCGCGGAAGCCGATGGATTGCCGGCCGAGCTATTCAAATAAGGCGGCGAAGAACTGATAAGGAGCATGCATCTGCTTCTTTGTAGAATATGGTCGGACGAAAGCATGCCCGAAGCTTGGAATTTTAGTGTGCTCTGCCCAATCTACAAAAAGGGTGACGCCAACTACCCTGGAGTAAGCCTCCTCAACATCGCATATAAGGTTCTATCGAGCGAACTATGTGAAAGATTAAAGCCCATCGTCAACAAACTGATTGGATCTTATTGGTGTGGCTTTAGACCTAGCAAATCAAGAACTGACCAGCTATTCACCATGAGCCAAATATTAGAAAAAACCCAGTGAAAAACGGATAGACAAACATTACCTCTTCGTCAATTTTGTAGCTGCTTTTGACAGCACGAAAAGTAGCTGCCTTTATGCCGCGATGTCTGAATTTGGTATCCCCGCAAAACTAATACGGCTATGTAAACTCACGTTGAGCAATACCAAAAGCAAACGTCAGGACCAGGAAGGACCCACCAAGCAGTTCGATACCAAACATGGATTCAGACAAGGCGACTCCCTATCGTGCGACTTCTTCAATCTACTCTTGGAGAAAAGAATTCGAGCTGCAGAACTAAGTAGAGAAGGTACAATCTATTGATATCATTGGCCTCAACAACCGCGTCGTTAGTTTTGCTTTCTCCAGACTGCAAAACGAAGCGAAGCAAATGAGTCTTGTAATGAACGAAGCAAGGCAAAATATCTCATATTATCAAACAAACAGCTGTCGCTCTTGCGACTTGGCTTCCATGTCACTGCTGATGGTCATAACTTTGAAGTCGTGGATAATTTCGTCTATCTTGGAACCAACATTAACACCAACAACAACGTCAGCCTCGAAATCCAACGCAGAATAACTCTTGTCAACAGGCGCTACTTCGGACTGAGTAGGTAATTGAGAAGAAAAGTCCTCTCTCCACGAACAAAGACCAAACTCTACAAGTCTTTCATCATCTCCGGCCTGCTTGGACGATGACAACATCTGCTGAATCGACGTTACGAGTTTTCGAGAGAAAGGTTCAGCGGAAGCCGCAATCCATGGAACTAAGCTGTATGGAATATACGGTGACATTGACGTAGTTCAGCGCATTATGAGACATGTCGTCTCCGAATGGATGAAAACTCTCCAGCCCTGAAAGTAATCGACGCAGTACCCGCCGGAGAAAGCAGAGGAAGAAAAGACCTCCACTGCCTTATGAAAGATCAGGTGAAGAAGGACCTGACTACAGTTGGTATCTCCAATTGGAGCCAAACAGCAGAAAAGAGGACCGACTGGCGCAATGTTGTAAACTCGGCTATAATCGCGTAAGCGGAGTCAACGCCAATAAAGAAGAAGAAGAGTCAACATGTTACTACTTAATTGGCGGCAAGTTTCAATTTTGCGTTAATTTTGAGACACTCTTTAATATAATGACACTTCGGCACTTATTATTTCCTATAAATTAAAATTTTACTCGCTAATGTATATATCATGTTGCTGAAGGCGTGTTCATACAAAAATTCAAAATTCAAAAGATATACATATGTATGTACGAGTATGCACGTGTGTGTGAATTTACAAAAGCGTTAATTGCTGTTTGCACTTGAATATCAGAAATATCAGAAAAAGCAAACAAATAACCAATATAATAAATATTGTGTACAATAATATTGCACCATTATTTGTCTTTGAGCGCAGATCAAATAAAAAAATAAACGAATTATTACGTTTCAATTATTATTTCGCTTATTTAATTTGAAAGGACGCGATAATAGGGTACAAGGGTCTATATGATGTGCCTACTTTATATTTCTTGTTATTTTTCTGCTTATTAAGCAGCGAGTAGACACAAAGCAAACACAAAGCGAAGCGAGAAAATTCGGAGGAAAACAAGAGCACCAAGTAAAAGGGACCGAAAGGTACATTTTGTGCCCGCGACTGGTCATGCCAAGCGAAACTGTGTGCTGTTGGCCGCTTGTTCCTGCGCCGACAATATTGAAAATTACATTTTCCGGTCATACTTTCCGAAGGTTCGCTACACCCTTTCGGGCAAAACTAGAAGCAAAATTCAAAGAATTAAAGAGAAGAAATTATAAAACAAACAAAAATGAGAAGGAAAAAAAGCGAAAGATAGGAATTTAGCACTCTTGTTGACACAGTGCTAACGATAATGTTGATTGTTTGTCCGTTTGCTAACAATTGACCTATGGTTGGCCCGAGAGCGGTGTCAAAGCGCAGCATTGATGAATATTCATAATGATGAAAGCTATACGGGAATGAAAGGATGTGGTACACAAACACACACTCATATACTATATGTATATGCAAACATATAATATATATATAGTACACACTTACATACTACATACATACATGCATACATATAAAACCTTATCACTCGATATCTTTTCGCAGCCATTGAAAACGCCCTTTTGACCTCCTACCTATACATATCCTGTTGCTTACTGTTATCCATTTACGAGTTATCCTTTTCTGCGCACGAAATCTCCACACACAATAATGCATGAACGCGGATGTGTTGCTTTCTATTGACCTGAAAATGGCACACAAAAATAAGGCAAAGCAATCCGAAATGCTCAGGGCGATCCGTTTTGAACCTCGCATGATTCTTTTGCTCCTGCTGTTCGCACAATGTCCCATTATCTCTTTCGTTTGTAGCCTGCTTTTTGTTGAATTTGTTGTTTCACTTTTTACCTCGAGCATTGTTTGCGCTTTTGTAGAGTCACACACACACACCCACACACACTTTCTCACGGGCTTACATGACCGCTATACAATATCGTGCGTGTGCCATAATAAAGTTATTTATTTTATTATTTTTATTGTAGCCTTTACAAGTCGCTTTGCAGCTAAGCTATGAATTGATTTCAATAATTTGTTGATGCCCTACAACAGTTATATCCTTTTCTCTAGCACGCGCGCTAACATGCTTATGTGTGTATGTGTGTGTAAAAGTATATTCCGATTTGTGTTTTACGGTTTCTTATAATATACATATACATATATGTATGTATGGATGCCTATCTTAGCATATATTTTATATACACATGTTTTAAATTATAATTCAAATCGGTTTCATAGCTTGTACGCTTGTAAAATGTGATTATTATGTTTACAGAGAAGGATAAATGAAAAGCAGAATTTTATTAGATAAAAGGTACAGAATGCTTTTCTTGACAAAAGGTTATCTCTTTTCATAGCAAAGCAAGCTTAACGCTCTTTTCTATATTATTTTTATGTTGGATTGGTCGAGGAAACCGTCACTAGCTGAGTAACGGAGAACTGAGATATGTCAACAGTATTCACTAAATCTTAGAGAGTGGCAAATCGAACAAATACACTGGCATAGTTAGACATTTATAGAAAAGTAAGCGAATTAAAGGCAACTATACAACAACAAGTAACAAGGTAAAATATTAATTTAAGTATATCGATATTTTTAAATATGACTGATATTCTTAGCTCAGAATAATTAAGAGATTACGTGGGTTCACGGGTTTCAAAAATATGATTAAAATTGTCTACATTATTATATCTACATTATTATCTACAACACCTCTACAAAATTGCCCTAAATTTTCAAGTTAATTCTAATAATAGTTTTGGAGATACAGCCTCAAGAACTTGTGCGCTCAAGGCTAGCTAGGCTAAGTGCGCCGTCTTTAAACGCTTTTTTCCTGAAATTGTTTTTTCGAAGTCGGTTGACAAGATTTCTCGAGAACTACTCAACCGATCTTCATGAAATTTTACACAGGTCTTTGAGATATAATTCTTAAAGAATTTGTTTTTCGATTACAACTATTTAAAAAAAATGTCGCAAATTTTCACTGAAATTTTCTTCTTTTTTTTTTGTAAAATTGTCCGCCAAAAATCCAATTTTCAGTTTCTTTTCCTTCGTCCAAGTTCTAAGTTAAGGTTTTAACTAAAACAAAAATTTCAGAATTTCTTTGCAAATAGTGTTTGTTTGTAACAATAAAAAAATCTAATAAAATTTTTAATTTTTATATCAGAAAAAAATTTTGAAAAAAGGCTGTTTTTACCTAAGGATATACATACATGTAACCTCTTAACTAATGTGAGACAAGTATTAGGCGAATCTTTGGGATTCAGATGAAATATTTAGAAAATCAAATTCGCATTTTCACTGCACCATTATGAAACTGTAAAATAGTATGTGATTTCTCTATAATTACTGTACCGTCAAATGAAACTACAAAAGAGTGTGGGATTTTTCAACAATTAAAGAAAAAGGTACTGAGCATAGTTGTAGAGAAGACTCTTTAGCTGTTGACTTTGGTGTTTTGTCAAAAACCACTTTGGATGTACAATAAGTATAGGCTTAGCAGCATACAAGTATATGACTTTTCATAAATCATAACTTTCTACCACATTTAATAAACTTTAACAGGTTTATGCTAAGTTTATGCTAAGTTTACAAACTTTAGAGCATGTTGCGTGTCTAGTTTTTAAATAGATTTAAGATTTTATAACTTATTCTTAGGCTTTTAAAACAAAAAGAAGATTCAATAAATAAAAAGATATTGAAACAAAAAAAATGTTGTTACCAAATCTATTTTCTTAGAAAAATTCAACCGTCTAGACTGATTAATATTGAGTTCTACGTAGGTTGCTTTTATATTTCGCGTTGCAACTCAGAACTTTATCAAAAAGTTTGATATTTTTGGTATTAGATGTACTCAGAACGTTTTGGCATACGAGGGGGATTTGGTTGTTTACAGTAACCTAAAATGGAATTAAATTGCCAACATCGCGAGATTATTTTTTACAACTTTCGACAGGATTAACGCATCAAGATGCATAGATGAACTTAATTAAATTTTTGTCGATGAACCTTCAACAAGGAGCAGTTTTTATCGATAGTATGTTGAACTCAATGGAGGTCGTAGATCATCCAAGACGAATTTCGTGAATCGTCCAAAATCAGTTGCTTTCCGGCTGTACTGTGCGCCAACTTATATTGCAAGATCCTCATGTGACCTATCTTGAGATTGAGACAACTATAGACAATAGTTGAATCGAAGAAGACGTGTTACGAGTCTATGATATCGTGATAGGTAATGAATCGTGTAATTACGCGCATGAGCCCGAAAGTAGTCGACTGTATGGAATCTGCCAGATCAACCAAAACTAACAAAAATGGATCACGCATGAAGCAGTTGTCTGTTTTTTGGAAAAACTGAATATTTCGCAATCACTAGAACACAGAACAGTGAATTCTCATAACCATTTGTTTGCTAGTTATCTATCAAGAAATCAGCAAAACCAAGCACTGTAGATTGATGAGTCTTCGCTACGACAAGGCGAACTTTCAGACATCGACTGAAACAACTGCATTTTTGAGCATTGAAAATATCGATTTGATGAGTCATTCACTATATAGTCCAGATTTGGCACTGAATGATTTCTTTTTATTCCCATATGTAAAAAATAAACTATGATGTTTTTCGGCACCTGTAGAGGCAGTTGATGCGTTCAGAACGCATGGTTTGAAGATACCTCAATCAGAGCGACAAAAGTGTTACCATAATTGGGCGAAACGCATGCGAAAGTGTAAGATCTATTGATCTGGAGAATATTTTGTAAGATAATAAAACGATTTTTGATGATTAAAATTTGTTTTTGTTCTATAATCGCGAAATATAACATGTAGACCTCGTAAAATATTAGATGATAATTATTGCAATCCCTCTCTAAACGAACTTTGATTTTCATTTATAGAAATATAATGAACTACTTCATCATATCAAGCGCTTAAAATTAAATTTCTACGACGGTCGGGGTACTAGAACGGATTGAACATATCAGCATTCCTCAATTTTTTTTTGGAACTACCTTTTTACTTTTTAATAACAACGTAAAACCTAGATATGTTGCACAAATATGTGAAAGATTCGAAGAAATTGAATTAATATCTATCAAATGCATATTAAAGAGACGCATCCGTTAAATTTAAGCAACTGACAGACAAATTGACTCTATTGAGCAGTTAGGAAGCCGAAGGCTTTGAGGTATATATGAGACGCATTTCTAAACAGATAAACAGAGTAGATAAGATACTAACTTATGCCCTAACCCCAGAAGCCAGAGCGGTTCCTATGGTGAGATTTTGTGGCTCGACGCTTGGTAGCAATTTTCTTCATATGTAAGTTTTTGGCAACCAATAGATTTTATTTGAGTAAATTTGTATGGAAATTGTAGACTTACCTTATTTCTTCTAACACACAGAACCTTGATCAATATTCATAGACTCGGTAAAAAATTCCTTTGAACTCTGGAAAAAATTAAAAAAAAAGAAAACAAACGGAGTTATATTTTTGTGTTAGGAATTTTATGTTATTTAAAAATACTTTTGATTAAAAAAAAATACTTTTAATAATTAAAAAAATAATTCATTATTAAAAAATTAAAGTTATAGCACACTTTAAGGCGTGTTAAACGCTTTTCAAAGGTCTTTTCAACTTTTCAGAAAATACTAGACACACTTCCTCCCCTTTTATAATTATATAACACAAAATCGGTAAAAAAAAAATCACATTTTCTGCACAAATTTGTTTCTACTTTCTTCATTTATTTACACAAAATTATGAAATCGATTTGTGCTTTGATTACTTTTTAATAGCATGAACGCACAAATATCCGGTACATAAACATCTGCTTATCAAATATGTCTTACGGTAACTGTAGCGGCTATAAAGCAGCGAAAAGACTCGGCTGTGAGTTGAGCGCAAAAAAGTATGCAAAAAGTAATGAACGTTGTATCCACCTTGCTGAAAATACTACGCATTCTCAAGATGCTGTATAAATACCTACATAAAAAAATAATAAAAGATGTAAAGAAAAATTATAAACATATTTATATATATACATACTTGTATATAATTACATAAATAAATGAGGAGCATATAAGGTTTCGTCGCCATATTTTAGGAGCTTTGCGGTCAGTTGCCTTTCGCTTGCACCTGCTTAAAAACATTTCTCTCACATTCTTGGCAGTTAAAATAAATGAGCGCATTTTGAGTGTGCAAAGCTGAAATTTCAACTTTATGGGTATAAATATTTTAACAACACTTGGTCTACATCAAAAGGTCTCGAACGTCAAAGTTAAAACGAAAAAATACCAAAATAAATGCTCTTAAGTGCCACAACCACAGAGTGTCCCGCATATTAATATTACTGCCATCTGCTTTGCTAGCTTTATTTACAAACTGAAATTTTTGTTTAAGCTTACGATAACCTGGCGCCATAGCTCTTTTCATGCTTTAATTGCTGTTGTTGAAAATTTTAGTTGTTGCATTAATACTTTTCATTTTAGAGTTTCCTTTTTGTTTTTATGTGGAGGCGTCCGTTTACCAGCAGCAATTTAACACCCTTAAAAAGTTTAAGTTTATCTCATTTATTACTCCAGCAGACTCTCGCCAGCAACTTTGCGCTCAGGGTGGTGCGAAAGTGGTATTTCCTTTAGTGTAAATTTCGCATAAATAATTATATTTTTTAGGCCAAATCAAGTTCAAAATTTGTTTAAAGCCCTATACATTAAATGCGAAATAATTACTATAGAAAATATGCTTTATCGCTTTTCTAAAACAATAAATTGTAGTCCCAACCTTCACCACTCATTTAACATCTTGCATTTTCAGCAATGCTTCTCTCCTCCAACCATCTTAAGCTCTTATAAGTATGCTTCACAATTTCACACACATATGATACTAGAGAACTACAGAGCTTCTATAATTTTCTGTTGTTTGTTTTCTATTAATTTGTCACTAACAAGACAGACGCGGTAATTATTTGCCACTGTTACAGAGGATTTAAGTATGTCAAAGTGTTCTAAAAGTTCATAGTTTTCTATATGTGCATATATAGAATAATACATACGAGTATAACATACTTATGGGCGCTTTAGTCCTATTTTGCGTTTGCTCAGAAGAAGTCGGTCTAAAATTTTATATTTCAAGTGATGAATTACTCAGTAATTTAATGCTATGCATATAATTATAACATCAGAAAACATTTCTGAAGAATGGAAAGTGATATCTTCCATTTTTAACTCTGAAGGTTAACTTCTGTATGCATGTGTAGAATTATATTATAATTTATAATTGAACTCTCCTTCAACAAATTTTAAAATTAGACAAATATATAGCATTTATCACCTCGTAAACGAACTGAAAGCATGCCCTACTCAAAACACCATTATCTCGACCATCTCATTATTGACAATCAACTTTAACTAAACTCAATTGGTTTTTAGATTAACACATGCATAATTCCCAAATTGGTAATAAAGATCTAGCGATAGGTAACTATAGTACACAGGGCGGTAATAAATACTAATATTTTCCTCTTTGTTGTTTGCCAATTTGGTTCCCAGGCGTATGAGGCCAGAATTGACGTTCGCATATTAAATGTTCACATTTGTTCATTCGCTGAGCTTTCGTGAATAATTCAACGAAATCGATTGTGTTACTTTAATTACAAGAGTTAACCTTGTTTGCTTCCATATAATTTGACTTGTCAAGTTTAGACAGCTGGCTATTTTCTAAAAATAATCTAGAAGTTGTAATAATTTCCATTCGTACTTTTACTGGTACTGCCATCCATACAAAGAGGATTTCATATTAAAAAAAAAACTTTCACTGAATTAAGCATATACTAAGGCGCCTGATGCTTAAAATTAATAATATTTTAAAAATGAATTACGTTTGAAAATATAGCTCAGGATCTAACAACAAGGAACGAAAGTAGGCAATAAATTTTACGAAAGTACACGGAAATTGAAATTAAATTCCCCGGGTAAATGATGTTTCAAAAAAGTGTACCTTGCTAAGTTTGTAGGACTGTCCTTAATTACTAAGCCAAACATGAGCACGATCTGTCAACCAGTTTGTTTACAGCAGCTGCTTAAGTCGGTACACCTCAGTAGTGCATTGCGATTTTTACAATGGATAAAAATATCGAACAAATAATTTGTCTCAAAATTTATATTTCTAACCAAATTTCGTTTGTGGAATCGTTTCGAATGTTGGAAAAGGCTTACGGTGATTCAAAAACACAAGACGCTCGAGAGATCGTTGAAGACATTCCTCGTTCAAGTCGACTCTTCAACTGATGTAAATATTAAAAAACTGAAGGATATGGTGCTCCAAAATCCTCAGACAAGTGTTTGGAGAGATGGCAAGAGAGCTCGACTTCTCTTGCGAGTCCGTTCGAATGATTTTGGTGAATATTATGAGTATGAACGCGTTCTTGCTCAACTCGTCCCGATAAAGCTGAACTTTGTTCAAACAGAGTATGATTGCGACCGAATTCAATGCCAAAAACGCAATGAAAACCTTCTATCAAAGACTGTATTCAACAGATTTGGCTCCGCACTTCCCAATCAATCTAGTGTACCACAATACACTCGAGAATTAATTGAAGTATTTTCGCGCAAAAGCTCAAAATAAACGATACCTTTGAAATACCACTAAACCGACAACATACATTTTTTTGGTAACTATGGGCCTTCGAAGTAGTTTGAGCTGATTCTTCTATTTTAGACCACGATCTCTTGCGCTTCACATTCTTGAAAACAACCCACTTTACGTCGGCAGTAACAATGCGCTTCGAAAATGGAACACTTCTTTGACGTTTCATAAGCAACAGCAGAGTGGTTAAGGGGTTACATGGGTTTACGGGTTTCAAAAAATCGATTTTTTATTGTCTTATTAAATTCTACAACACCACCAGAATATTGTCCTACATTTTCAAGTTGATCAGAGTAATAGTTTCGGAGAACTTGTGCACTCGAGGCTAGCTAGGCTAAGTGCATCGTCTTTAAACGCGTTTTTCTCAAAACTGTGTTTTTGAAGTCGGTTGGCAAGATTTCTCGAGAACTACTCAACTGATCTTAATGAAATTTTACACAGGTCTTTGAGATACAATTCTTAAAGACTTGGACGAAGGATTTTGTTTCGATTACAAATATTTGGAAGAAAAATGTCGCGAAATTTCGCTGAAATTTTCATTATTTTGTAAAAATGTCTGCCACAAATTCAATTTTCAGTTTTTTCCTTCATCCAAGTTTTAAGTTAAAGTTTTAACTAAAACACATACTTTTTCACTTTAGATGATCCTTTAAGGAGTTATCCTGCCAACGCGGGCGTATCTTTTTTCCGAGGGGTCACCGGAAATGGCGTCGCAATGGCCGAGTTTAAAATATTTTTTCAAAAATTTCAAAATTTCTTTGTTAATAATATATGTTTGTAACAATAAAAAATCTAATTAAATATTTAATTTTTTATATGAGAAAAAAATGTTGAAAAAAAGGCTGTTTTTTACCCGAGGAAACCCATGTAACCCCTTAATGCGAGGAAACAAATTTTGTTCTGTAAGAACATGAGGAACACATATGTATGTCAAGCTTCGAGTCCTCAACACATATTCTCCGTTCACATAAGTTTCGCCTTGCCCGAACTAAAACAGTAAAATATGCCGAAAATGCGGGTTTCGATCTTCGATAGAACACCGAACAATAACTATTCCAAAAATGAAAAAAAAAATTATTTACAATTAAACATTGATCTATCAGCTGTTCAAATATATGTAAAACGGTAAGGTGGTTAAGTGTGAAATCGGTTGCGAAAAAATTCAATAAAATCAGCTGTTATAATCAATTAAAATTATTTAGTGAATAACCCAATATATAAAAAATTTAGACCTGATATTGACATATTTACGTACACACTCGTTGTTGCTTTGCAAATACAATTATATCTCTGTAATAATTTCCATTAATATTTTCACCACAAGCAAGTTTTTAAAATAAAGACGCAGACCATTGTGTCCACAAAGTCCATTAAAAAGTATTTATTATTTCAATGTGTAATAAAGAATTACGTGTGAATGTGATCAATTTTGTTTTTATTATTTATAACATTTTCATTTTGCTGAGATTGTGTGTTGAATAATATATAAATTATAAAAGCACACGGACAATAAAAGCTCAGTGATTTGTAAAATCTCGTACGAGCATGGCCAACTAAAGCCGATAACTAGTGGACAAGCTGTGAAGGCCTACGTGCATATAAACATTTAAAGCATTGAGCAAATATTCAAGTAAATGTATACATATAAGTACATATATATTTTTAGAATTGCAGACAAATAAATATTTGCAGTCACATTGCTAAATGAAAGCTTTTATTATATGAAAATGTTTATTGTTCATTCATTAGCAGCATTCGATCTGTATTTACTAGAGAAATAGGAGAAAATATATGTAGGTAGCATGTTTCTAGAGGTAAAGAACGTACAGTGGGATAACTGTCAAATCAGAAGAAGCTCAGAAAGACATGTATTAAATTTTAAAATATTATTAAAAGATTTGATAAAGCTTTTATATGAAATTTCTGAAATTTTAGGTTACTTTAAAAATTACCACGAACAGAAAAATATTTTGAACTCAATTATATGCCTTTAAGATAGCGATACATAATGAAAGTAACACCCAAAAGCAGGCTTCGTTGAACTTGTAGACCAGCGAATGTATTTTATCAAGTTCATAAACGGACACCACGTATTCAGTTCTATGGGACTAATAGAACCAAGAACAAGAAATGAGTACTCGAAACAGAAACTCGGCGTTGTTTACAGTAACTGAGATTGCAAAATCATCATGTGACCTATTGTGTGAGTGTGACAAATATAGGTAATAATGGGGAAAAACATACATTCAATATTGCATGAACATTTGATTGTAATAAAATTGTTCACGTTGGATCCCACACATTTATCAATTGCTCTAAAAAGGCTCGTGTCGATTGGTCGAAAGAAATGTTAACAAAATACGAAGCGATGCTTCGAAACACGTCTATGACGTGACAGGTTATGAATCGTGGATGAGCCCGAAAGTAAGCAGCAGTCGATTGTTTCTGGATGTTTCAAGATGAGCCGATTCAAACAAAAGTTGTTTGCGCACGAAGCACTTTCAAGCAAATAGTTGCCAGTATTTTTGGAAAAGCTGGACATGTCTACTGGAACAACGCAGAGCAATAAAATTTACACAACTATTGCCAGTTGTCTTTCACGAAAATAGGAAAACCAAGCACCGTGTATGGATCACTCTTCGCCACGGCAAGGCGAAAGCTTTCACATATCGACTGAAGCAATTGTATTTTTGAACACTCTAAACATCGATTATATATAGACCTTACTTGGTACCGAATGGCTTCTTTTTATTCCTGTTAAAAAAATACTCTAAGAGGTCAACGATTTTCGATACCAGAAGAGGCGGTTGTTGCGTTCAAAAGCCATGATTTGGAGATACCTTAAACAAGGTGACAAATATGCTACAACAATTGGTCCAAACGAAGGCAAAAGTGTATTGATCTTAATGGAGAACATTTTGAAAAACAATGAAACCATTTTTGATGATTAAAATTTCGGGATTTGAAACCGAAATATAAAAGGTAATCTACCAATAACTCTACAATTATTTTTAATTAAACTTTCCGAGCGAAATATAAAAGGCAACGTACCTACAGATAGGTACCATATATTACATCTCCACCTCTAATTAGTCTATGCCATCTCACTCGATGTTAATAAAATTTCTAAAGAGAGGATACTTTACTCATTCTGGGCGTAAGAAAGTATTGCCTCAACATTGAAACAGTTTGAAGGGCTGTCTCAATAGAGGCTCCTTAGGAAGCTCATATAAACACTTAATGGATACTTAAGCTTTAGCTAGAATGATATTTTTGAAGTGGAGGGGCTTTCTTAGAAAAAGGAAGATAAAGATATTTTAGAAGTCGACGCTTTCCTAGAAAAAGAAAGATTACTAAGAGACAAATTTATCCTATCGTGCGAATGTACGTCGAGGTTTTCCTACCAAGAAACGTTAGATGCAATAGTCAAAAAGACAGTATTTTCATAAATTTAAGTGCTAGAGAACAAACTACAGTTGTAATTACAAATCACAGATAATTTGTGAAAGGAAGCTATAAATTAAGCGTTGTGCAGTATGCAATTAAAATCGCTTAGACGCTTCAGAGTATACATATATATAAATATTTATATAAGCGAACTTTGCCACTTATAGCGGTGAATTAAACTTTCCTCCTACCACACTTATTATTTATAAATGTTGAACTGGTTGAATGCGAACATCTGCCTTGCAAAACACACTGCCAACCAACCCAAGTGCTGCCCACCACGTGCCACTTAAAGCGAAATACCTGATTTCCACTGACTTGTGGCCGCCAAACAAAGTGGTCATGGACAAAGTGCTGCGCACGTTTTGTTGCCTTCGTTTTAGCAAACAATAATGCAGTGACCAGATTGAGAGAGAGAGAGAGAGGAAGAGAGTGCGGGCGATAGAGAAGGACTATATAATTGCCCTGCTTTCTAAAGCAATTTTGAACTAAACGCTTCTTTAAAATGGAAAAACGAAAAGCTACGTGCACTCAGCTAAACGCGCTGGAGCCTCAAAGAAGGCCACGCCACTTTTGTGTGAGGCTATGCATGGATTTTGTGTTAAAAAGAAATATAAAAAGCGAAATTGCTACAAAAATTGCAAATTCAAGACGAAGCAAAAATGTGGCAACTTTGTGCTTTGCAGCAATCAGCGAAACTTTACAAAAATTGCGTGCGCGCGGTTCGTGGTTGGGGCGGGGCGGTGCGGTGGTTATGATGAGCCAATCAAAAATGAATTTCCCTAATTGTCTGCCAACGAAATGTAATGAAATAGCCAGAATGAAAAGAAATTAATTTTGAATAATTTTGATTGCGTGTGTATGCGTTTTGTTTTCATAACGCGCTTGTACTTTTCGGAATCGGCTTT
Organism: Bactrocera neohumeralis; assembly: GCF_024586455.1. Classification (NCBI taxonomy): domain Eukaryota; kingdom Metazoa; phylum Arthropoda; class Insecta; order Diptera; family Tephritidae; genus Bactrocera; species Bactrocera neohumeralis. Next base: position 12,488,403 of record NC_065920.1, read on the forward strand.
TGCAACGGCGAAATGGAAAATGGGAAATGGCAAGAATTGCAAGCGGAAAGTCAAACAAAGCGCTGAATGTCAAGCAGCCAACGGGTCGGAAATGAAAAGTGCTCGCAAAGTATACTTCACTTAATTTGCGCGCTGAATGCTTGAAGGGCAAGCGGCTGGCCAAGCAGCGGCGGCGCGCGGCGACTTATGGGTGTCTCATACAATAGCACAAGCTGCGGGTGGGCTGCTGCTAAGTACATACAAATGTAGACGACGCCTACTTTTAGCCTCTTCATCAGTCTTCTTCGGAACTGCGGCTACTTTAGTGAAAGACATTTTCGAGTGATGACAGTTCCGGCTGTCGTTGCCAATGAATACTCCAGAGTTGAGATGCTAGTATTTATAGTTATATACTTATGCATGTACATACATATTGTATACGAACAGGGTGATCCTTCAGGCATAAAATGTTGTTCATATGCATAAAAACTAAAATTTTTACAATGAAGTGAAAATGAAGCATAAATTGTGGCAACAAAGGGCAGTTTCATACATATGTATGCTGGGTGGATCCATATATAATTATTCATATTCATTACAATTACAACATTTATTTGTATTGCCTTCTATTGGAATTAGTTTTGCCTTTTCATAAATTTGCCAAGTGACCTATAAGCGACCTTGGATTTTTGCGCAGTATAATTATGTAAAAATGGATGTAGAAGTTCATACATAAAGAAAAAATATTTGAAAGCTTCAAATACGATTAAAGAAAATTATTACAGGATGGTCTTATATGGGTCTTAGAGTCGCATACAAAAAATGTAGCCAAATTGCAGCACCAAGCTGGACTTTCGGCAGCATTGAGACAACTAATAACACCGTTATCAGTCTGTAATCGCGTTTCAGATAAATTAGGGTGATCTTTACAAAATAGGTCACAGTTCTGCAGACAGACAGACAACTAAAAATACCGTTATCAGTCCATAATAGCGTTTCAGATACATTAGGGTGATCTTTACAAAATATTTCACAGTTCTGCAGACAGACAGACAACTAAAAACACTGTTATCAATCCTTAATCGCGTCTCAGATACATTAGGGTGATCTTTAAAAAATATTTCTCAGTTTTCCAGACAGACAGACAACTAATAACACCGTTATCAGTCTGTAATCGCGTTTCAGATACATTAGGGTGATCTTTAGAAAATATTTCTCAGTTTTCCAGACAGATTAGTAGCATTGCACAGTGATAAGAGCACAGATTTCTCTAAACTGCCAATTTAGGGTTAGGAAATTTTAGCTTATAAAAAAAGACTTCATTCACAAAATTTTACACCACCCTAATATAATTAAATTCTTATATAGAAATACCGAATTATTACACTATTTGTTTCAGCCATATACATACATACATATATGTACATATATATATTCCTATACATGGAAAATCTTATGGCATATGGACATATCAAAGAGGTCCCAAGAAAAGATTTATTGTTGTTTTTCGAGACCACTACTTTTCACAAGCCCACATCCAACTTTCAACCACACATACTACAAATAACTATATACATATATAGATATGTGGCCAAAGGCGAGTTTTATGATATCACTTGCATGACAGATTCAGCACAAGCACAAAGTAGCTGCAAGCACTGAACGAGCTTGATATGTAAACCGAAAACGAAGGCCAAAAAGTACGAAATAAAAATGAAAATTGAGAAGCTATCAAATACAGACGGCCACACAGTCACCCACAAGCCAACATTGAAATCAAAGTATCACAAGAGAAATGTGTTAAAAGCGACAATGAAGAATGTATAAAATGACAACAAAAACAAAAGTAAATACATACATATATAAAGTACTTGGCATGCTTCACTTTAATGCGTTCACTGTGTAAACGCTCAAGAGTGGCAACTATATAAGTGAGTGGGCGTACGCCAATTGAGAAATGTGAAAATGAAGCGTTTTAAAACGCATTAAAATGCCAAAGGCAGATGGGTTAAGACGCCATCGAAGTCACTGTGGAAGGCTGTGTGGAGGAGTAAAATTATGTATATATATAACTGTGAAAAGTGATCTTAATTTCGATTGCAATGGTTTCATTGTGTGATGACTTGAGTTGGAGACGACTTGGGACTTTCTATAACAAAATTATTGAAAGTTGTCATGAAAGGCAGAATTGAGTAATTGTCTTCCAAATAACGAAAAAATAATAAACAACGTTGACTTCGATTGCAATGAAGCTACAGTCTTTCCAAAAAACGAAGGTTTCCATAAAAAAGCCTTATTTTTGATCGTTCAGTTTGTATAGCAGCTACATGCTCTGTTGGTGCAATCTGAACAATATGTTCGGAAATTGTACAGTTGTCTTGGAAAATAATATACGTCAAGTTTCATGAAGATATCGTGGCAAATAAAAAAAAAATCCATACAAAAACTTATTTTTAGCTGCCAGTTTGTATGGCAGCTATATGTGATAGTGTTCCGATTGCGGTGGTTTTCACAAATGAGCAGCAGCTTGGGAAGGAAAGGTCTTTTACAGAATTTCAGATCGATATTTCAATAACTGAGAGACTAGTTCGCGTTGATACAGACGGACCGACAGCCAGATATGACTAAATCAACTCAGATCGTGATTCTGATCATATATATATACTTTATATGGTCACCAACCAAATATAATATATCCTGTGTAGTCATATATAAACAATTTTTATGTTCTTGAGATTTATTTATGCACAAAAAAATAATTTCTTCATTTGCCTATATTTCTTATATATCATACTTATGTATATACTTTAGTATAGTATATCCCAATTACAGCTGTCAATACACACAGGTATGCAGCAAAAACATCTATTTAAATCATCCATAACGGTTAATTTGCTTCAGTACACAGAAATTGCCAAAAATAAAAATCGCAAAAATATCGATTCGTTTTCAAAGAAACCTTCTGCTTGAAGTAATCTAATATGAATTATTTGGTAGCCACAAAAGGTTTCATACTGTTACTCAACATTACCTAACAAAATTTCACATTCTGTGCATTTATTGCATGTTTGTATGTGTTTCATTAAAATTTTGACAGTTTGAAGAGGGCAACAGAGCGTAACATCAGGTTATAAACACGAGCAGAAGCAAAGTCTACACGATGATGCCCGCCACAAGCAAATAAAGAAAATTTATGTATGTGAAAGGTTTCCCGTGAGAGTTAAGGATTCTTTCTTATTATGATATGATGATATGGCGGTTGAATTATTGCTATGAAAGCAGGCAAATATAAAATATAGATGGTAAAAAAAGTTATATATTATTTATGTATATTCTCATGTATTTAAATATCGAGTACAAGTTTATTGCCTTCTGTATAATCTGTCTTTATTTTTGTCTCTTCAAGCGTGAATTATTCGCATTTGCCCGCCCGTTATAAGACCAAAATAAATTTATCTCTTTTATACCAACTTGAAATGTTACTCATACGCAATGGCATGCAACAATTATTTCAAAAGGCAGTAGTTGCTATAAAGGTAGATTCATATGCTGGATAGATAGCAGATATAATTACTTACTCAACATTTACAAGCGTTACTTTGCTGAAATCGCAATTAGTGAAGTTTTTTGTGCATATTTTTAAGGTGACCTTTAAGTAACCTTGTTCACAATGGGTCTCCTAAAGGCCTATCGTCAGACATCCACTCTACCTATCTAAGCAACCTTGGCTCAGCTGCGGAGATACGATTGTGTAAATGTGGTTGTAGAAGTCCAAAAAAAACTCCAAATATGGTTATAATACTTTTCATCCAAAAAATTAGTTTTTCTTAAAATTGCTATTCCAAGATAGTCAATTGTCAACATCAAGAAAAGTCAGAAAAATATAGTATAATTCTTGATCCAGGAAAATTTAGCTTATTTACTTGAAACCAACAATTTTCTAGTCATGTCTTTAAGTTTTCAAACAGAAAAATGTTTGACGTGCCTCTGTAGTACTAACTACCGAAGCGGACTCCAACAACTTTCAACAGAGCTACTTTCTTGTTGATTTTCTCTTGCTCTCTCAGATCTCGCTCCTCATTCATTGTGTACTTTCTTTACTTTTAAAATATAAGACATTTTTGTTGATGGGATAATCCTAACTTACTATTAGACGCCTTTAGCATTCTTTTGTTAGGGATTAAAAGACGTCTCCTGCCTTTAAAAAAACTATTCTTTACGTATTTGTTGGTAAAACTATTTTGACATTATTTACATATGTCAGAAAGATTAATGTATGAATAACATAATGCTTGATTTCGTACTAATTCATTATGAAGTAGTGTCCCGACAGTGCCACAAATCTTAAGCGATTGAAGTCAACACAATCGCAAAGCAGAGTCGATAATTCGATCAGTCATGGATCGGATTCAGTTCCACTTTTACTCTAGTAGATAATGCACATACACAGAGACGCCGTACAAAGCGCATCGGAGACGATTTTGCTACAGTGGAGTAAAGTAAGAAGAAGACCCGAATGAGTCGATCCAACATCACTTATTGGAACTGTGTCCATCTAAATTAGGGAAAATTTTGCGGAAAGATCTAAGTTTGCGAGTTTACAAAAACCAACTCGTAGAAGAACTGACGACGAACCACTATCAAGCGCGTCACACGTTCGTTGAATGGGTCCAAAGCAATATGGCCACCAATTCCGATTTTCACAAGAAAATTGTATTTAGCAATAAAGCATTCTTTCGGTTGAATTCGTACGTTAATAAAAAAAAATTCCACATTGTGAGTAATGTTAAGCTACAAGCCATTGTTAAGATGGCGTTACGTCCTCCAAAAGTCACTGTTTGGTCATAAATGTAACCGGCCATAATGTTAAAATAATTTGAGAAAGCTATAGAAACGTGATTAATGACTTTTTCGTGCCTGGATTAGTGGATGTTGATGTCGACGAACTTCGAATCAACGAAACAATCAATTTATTGAAAAAAACTTTTAGTGAGCGTGAGTGAGTTCTCGTGTCGTGTGTCTTTGGCGTTGCCTTCAAACCCGCTGGACTGTTTTTGGTGGAGTTATGTGAAGCCGATTGCCTACGCCGATATGCCTGATGCGATTGACGCTAATGAGGAGAATATTAAACGCGTTATAGCCTACTCACGGCCCCGAAGACTGCAAAAGATTTGTTTAAAATTGACATCCTAAGTTGGATTTATTCGAGCCAGCCGCGGCAGTTACTTGCCCGGAATCATTTTTAAATCAAAATGGCAAACCCTTATCTTCATAATAACGATAAATTCTTCTTCATAACATTAAATTATATGCGTTTAATTTTTTCCTGAAAACCACATGTCTAAAAAAACACCCTATATAATGTGTGAGCTCGTTTTACGTTCCCTCTTTCATTTGTTATTTTTATTGTTTCAAGTACTTAACATTATTTGTTACATTTCTTGCTGGATTGCAGCAGTGTAATGCTCGTAATGCTAGTCATTGGAACGTGTCTATTTCAGCTGCAATCGGGATTTGGTTAAAAAGCGTTGGCGTCGTCAAGTGTTGCTGTGTTTCTTATGTTTCCTCGACATTTCTTTTTCGTTTTCTTGTACTTGCGCGCAGTGAATCACTCACCGCCAGTATAATAAAGCAGTAAAATAATAGTAAAAACCCCCAAATATTGAAATAAGAAGTAAAATTGAATTCACAGCATTGTCGGGCGTTAATATGTTTTTTGTTGCCTTTTAGTTGCTGACAGTTGGTGGTGTGAATGAAGACGATGTTGGCGATAATAGCCAAAGCCGCAAGCTGTGCGGAGTAAGATTGCGTTGACTCCATCTTGTCGGACATCGAATTTAATGGTGTTTTTATATGTTCTAAATACTCATTGATTTCCCAGTCAACTATTGATATCTAGTGCTTACTAAGTCAAGCATTAAGCGCAGTGCTTATATATAACTATCTACCAGCATCTAAGTGTACTGACAAGAATGGGGGAAATTGAATCGAATCCAATAGAAACAACCAGAAAGACAGAAATCAGATCGTTTAGCAGACAGTCGGATCTGTCAACAACACGGCACCATTTCTTGTAATTACTTCAATGTTTTCTGTCACTACAACTACAACAAAAGAAACCATTATTTTAAATACATATTTATATGATAACGAGAAAGCGTCTGAAGAACAACAAAGCGGACAGTGCCGATGGGTTGCCGACGTAGCTATTCAAATACGAAGCATGCATCAGCTTCTTTGTTGAATATAGTCGGACAAAAGCATATCCGACGATTATAATTTAAGTGTGCTCTGCCCAATCCACAAAAAGGGAAACACCACAATCTGCGCCAATATCGCATTTAAGGTTCTATCGAGCGTACTGTGTGGAAGATTAAAACCGGCCGTCAACAAACTGATTGGACCTTATCAGTGCGGCTTTAGGCCTGGAAAATCAAATCAAGAGAATCGACACACCACCTTTTCGTCGATATCAAGCACGAAAAAGAGCTGTTTTTATGCCGCTATGACTGAATTTGGTATCCCTGCAAAATTAATGCGGCTGTGTAAATTGATGACAACATCTGATGATTCGGCCTTAGGAGTTTTCGAGAGAAAAGTTCTGCGAAAGATGTATGGTTCTTTGACAGTGACAGTGAAAGACAGTGGCTGCCCTGGCTAGGTCACTTTGTACGTATGGACGAAAACAGTACAGCTCTGAAATTATTCGACGCAATACACACCGGGGAAGCAAAGGAAGAGGAAGATATCCACTCCATTGGAAAAACCAGGTGAAGAAGAACTTGGCTTCGCTTGGAATGTCCAATTGGTGCCACGTTGCGAAAAGAAGAAACGACTGGCGCGCTGTTGTTAACTCGGCTATAATCGCGTAAGCGGTGTCTATGGCAGTAAAGAAGAAGAAGAGGACCGATATTTTGAGTAAATAGTCAACACTGGATACTCAGACGCTCTAATTCGGAGTCTGAGAGCTAGACAGACTATAGTCCAACTCCAACTTCTTTTGGTTGAGATATTACTGATAAATACGCACATGCTTATGTATATAAATAATAATATCGGGATACGTTTGTACATAAGTATGTATTCTTCTATAGCTAATACTATTTTCGGCAAATTCCATTCAAACTGAGCAAATGATAATAATAAAGATTAGGTATCCTGCAGCGACTGCTATTGCCGATAATTCTATGCTCATCTTCAAAGCGAGTATGCGAAACGCGGCGACATTGGAGCTCCCAAATTATCCACCAAAGTCAATAAAGAATATTTAACTGAATAAGCAACAACAATAATAAGAAGACTAATACCAAGAGCTCAAACAATCGCACGCTGGTTTTTGTCCACTCGCACAAACACACACACACCAACACGCTTAGACTTCCACACACAATTTGTAGCTCATTAATGCGCATTCACATGGAAAATGTTGTAGTTGGGGTTTGGAGGCACAAAATAAAGAACAAAAAATAAGTTTGAAGGAAACGGAAAGTTCTAAGAAAATCTATAAGCTAAACGCGCTGACACATTTTTCCTCGCCGTCTAAGTCTTAAACAAAGACAGGGCAAGAGCGTGCCACAATAAGTGTCTCACACAGCGCGCCACCAGTGAAGCAACAGCTTCAGTGGGGAAATTCTCGTCGATAATATTTTCGTCTATTGAAATTTTCCGCCTTACACACACACCCAGACAAAGCTTTTCATCTAATGCGTGCGCATAACGGACTGACTGACTGAGCAGACAGCTGAGATGAGCTCACCCGCTGATCCATATGAGTACACAGCGTATATAACGGTTCATAGGAGCGAAATTGAAGTTATGTGGCCACGCTGTGCTGTCTATTTTGCTCGCAAATCGATTTTCTGCGGAATTTAATTTTCATCGTGCATCCACACATGAGTTTGTATGTGTGTGGGTATATTCTGTTTGTGTACGCGTTTACACGAGTATTGTTTATTTAGCTTTATTCCATTAATAATTTAATGGAAATGCAAATATTTACACATTTTACTTGATGTCATTGCTGTTTTATAAGAGGTTTTATGTATTTTTTTAATTTGTTTGCAGATATTATAGAGATTCTACTCTTATAAATTGAGAATTCTTCAATCAGCTGTTCTGGATTAAAGATCCAGCTGAAATTCATAGAAAATAGTTGCTTTCTTCATACCAATCTAAGTAATTTAGAAAATATAATGTGCAACGGCATCACCGCAATCACAAAACACTGGCGGAGAGATTATCTGAGTTTTTCTACAGAGTTTTCCAATAAGAGTGATATCATTTCATTAAAAAAAACAAGAATTCTAAGGAATTCAAATGTTTTTTATTAATTAATATTCAGACTTATATTTTTCAAGACGATCTCTACTGGCGACGGTGATTCTAGAACAACAGGCTAACTCAAATGAAATAATAAGGGATACGTGCCTACATAAGACTTGTTAGTAAGTAGCTACGTTTTTTGGTTTACGACAAACTTTCACATGTAAAATTTAGCGATAAATTGTTTATAACAGTCATCAATCGTAGTTTACTATATAATATTCCTATAAAGTTACAGTTAACTTTCAAGTGGACATTTTCTAACAGATCGTCGCTCGATTTTAATAAATAATGTTTTAAGAAAAACGGGATAAATTGGCACAGCTGATTTCACTGATTATTTGTATTCACTATTGGGTCTCTGACGTTTCCTTTTGGGTGTTACAAACATCGCCGAAATTGTAATTTGAATTCCCTAGTTAAACGATATTTAAAAAAAAATTATTTTGCTAAGAACTGTCCTTAATTACTATGCCAAATATGAGCGCGATCTGTCAATCAGTTTATTAACAGCAGGTTCTTAAGTCGATACACTTCAGTAGTGCGCTGCGATTTTTACAATGGATAAAAATATCGAACTAAGATTTCAAATTTGGTATTTCTATTCAAATTTCGTGTGCGAAATCGTTGCGACTGTTGGAAAAAGCTCACGGTGATTCAAAAACACAAGCCTCCGAGTGCTACAAAGCCATCTAATACGGTCGAGAGATCGTTGAAGTCAGCCCTCGTTCAGGACGAACTTCAACTTCTTCAAATGATGAAAATATAAAAAAAGTGAAGGATATGGTGCTTGAAAATCGTCAAGCAAGTGTTAGAGAGATGGCAAGAAAGCTCGACATCTCTCGCGAGTCCGTTCGAATGATTTTGGTGGATATTTTGGGGTATGAGACGTGTTCTTGCTCTACTCGTCCAAATAAAAATGATTTTTTTTTTCAAAAAGAGAACCGTAAACAGCTCTGTTTTGACATGGTTGATCTTCTGAACTTCGATTCCACATTCATGGAGAGCATTATAACTGCCGATGAGACATATAGTAAGTTTATAAGCTTGGCATGCAAACAAATGAACAATCATTAGAATAGAGAAAAAAACAAGCCGAAACCAAAAAATCTACAGGAAAGCCGCTCAAAAATCAAGGTGATGCTCAATGTTTTTTCGGTTTTTTTTAGTCGTTTGCGTGAGAACATCCGTTGAAAACGGCCGAAACTGTGGCAGAACAATTCATGGATTTTACACGATGATAATGCACCATAACATCGAGCCACGATTGTGATCGCATATAAACCAAAAACGCAATATACCATCAATCAACCACTTTATTCACCATATTTGGCTCCTTTAAATATTTCCTTGTTCCCAAACTGAAATTGCCGTTATGAAAAGTGGCCGTCCCAAAAAGGGGTTGTGAAAAGCGTTTCGAAGACTGGAAAAATCGTTGGCATAAGTGTATTACATCCGGTGAGGATTACTTTGAAGGCGAAAAAATGCGTTTTATTTACAATTTCCGGGTACTTTTTTGTCTCAATATAGATAAGCAAAAAAATCTGACTAAATCAAATCAAATTTTGAAATCCAATTTGCAATAAAGCACTAATCGTATATGGACCACATATGTACATAACTTGAACACGTACACTCTTAGGATAGAACGGTATAAATTACTTTGAGCAATAATATTGGTAAAAGGATTGTAATAAAACTGATCAAACACTTGAATGGACAACCGCTTAGCAAAGGGCACACGCAAACACACATAAAAATGAGTGGAGCCAAGTAAAAAATAAAGAAAAAAACAAAATAAAATAAATACGCAAATACGGGTTACAACCTAGATTCAGTCATATTAGCATTATGAAACGGTTATCTCACCTGCGTCAACATGCCATTTACATATATTTATATACAAATGTACATATGTATGCATATGAGGCCAAGTTAATGGGAAGTCTTTGCCAGACGCACTGAATCACGGCAAATATTGTAATAATTTCCTTGCACATGTACATATGTACTGTTGTGTGTATGTTGGCAATAATCTGTGTATATGTGTATATGCAGTTGTGTTTTTATATCCGACACGGTACGCGGCAGTCACGCTTCTGCTACACAGGAATGTAGACTACCACAGGAAAGTGAAACTAAGTATATTCGCAAATATGAGTATCAAAGGAAAATCACAAACACAATGTGTGTGTATATGAGACACACACGTTATAATAATAATAAAATTACGCATGTAAGGCAAACTCGCAAAAAAAAAATCGAGTGCAACATGAAGAACTGAGATTAAACGCGTGAGAATGTTGCTACACATGTTTCTTAGTGAAGGTCTAAGGTTTATTAGTTTGCATGTGTAGCATAAAGGTATCACTTGAAAATTTCAGACTCATAATTTACTGATATATATTTAAATATGTATTTATGCACATATGTCTACTAGACCTAAACTGAAGTATCCTGTTTTAAAGTCAATTGAAAAATTAAATCATTGTGGAGGAGATAAGGCAAGACATGTATCCTTCTGCCTAAGGCCTAACCAACCTTGGCATGAAAATGCATGATAATGATCAAGTTTTCACACTCTTCGTGCAATAAAGTATATATTGTGTAGTCGAAAAAGTTTTTTCGTATTTCGTCAATAGATGTCGTTGCAGTCGTACATCTCCAGTGCTACCAATCACATTGTGTCTTACCATATAATGTTGGAAAGCTGAGATTTAATCCAAATGGATGGCATCGTTAATGCACTCTTTCCCAGACACTAAAAAAGAGTCAGTGAGATTTAAGCTTCACTTAACCAACCAAAAAAAATTAAATTCGGGACAGTTGGAAAAAAGTTACAGCTGTTCAAAAATGAGTAAAAATAGTGAAGAAATTCGCTATATTTTGAAATTTTTGTACAAAAAAGGAGGTTCATTTAGCACAACAATGGTTCGCTCGTTTCCGTTCTGGAAATTTCGATTTACACGGATGAATGTTTTACACTGATGGAATAATGTCTCTAGCGGAAAAATGGCGAAAAGTGGTTGACCAAAATGGTACATATTTGTTTATTTATTTATTAGTATAAATATAAAAAAAATAAGTTGAAGTTTGATTTGCAATACGAAAAGACTTTTTCGACTACCCAAGTCAACTTGGGACTTTTTAAATTCCTCAAGGATTGAAAAAAGTGTTGTTTAATACGTGGATACTCACATATTCAGCCAAACCACCAAAAAATTTTCACTTTGTCCACACGCTGCACCTAAACATTTTATGCACGACTCATTTGCATGTACGAGAAGACACATACATTCTTATATGAATTTGAAATATTTGCATATTTAAGCGACGACGTCCACAAACATTGCTTAGTCTGTGCAAAATAGTCATGGTAAAAGATGAATATGCATACAAATGTACGTAGCAACAAGTTTTCATTTATGTGCAGAAATATTTTACGTATGTATTATATATGTACATATGTATAGTATGCATATGAATATCTTCATCATACAACAAAAATTTACAATTTTAAATTTTGAACGCCTCATTCAAGTACATTCGTTCACATTCAACTACCCCTTATACCATATAACTACCATAATCTTTTAGGCAGAGCGGAAACACGAAAAAGTCGACCATATCCCGGGCTCCGCAAAATGTACAGTATATAGGAATTATCACAATAAAACAATATTCTCCCATATGGTGATGGAGAAAAAGAGAGCGGAATCTGTAAGTAACTCTGTCATTATAGGTAAAGGAAAAAGCAACGGTTTCGTATGGACCATATACGACCTTTTCACAATAATTAGGTGGTACTTGACGACAACCCACTTCAAACAAGAATTTCAAGAAAAGATCGGCAACACCCATGACTATAGAAGGTCAAATTATAATCGCCGGAGACGTAAATTCGAAAACCATAAGAGTAGGGCATGCCAAACGCGGATTCCAGAGGAAAGCGCTTTCTAGAAATGATTGCGCGGCTTGTTTTAATAGTGCTCTATAGGGGGCGCAACTATTTACTTTTAGAAGACCGGGTTGCGACGAAGCTACACCAGACATTACCTTAGCATCAGAACGCATGGCAGGCTCAATAAAGAGATGGAGAGTTCTAGAGTACTACATTGACAGCGATCATCAGTATATATCAGTCATGACCGGCAACGGAAAAAACTCCACACAGAAAATAAAGGAACACGAAAATGGAGCGTTTCTAAATTAAACACTACGAAATTACTTTCGGAAATAGGCGAGCAGACCCCGCTTAGTAGCTCTCAAAAAACTGTTAGGAAAATTACAGAGGCCACAATGCTTGGTATAACGCGAACCTGCCACAAATTATTGCCCCAAGACTTCAGACAGAAAAAATTAAGCAGCAGTTTACTGGTGGACAGAAAATATCGTCCCAATTTAGACTCACATGTCTTCGTTTTCGCAGATCATACACTAGATCTAGGCGAAGAGAAGCAGCACCCGAAGAAGTCGAGCAATATCAAGCGGCGAAAGAGGACCTTAAACATGCCATCGAGGCAAGCAAAAAAGAAAAATGGGAGCGACTACGCGAGGATGTTAAAAAAATACCTGGGAAGTCGGGAACAAAATAGTTATGAGGAAATTCGAAGCTCGCAGCAAGCCACCTGACTTAAGCGCTGCCAAAATGGATGGCATCGTTAATGCACGCTTTCCCAGGCACGAAAAAATAATCAGTGAACCAGAACAGGATATAAGACTTTCGGAAATTCCCCAGTTCACCCTTGAAGACCTGCAACTGGCCGCTAGCAAGCTCAAAACAAATAGCTTGTCTCGGAAAGCATCTCAGCAGAAATACTCAAAACAGTCGCCGTAGAACGAACCACAGTAATCTTAAACATGTGCAACGCCCGCCTCGAAGCTGGAATATTTTCTAAAATTTAGAAGAAACAACGACTTGTCCTAATCAAGCGAAAAGAGGGTCCCAGCTTGTCACTATGCATGTTAGACACAGCGGGAAAGCTCTATGAAAGACTACTTAAACCTAGATTGGAAATGGCTATCAATGAAGTTGGCGGACTCTCCCCCAGACGGCAAAAGACCATAAATCTTCCGCAGAACCTTTCTCTCGTAACGCCGACTCATCAGATGTTATCATCGTCCATGCCTCTGCACCATATAGCAGAACGGGGATGTTAAGTTAGTTGTAGAATTTGGTGTTTGTTCGTCGAGAGAGGATTTTACTTCTCAATTGCGTATTCAATCCGAAGAAGCACTTGTTGGCAAGAGTTATTCTGTGTTGGATTTCAGGGCTGACATTGTTGTTGGTGTTGATACTGGTTCCAAGATGGACGAAATTATCTACGACTTCAAAGTTATGACTGTAACAATGATATGGGAGGCAAGTAGCGAGTGCGACGACTGTTTGTTTAATAACAGCAGATATTTCGGCTTGACCTCGTTCACTACCAGACCCATTTGCTTCGCTTTTTTGTCCAAACTGGAGAAAGCAGAACTAACTGCGCGGTTGTTATGTGCAATAATATCGATGTCATCGGCGTACGTACCCAGTATAAATACCGGTTGAGGCGAAACACATATGTATTATTACATATATTTATATACAAACTATATATGACATCTAGTAAGTTGTCCTAGTAATTTCAATTAAAACTTTACGCCCACGCATATGTTGACCCGCTCCACTGGACGTTGAAAAGCTATAAAAATGCCTATGCGACCATAAATCATTCCGTCATGACTCAGTACAATAATTGCTTTACTGAACTTTTGCTGTTCGCTTCTTTATCCCCACTTCATTTTCACATTCAACAACAAAAACTCTCTCATTCGCTCGCAGACACATATACATACATGGTAACTACAAATATTTATAAGCCCCACTTTCTATGTGTTTATGTATGTATATTTGAACGGCGTTATAAAGCAGTATATTGAAAAATGGAAATAACCATAAAATTCCAATAAATACCAACACGAAAAACTCGTCAACTATTTGCGGCACATTAAAGCGCCACAAAGCGGCAAGAAGAGACAAATCAACACCCAGCAATTTCGCAATCAAAAGCCTGTAAGTGAGGGAGATCGCAAATATATGCTCACACATAGCATCAGACCAAGCACACAAGAAAGCTTTTTTGTAATTAAGAAGAGGTTAGAAATTTGTAGAAAGCTTAAGCTTCAGAGACGCATAGATTTAACACTGATTGAACTTGAGCTAAAAGGTGGAAATGTTAAAATGGTCCTTATTTATTATCAAAACTACGAGGTTTGTACAAATAGTCTCAGGAAGGCAAGTACAATTTTTTATTGGTTGGAAAGACTGTGTATAATAACACCTACCATATGTAATACACTTATGAGATTTTTCCAGTCCTCCAAACACTTTTTGTAAGCACTTTTTGGGATGGTCTTCAGCTCTTTCAGCAAATTTAGTTTTATCCCTTCTTTGGCGCAAAACTCTCAATACCTATAGATAGTTTTCCGAGCATATTCCATTGCTATAAATCGGTGGGTAGAGTTAAACCTCACACGAAACTATCGCAACGAACGTAGCGTCAAGTCAAGTGGCACTCAAAGCGATCTCTGCGTACAAGATCAAATCGCTATTGGTACAGAATGACTGAATAGTCCATCAGATCGTAACTAAGTGCACCTTATTTGGGTGCCAGGTCACAAAGGTATTGCCGGGAATGAGCTTGCCCGCTTCGCAGCATCCAGCAACATGGTAAAACAGGAACCTTACATTGCGGTTGGTCCCCTCACCATAAGATGAAGCAGTGGGTAGGAAGAAGCATTGGCAACAACTCCTAGGCATGCGCCATACCAATTTGCTAATGGGTAGTTACGACCTTAAAAGGTCTAAATATGTAATGAACCTCCCAAGGGACAAATACAGGATACTTGTCGCCTTCTACACTGGCCATTGTAAGCTCAGGAAGCACTTAAGTATATAACATGGGCCTAGCTTCTTGTGCGAATCTCTGGTTCTGCGACTTGAAGTCTGAAACACTAGAACACCTGCTAATTGACTGCACAACAGTCTGTAGGCGCAGGATAAAGGCCTTTGGATCCATGTTTCCAAATAGGGATCACTTCGCCTCAATAGCACCTATCAGTATATTGGAATTTATCAATTCGCTGGGGCTAGTTGAGACGTTGTGACTTAGGAGAGGGCCCAATAGACCTTAGGCCGCGGTGCAATACTCATTTACTTATCTAATTTAATCTAATCGAATCTCTTCCATCGACTGAAACGGAGCAACAATTTCAATTTGGGAAACAAGATTCAAATTTTTTTTTCGAAAAGAATATTATTGTGCGGAAAGCCTTTTGACGAAGAAACTATGGCACAAAAAATGTTTCTAAGTGGTACTGAGTTCAAAGTGGGCCGAAAACAAGTTAAAGACGAACCGTGCTCTGGACGACCATCAAGCTCTCCCACCAAGGGCAACGTCTAAAATTTTAATGTTGGCATATAACTTGGCGTAAACCATTTAGAATAATGTTTTGCGTCCCAAACACGTCAAGTCTCGATTGATGATAAAATTGCTTAAAAACACCATGTCATACTTCTTTGGTTCTTCGCCACTTAAAAAAATAAACCGACCTGTATCGTTCAGCAACCTCCATATTCGCCTGATTTGGTTCCGTGTGACTTCTAGCTATTCAGCAAACTTATGAGGCCTATTCGAGGACGCCCTTTTGACAAGATTGAGTAGATATAAGCCGGAACAAAATAGGACCTCAAGGCTATACCGAAAAAATACAATTTCACCTGTTTTGAGGCCGGAAAGAGCGTTGATATAAGTAAGTTTTATAGGACGTGGATTACTTCGAAGGGGACCAAGTAGATTTTCATGAATAAATAAATAAACTCTCTTTAGAAATATAAAATTCGCAATATTTTTTGAACAAGCCTCGTATTTTAGGCAAACAAAACATACCCTGATCAAGGTATATTAAGTTTGTTATGAAGTTTTTAACAACCAGAAAGCACCTAAGACCATTTATTGGATAGTCGAAAAAGTCTTTTCGTATTTTGTCAATAGATGTCGTTGCAGTCGTATATTTCCAATGCTACCAATTGTGTCATACCATATAGTGTTGGAAAGGTGAGATTTTAGGCTTCATTTAACCAAAAAATAAATCAACTCGAGGAAGTTAAAAAAAAGTTATAACTGTTCAAAAATGTGTGAAAATAATGAAGGAATTCGCTATCTGCCAGAAACCAGAAAAGTTTTACACTGATGGAATAATGTCTGTAGCGGAAAAATGGCAAAAAGTGATCGACCAAGAAGGTGCATATTTGGTTCATTTAAGTTCATTATAAATAAAAAAAAATAAGTTGAAGTTTGATTAGTAATACGAAAAGACTTTTTCGACTACCCAATATGTATATAAATGATCAACGGGAGGTGCTAGTTCGATTTAACCATATATGTCTGTATGTTCGGCTGTATACATATACTATATACGACCTATTCCCCAAGCTTTTGAGACATCGATCTGGTATTTTCAACACGTTCTTTGCACTTCAAAAAGCTACTTATTTGTCGGATCAGCCGATAGGATATAGTTGACAAACCAAATGAAGGATGAAAATCAAGTTCTTGTTTGGAAAGCTTTTTCCTTCAAGCAGATGCTCTAACTGGTTTTCGTTTGGATCATTGTTTAAGGTAATGGTGTAATCTTTGGAAAAATTATTCAGATCGAACAACTATAACATACATATGTATATGTATCTGCCATACAAAAGTAAGTTCTTGTAGGGAAAATTGACAAAACATCTTCATAAATTACGGCATGAACGCTACAATTTTCGAAAACATTATTCAGATCGCATCACTATAACATATAGCTGCCATATAAACCGAGCAATTAACTTCATATAATCCGTTTTCTTTCTAAAGTAACCTTAATTCGACATTAAAGATATTCATATCATTCAACGTGGCTACAACGAATTAGAAAAAGTTGCCGTTGCTTTAAAATCATTGGCCGGTTACATTTTCAGACTTAAATAAACATATAATTGCTATAATAAAGGGACTAGTGAAGAGTTTTATAGCTTCGGTGCAGCCAGAAGTAAACATTTTATTTGTTTTGCATACATATACACGAAGAGATGCGATTTCTAGACGTTTTAAGACACAACAATCGCAGATTCGAACAGGCATAATGTGCCAATTCAAAAATTCGATGTTCGGTATATTTCATAAAATCTCATATAGTATGTACATACATATAAAAAGCCTACCTCTCGTTTTTTAAGCGCTTAGAAAAACACCAGACAACCATATGCGAGCTCACACTTGCGCCATGTGCTCTGTGTGCATTTATAGAAGTAAGAAACTTAATATTTCGGGTAGTATATAGATGTTTACACAATTGTTGATTATTAGTTATCAGTATATATGTATGTATGTATAGATTAAAAAAACGAATTTAATTTCACACACTAATTATTGAATACTTTAAAAAAGAAAACATTTTCAGTGAACGTCTAACTTTTTGTGTGTATTCGGGTATTTTCGTGGCAAAACAATTGCATACTTTTAGGATTCACACAGAAATTTAATTATTTACGATATTTCCCGCACTTCGGTTAACAAAACACAGTTGGATTCATACACAGAGGGGATTATGCATCTTCTACACTTCCTCAAGACCACACATCCGATAGGCCAATAAAGCCGGTTATACGCACGCTTATATCCGGTTGTATGACTTTGCGCTTTACGCGCATAACCACAAAGCACAGGCACATATGTTTGTGTGTATGTATGCACAGAGATTTTTATAGACTGGTATTTGCGTGTGCGAGTGTGTGGGCAACACGCCAGTCAGCAAACTTCACTTTGGCTGCAAAAAAACCAACGATAAGAGACGACCGTCTGAAGCTTTAGCGAATGGAGAGTTGAAACGCGAGTGTGGTGAAAAGGACTTGCGTACGAACACAACACAGACAGCATAAGCTTAAGCTTGCCTGGAGTTAAAAAGACACACGCGCGCTGTGTTATATGCTTTCGTCTATACATACACATACAAACACATACAGCGCGAATAATGAATTAACGATAGACAAGAACAGCGTTGAAGCGGAAAGTCCTCAGTCGAGGTGGTAAACGTGTACCGGTCGCTGCTGGACGGCATGCACGAAGCGACAACGAGCGCGCGACTTACAAGGCACGCGGCACAGCACGCAATTTCGAATGAACGCCAAGGATGAGCGCATTAACTTCGAATTGTGTACACGGCACGGCTTCAGGACGTGGTTAAGACGTGTGTAGTACGCGTCGAAGTTAGACGCGCAACATTTGGCTTCTTAAGTTTGTGCAGCGTCTGTAGTACGAGTCACGACGACTGCCAAAGCCAACTAACTAACTTGATTAAGGTGCTAAGCGGTAAGCAGCAGCAGCACTCGCCGCAGCATGTCTGCGCGCATATAGAGAATTATTAGGCGGACACAAACACACACACGTACGCACGCACTTACGCTCACAAGCTGTTTTGCATTACACCTCTTAATACTTCATTTAATTAAATTTTGTATGGCACAATTTTTTACTTGCTCTCTGCATTTGCTTTTCGCTGCCGTTTCGAAGTCGCGCACTCGCTGCAAAATGTCTGCTTTCGTAGTTTTACGCGTAGATATTGAATTCACAATTCATTTTTTTTTCTTGTGTGCGACTCGTCTAATTGTTGCTTAGGAATTTCATACAACGCCTATAAGTATGCACACAACTCACATACACGCACATGCTTTGTACACAACGCAGCACTAAACATTTGCAGACAAGGTGTATATTCATATATTTTTTTGCAGGCGCACAATTGCTGTAAATTTTATAAAATGGCAATTTACAAAAAAAAATCACACTTTTTTTTGACAGTTTTGACTTAGCGCTGCAGCGTCTATTAATGGCAGCAACAACCGCACGCGCGTATATCCTTTACTCAACTGAGTCGGCACGAAAATGGCTGTGGGAGACAAAGCGACGAGTATTTGAGCTTTTTCAATTTCGAAACTCTCAAAATGCGCCTCAAAACGCAATGAGCGTAAGTCGGAGCAAGCAAAGGGGAGGTTTTGATGGCAGCTGGTCGTTTTGAAAGATTGGTGAAAAGCTCTTGTTGCATGCCACATTTGCAATAATGGCGGCAATGCAGTATGCAAATATTTTGTTTAGCACTTAAAGCTAGTTTTGTTTAATTATTGTTTAAATATTCAAAAAAGATTATTATTTATGCATGTCTTACCTTAAACTTGCATTCCTAACTTGATTGTTGTTAGCGGTTATTTTTACACAATTTTGCATGAACTTATATTCAGCCAATAACACTATTTTTCTTGCTTAATTCCTAATTCGAAAATTTTGAGTGACTTGTTAATCTTGAATTTGTCCATTAGATAGTCTAATAACAGAAGGAAAGAGAGCTGTTTAATTAAAAATCAACTACGAAAGCAAATATGTAAAAACACAATAAATACAATTAAAAATATTATAAAAATTTTAGAAAAAATAAAAAGTATAATCATAAAAATTAATTTTAAAAACTATGAAAAATAGTATAAAAAACTAAAAAAATTATGTTTTAATAAATTAAAAAAATTTCTAATATAATATTATAATAACAAAAACAAATAATAATAGAATAGAAATACATAAATACCTAAATTATTAAATATTTACGAATGTGTTAATGCAGCGTTAAAAAATATAAAATAAAGTTGGAAAATTTTTGTTAAAAATATTAGATTTGTCTGAATGTTTAAAAAATATGAAAAAAATGGGAAAATATATTAAAAAAAATATTTGAACAAAATAACAAAATAAAATAATTAATTAAATTATTAAAAAATTAGTCAAAATAAGATTTGTCAAAAAAAATATGAAAAAATAAAAATATACAAAAAAAAAATAATAAATATTTGAACAAAATAACCAAAAAAAATTTAAAAAACTAAATTATTTAAAAATTTGTCAAAAATATTAGATTTGTCTGAATGTTTAAAAAATATGAAAAAATGAGAAAATATACAAAAAAAATTAATAAAATATTTGAACAAAATAACAAAAAAAATTTAATCAACTAAATTATTTAAAAATTTGTCAAAAATATTAGATTTGTCTAAATGTTTAAAAAATATGAAAAAATGGTAAAATTTATTAAAAAAAAACATAAAAGATATTTGAACAAAATAAACAAAAAAAAATTTTAAAAATATATGTACATATGTACATATGTACATACATATAAAAAAAAAATTAATTGACTAAATTATTTAAAAATTTGGCAAATGTTAAATGTTAAAAAATATTAAAAGAAATACTAACAAAAAATATAAAAGAATTAAAAAAAAACTATTGAAAAGAAGTACATACATACATACGTACTATGTACGAAGCAAAAGAAATATAAAAAACCATAATATTATGAAAAATGTTACACAAATATTTAAAAAAAATATAAAAATTTGGAGTAACTATGTATGTATGTACATATGTACATATTTATAAAACAATAATAAAAATAAAAAATATTTTGTATTATTATGACTTTAAGTTAGTATAAAGTAAAGTAAAATAGAAAAAAAATTTAATATGAAAAATTTAATATAAAAATAACATTAGAAAAAAATAAAAAAAATATTTTTCTATAATATTATAAAAAATTTGGTGCAACTATTAAAGCAAGTTATAAATTACATAATAAGAAAACCCAAAAATAATATAATAGAAATAGAAGACTAAATTATTTTGAATCTGTTAAATTTGATTGAACATTAAAAAAAAAATTGAAGAAATATTCAAAAAAGTTAAAAAAAAATATTCAAAAATTATATTCAAAAAAATTTAAAAAAAATACCAAAAAAGATATTAAAAAAATTAAACAAAAAATATTAAAAATTATACAAAATAATAAAAATAAAGATTTTAATATACAAAAATAAAAAAAAAATATATGTATAAAAAAAATATATAAAAAATATATAAAAATATATATATAAATAAAAATATTAAAATTTTAACTACATTTAAATTAAAAAAAAATCAAAATATTAAAAGGAATTATAAAAAAATTATACAATTTTAACACAAAACAATAAAAAAATATACATATGTATATGAAAAACAATTAATTAAAAAATATTAAAATTTAAATCGAAAAGTAAAAAAAAAAAACTAAAAGGAATTATAAAAAAAATTAAATTTTAATATACAAAAATTAAAAAAATATTTATAAAAACAATTTACTAAAAATATTAAAATTATAAGTCAATTTAAAGTAAAAAATAAAACAAAATACTAAAAGGAATTACAAAAAAAATTCATAAAATTATAAAAAAACATATTTTAAACAAAATTTTAATGTAAAGTCAATTTAAAGCAAGAAATAATAAATAATTTCAGGAGAATGTATAAAAAAGGAATTATAAAAAAGGAATTAAAAATTAAAAAACAATAATTTGAAGTTAAGAAAAAAAAATTAAAAAATAAGAAAATTTAACAAAAATTTAAAATAAATTAAAATAATTATTTTTTAATTTCAAAAATTGTAATTAACCTTTTTGAAAATATTTTCGTAAAAAATCAAACACGAACTGCAGTTTAGTCAATACACTAACCGGTCAAATATGTAAATTTCGACCTTCATTCACATCAAATTAATAAAAATCTATACATACATAAACGTATGAAGTTTATGAAGATATATATGATATAGCGCGCTTTATATTTATTAAAATCATCGTAAAATCTTTCTTAGTCTAACTTTATTCATATGATTGCAGCAGGGCTTTATTTGTTCCACACATTTGTATGTATGTAGGCATGTATTTTCATAATATAACTAATAATCAACGTCAATTAACTATTTAAGTATTAACTAAGATTATGCATTTGTATGTATGTAAGTGTGTAACGGTAAAATTTTAAATCTATTTACACTTTATTTTAAATTGTCAGAAAAATTCAACCACATATTTCATTAGTACTTTATACTTAGTGTATATCGCAAGTCAATAATACTTACAAATTTACATAATGAGCACAGCTGCATTCACCATTAATTTTGATTAAAAACAAAAACTGACCAATTCGCCTCATTGACGCCGTGCTCTATTGTCTACTACAACTCAGCGCTTAACATTTCGCCAAGCAACCACCAGCCTCAGAAGGTCGGATGGTTTCGTATGAAAAATACATCATATTCCTTTTCGATCCACTTAATCAACTTGTCGACATTTTTTATCACTGCACACTTATCCACCAACGGTTCGAATACCGCATACAATTCATATGCTGCTGTTACCCATGCCAAGACCACTTCATGTTCGCGCACCTCGTAAATTAATTTAAGCGGTCGCGAGTTGTTGTGTATGCGATGCAGTAAATCACAATATATGCCTTCCAAACGTTCAAATTCGTTCAGTGTAGTATATGGTGGTACAAGTTCGGAGCAGAGCAGTTGCGCTGCCGTTTTAGGTTTATAGAGAAAATGTCGCAGTTCAGGTATGCCAATAATGTTTAAATTTAAACCGCCATTAGTAGGTTTCTCAATTTCTTTACTAATCGCGTCCAGACACTTTGTCGAACGCAATTTATCCGTTATGCGTCGCTTGGCATCGGAGAGCGTAAAGAATACATTGGGATCGACTGAAAGCAACAAAAGGCACGCCTGGCAATCGTCGGTTAAATAGGAAACATGTGCATATAAATAACCGTTCATATCGAATTTCGGCAGACAAATAGGTGTCCAATTTTCTGAGGTTTTGAAGGATTCGGAGCACTCGATAAGATTGAAGATTAGCCTGTGCATAGAAAACAATAAATATTAGTAATTATGGAAATCTATATATATGTTTCTTACCTCAAATCTGCTGGATGGATGGAATATTTTTTCATACGCACAAGTGATATTAGTTTATTATTAGCTATGAGCACGGCAAATACCAAGTCCTTGATTTTTGAGCAATTGCTTTGTATACCGCTAACGATGCTTGAACGTACCGTCGTCGGAAGAGGTAGTACACGAATGGAGTTTGTTAGAAATGTGAAGACATTGTTGGTCACTACCAAAAAACAAATATAATAAATGTAAGATAAGATACAATAAAAGTAAACAAATTTATTTAAAAATAAAGCTAACCTCGCTTATTACTGCTATCATTTGAGAGCAAATGATAGATTAATCTTTCGCTACCAGCTAGTGAACGCCGCAGATCAAAATTTTTACGTTTTTCAAATATGCGTGTGACATGCTTGTTCGTTAATGTGGAAAGTATTTGATTGTATACATCACTAAAATTTTAAATATATTAATTTTTTATCGTTCAGATCAATTGGTGTAACTTACCTCAACTGCAGTTGCAACTGTGGCACACTCATATTTGAACGTGACGCCGCAACGAGTATTAGCGTATTACGCACTAAGAATACAAATTTAATGCCACGCGCGTGTATAGACGTTATAGCGTCTTGTCCATGTTGTACAAAGCTAACCAGCGCTTGTATAACACCGAATAAAGTTGCTAATTTGTCTTCGTTGCCGTGCAAGGAATAAATGGGCTTACCAGCTTCGCTCAATATAAATATATGCTTTTTTTGTTCACGCCATACATTGTCATGCATATAGTCAAATTGGTTTTCATCACCATCGTCGACACTTACAGCCCCTAATGAGTTCACGATTTCACCAGATATTGTGCTGGTGCTATTGCTAATGGGTAGCGATTCTGCCGATATCGACTTATGTACATTGTCAATTGTACTAGAGTTTTTGTTGGTGATTTCATTTACACCATTAATTGTGTCTTGTCCTGGTGTTAAACCTTCACGTATTTCACTTATAATACTATGACCAACCTCGTTGTGTTCGCGCTCTGTATCTTGGAAATATTCGTTGTCTTCTGTATGGGGTTCACATTCAGCGTCCGAGTATTCAGAATTCGATTGCATCGACGCTGAATCCGAGTAATTTGTGGGCGGTTCTATGTCCATGTTCTTATAACCTTATTCACGCCATCAATTGTTCTGCAAATATAAAAACCACATTTCAATGATTACCAACACATTTTTCTTTAACCTTACGTGATAATATGTCCAAAATAATATTCATGAATTGATTTTGAATAAATTGACGATTTTGTTTTGCTGCATAATTGTAAAACCAAATCGTTTAACTTATAATTCTTCTTCTGCAAGCGATCGGTCACAATGGTTGAACATATGTTTATTAAGTTATTTATTTGGTAAAATAAAAAATCCATATAAAACTTCTTTTAAGTTTATTATAAAATAGTTCATAGTACTGATTGCTAATTGCTATTGTCAAAATAGTTTATGCATAAAAAATATTTACAAAAAATTTATAAATTTAACTTTTCTACTGGCATCTCAAACAGCTGTTCATCAGCAGTACGGCGTGATTATTGCTCAATTGGGTTAAAATTCATTAAGTTCCAAAATGTTACAAAACTCTTTAAAGTCAGGTAATATTTATAAAAATAGTTTTGAAATCCATTTATAAACCAATCACTCTTTCAGGTACTCGTATATTTACTTATCGAAATGTTTGTGCCATTCCCAAACGATTACAACAAACACAAACCGCTACAAACACTCCCGCAACAGAGCCTGAAAACATTGCTGTAATAGAGGAACGAATATTAAAGCACCCTGATTATTTTCAAGTGCATAATCTGTTCACTGTCCGCGATCTCTTCAATGCTAGAGTTCATTATGGGCACAAAGAGGGGTCATTAGATGATCGTATGCGCCCCTACATATACGGCAGTCGTCTCGGTCACCTTATATTCGATTTAGATATAACTGCTGCACATCTTCGTGATGCTTTAAACATAGCTGCACATATTGCTTTTCGCGATGGTATTATACTATTCTTTAATCGAAATGCTCTCAACGCCCATCTGGTGGAGAAGAAAGCTATAGAGGCCGGTGAATTCTCACATACACGCTTTTGGCGAGGAGGTATTTTTACTAATGCTAATGTACAATTCGGCGCTGTAACGCGTTTGCCTGATTTGTGCATTTTTTTGAATACACAAAACAATATATTGACACAGCATGTGGCTGTGCGAGATTCCGCAAAAATGGCAATACCCACTATTGGTATTGTGGACACTAATTGCAATCCCAATCTGATTACCTATCCGGTGCCAGGAAACGATGATTCACCAGCAGCAGTAGAATTATATTGTAACCTATTCAAAGCTGCAATATTACGAGGCAAAGAAAAAAGAAAGGAACTGCTTGGAGAAACTGAAAACACTAATAGTTCAAAATCTTAAAAAAAGGCAGCACCCAAAAAAGTGATGGCCTAGATTATATATTGTTTTTACACAAGAGTGTCTGTTATGAAAATAAATAAGCAAATTTACTGTTTGTGTCCAAAGAAAACATTAAACCGTGTGCTTATTCCCAATTTACTATTAACTGTAATAACAAAATATTACAATTTGCAAATTAATCAATTTATGATTATATTTATAATACAATTTAAGGTCTGGGAAGTGTCACAATACCTCCCGGTAGCAACACACCGCCAGGTTGAAAACTATCCGACAAAGTTTGACGTGATGAGAAAACGGGATCGTGTGTGTTACGAATATTTTGATTTAAAGAATTGTTGGAATGCCAGTTTCCAGGTAGATTAAAAACATTTTCCGATGAGGCATTGTTTGTGTCAGTTACAGACTTTTTTACATCTCGTTCTATCCGAGCTGAGCGTTCTACCATACGAGCATTCAACATCTCTTTATGTGCGTTTACAGCCTCCACTGCACGCTCTAAACGAACGCGATCCTTTTCGTCCAATTCTTCGTACGTCTTTTTACCCAGACGTTGTACTACTCTTTTAGCGTTTTTAAACTCGCGATTCTTAAATGGTTTCATGGCTTGGCGGTATTCTCGCCACAAGCGCGTCTTTTGCTCGCGTTCCTCCGGTGTATTAGCGATCATTGCTGGTGGAGCTTGAGGCTTCACTATCCATGTGGATTTAAACTTGTCATACTTATTGGTGGAATTATGTGGCTTTTGAATATATATTTGGGGTCGGATTGTTTGTCTTTTGTTATCTTGTCCCACATTTGTAAAGTTTTCGTCTTCCGATTTTGTGTTTTTTATCACTGGTTGCTCATTTTGGATTGATTTGGTTGATGCCGGTTTAATGTTTGTTTTTACAGCAGAATCGCCATATTTCGGTTTTGTTCGAGAAGAAAAATTGTTTTGTGAAAAGAACCTGTTGCTAGCTTTTTCCGATTGTTTGTTGTAGTCATTGTATTGGTTTAAGCGGGGCATATGTGGCATTGGAGGAAACAAAGGTTGCATTATAGGTCCAGATGACCAGTGAACATCTTGATTAAGGAACTCGTCAAACGACAATGGTGGCACCAATGGTGGTATTATTGGATCTTGATGAAAATTGCGTGCATGGTTGTTTTCAAACTGGTTTCTTTGAGGTGTTACTGCATTAAAATTGGGCAAATTATAATTTTGCGATCTAGAAAAAATTCTTTCTTGATTCTGGTTATTTTGTATATGGCTTTCTGAAGTCCAGTTTTTATTACGTGGATTTTGTCGCTGTTGAACGGCAAATTTTCTATCTTTTGCAGATCTTGATGATTTGTTGTTTTTACTTTCCTCCTCTGCTTCTTTTAATTGTTTCCAATCACTAAAAGACATGCCCAGTCTAATTGGTGGTAACACAGCTTTCCTAGATTCTTCTGGTTTATCTTCCAAGGAAGCATTTTCACATTGCTGTCTCAAATTTTCTTCATCTTTTTCAGTTACCCTTAAAGCCATCGCGGATATTTATTGTATACTTTTCCAGATAAATAACCGCTTTGGAATTATAATTTTTACTGTTTTGTTTGCAATATGTATTGTTAATTTATATCCACTTTATTATACTATAGAAAATGAAAAACGTCAGAGAAGAATATAAATTCACGATAATTAAAACTGTAAGTTCACCATTCCCAATAGCAATCCAACTCCAAGCTATTGGGTTCCCACAATTAGTTATGTTCCACAAAAACGGCAGCACCTTAACTTTACATCATTTGCTTTGATTGGATGTTTCATCCACTACGACGAACAGTAAAAAGTTTTTCTCTTGTGTGAATTTGCAGAATTTCTGGTAAGTCTTCGGTAAAATGTGTTCATAATTGGAAAAATATACTAAAAGTGGCAATAAGTTAACAATCTATGTAAAATCGTTTCAAACACTTGTGTCTCTGCGGTTTGAACTCGAGTCTAAAAATCTGTAAAAATGTGCGACGGTTCTATTATAAAGAGCAGCAGCAGCATCGACGGCAACGTTGACGCAGCAACCAAATAGAGGAAACGCAATTGAAATCCACTAAATTAAGACTGCAAGTCTAAAATATGTTTTAATTTTCATACAACTGGTTAAAAAATAGCAATTTGTCACTCCTTAATTGACATTTAAAAAGTAAAATATTTAAAACAACGTTGTATAAATCCAAATACTCCTTTGCTCAAATCAGTCAACGCCGCTGCATATTTCTCTGCGCACCTAATTTGTGTTGCTTTATTTTTGTTTCTTTACTTCTGCTGTCGTCCGCAGTAGTGCTGAGTAAATACATTTTTGTTGCTATTCTCGACAATGATCCAATTGACTTGTACTGGATAGGGTAGCACTTGAGCACGATGGAACTGCCTAATGAAAATGTTGCAAGTTCTCACTGTCATAAGCAGCAGCATTGCAGGTTTAATTGTATGGTTAACCAAATATTTAGTTCATCATCGCATTTGTTAATGAATATGAATCAACGCATTGTAGATATGGCAAAAACTACAACAATAATTGAGCATTTGAGAGTGGGCGGGAGTCTAGTATGAACGCTGCCAACTTCACGGACAAGAAACGAAAGTGCGGCTGCTGGCACTTTTGTCGATAGCAACACGAAGGTTTAATGTATGTTGTTGATGAGGTCTTTAGATGATTCATTTAGCTGAAATTTGTAGGTTTACATTTACTATTACTAATTGTTTGGCCCTATATGAAAAAAATATAAGTTGCCATTTGATAATATGGGATTGCAAAGGCATTATTGAATATTTGAATTTTTGTTAAAAATTTTAAACTAACTACTCATAAATAAATGGCGAGTATTTTAATTAAAATGCAAAGCGTGTTATCGCATTGTTGAAATTATAATTCCAATTGCTATATTCATAAAGCTAAGTGCGGTTTGCGTTCGCTCTTACCGCGCTAAATAGGTTTTTGTGCAATAAATGAAATTATACTTTAAATATGTATATGTATGAATATGTGTACATACTACATATAATAATGAAAAAATGGTAACTATAATGTGTTTATACTTTAAAGATGAGAAAACGTTAAATAACTCTCAGTTGCCTTTGAATATTATTTTGGGTAGTCTAACCGAGTTCATAACTTTTAATTAAAATGTATTTTAAAAAACTTTAAAACAATTCCCTTACATAAAAATTCGAATCCTATTCAGTGCGTTAAATATGTCGGCTTTTTGTTCGAGAACTGCAAACAATGTTTTGAATACTTAGACCGCAGCACTCCTTGTACATAGCTCAATAATAACGTCAGCCGCTGTAACAACAACTTTAGAGATAAAGAGTGTTGACGAAACTTGTAGTGTGTAGTTGTTAATAAAAAACAACAACAATATATAAAATGACCTTGGCATCTGATAATATTTTAAAATAGTTGTTTCTTTCGATTATAAAGTAAACAAAAATAAATTTTGCATTTTTTGTTTATATTGCAACCTATACATAGATGCTGAAACACTTATAGTGAATGTTGTTGTTATAGCGGCTTATGGCGAATATTGGCCCTTCCGCTTAATTACCCAAAAAACTTTGGGTTTAATGTCATTATTAACAACATATAATATTATCCAAATGTGTGTATGTAAATAAGTAACTCCATAAAATGATGTGAAAGATAAAAATTTGACGCATTAAATCTAAATAGGCGTAATATGCATACAAACTATAAATTTTTATGATACATACATACATACATAGGGAAATTAGTTATCAGTCTTAATGAGATACCGTACGCAAGTAGCCGTAACGATAATTTTACTTTAGCAAAAGTTTGAACAGCACAAAATAATATTGAAAAACACGAATTATTAAAAGAAGCTACAAAAATAAGGGCATTAGCAATTTACCATAAATAATCATATAAAGCGAGATATACTATATCTTAGCAACGCACGTTGGTAAAATCAACAACATTTCATAATTATTCAGTCTACTTATTGTAACTACAAATCTATAGTAGTATAGTTGGAAATAGAAGCAGTACACATAGATGACACAGTTGTATTCGTGGTAGGGCTTCAGCGGCAGCTAATCAATACTAAAAAAAATTAAAACATACCAATTCGGTTTGTCAAACATTAACAGCACAAACCTATTTGACGGTTAAATGGTGTTTGTTATGCATATTGCATTATGTTCTCATATAATAATTATTTAATTTTAATTTTGCAGGGGGAGGTGCGAACAGACGTTTGAGATTATCTCGATATTCCTTCAATTTTACTTGAAGCATTTTTGTACAAGAAAATTACTTCAAACACACACACAGCAACAAAATAACCAACTATAGTTCCACGCTTCGTTTCTACTAAAAAAAAACTACCAAAACAAAATAAGAAAAATTAAATAAAATTAAATTACGAAATCAGTAGACGATTTGATACATTTAATTTAAAGTGTAACCTTAATATAAATACAATTCATAGAAGCAATGGCACACATTGGACGTACAGTGAAAAATGTTGAGGCGCCACGCCCGCTAAAATCACAATCACGCTCTTCACTGAAAAACAATTATATGCTCATCGAGGAGCTAATACAGCTGATTGAGAATGTCGCGTTGACTCTACAATCGGGCATCAATAATACGGAACCAATGGCGGCGCTAGTGCAAAATCTACGCATACACGGTCCACAATTAGAGACCGTCTCGAAAGATACACTAGATCGTGCATTTGTCGTTTTCCGCAATGCTTCGCAGGACGAACGCTTAAATATTATGACGAGACTGAATCTGCTCGAATTGATAGAGTTACGCGCCAAAGGCTGGGAGGACAACGGCTTCAATTCGTATTATAAAACCAAACAAGTAACCAACATCGATGTGAGTGTGATTTGTGGTGATATTTTTTCGCTTTAATCAAAATATATTGATAATGTTTCTTCGATTTTATTTAACTATATAGCTACCCGATGGACATATTGATCCAACACAAAGCGGGTACCTTAGCACCTCCCCCACATTCGGTGGGGCTGGCGCCGCAGCGGCCGCAGCTATAGCCGCTGTTGGTTCGGCGCAGCAGACGCAACTCCTATTGGCACCAGGCGAGGTCATACGAAATTCAGGCAAGTTCCTGAAACCAACCAAAATACCGGGCAAAACCTATTGCAAAGATGAAGTGGTCATACGTAATGCGGATTCGGGAAAAGGTATACAGGAATACATAATCTATATGAATAAGAAAAAATACAGTATACAATTTTACAAAAACCAAAACAAAGCACTAAGATATCTATTATTTTAAATCTTTACTATAAACTACAACATATTTAATTACATCAAACGATTTGTATTTTGCCTATTTCTTTGGATAATGCGTGCGCATATAAGTAATGGGCATTAAAGGTCGACGTGTCCATATGATTGAGGAGTTAAGTGAAACGATAATTTCCTTCCAAAGAGGTAAACGAAAGCATGTACATGTACATGTCAGTTAAAAACGCTTAAATCAACATTATTTCACGCATTCCTGCAAATAATTTCATTATTTTCACACATTTAATTGTGGGATATGGCACTGTGTACGCTATTAACATTGTTTGCGGTTGCTTATTATTATTAAACGGAGATTATATAGTTTGCGGTTGCTTCTTATTATTAATCGGAGATTATATAAATATTTTTATATTGCAATTATGTGTTGGCAGCAAAAGGTTTTCAGTTTAAGCATTCATAATAATCATTTGTAACTAAAATTACAAAAGTTGCGCTGTTCAATTTATATTGTTAATCTCAAAAATGTACATTAAATAAATTATTTTTTTATATTGTTTGTGCCCAAAATTTCATCTCATCGTTGTAATTTTTCATCAACGCATATTAAACTAATTATAACAGACATTTGGATTATTTAGCATGCCAAAAAAATTTATTTGAGAAAACACTTTTCCATGCATGCTTGGAGTCAATAAATTATGCTTTTAATTATACATACATACAAACATTTTTTCAAAATTAGGTTAAGTTTAAGTATTTTTCTCATACTCAACTTAATATACATATAACACATTATTTGTTATGGCTAAACTTTCAAATAGTTGTTGTTGCTTCCTTAATATGTCAAAAGCGACTTATCGAGAATGACTGTAATTTTTCAAGTTGTTATATTATTGTTATTAATTGTTTTCAATTTAGTAAATCCTGGCGCTAAGGAACGTTTGGTGCAAATTACCGGTCCGACTGAGGAGAAAATAAAGTAAGTTTACCCAACAACAACTTCGATATAAATGTGAAGAAATATAGAATTATTTTTGAATTCGAAAATCCATTTATATCAGTTTCTTCCAATGATTTTAAGACGCAAACTAATAATTATTATTTAAAAGTGTTGAAAAATCGGTAGTGAAAGTGCAAGTTTTTACAAATACATTTTCCAAATTAATTTATCTTACTTTTTTCAAATATTGTTAACACATATTTATGTATTTATTAATTTCCCTCCTCTCAGCTATGCCAAACAACTGATCGAAGACACTATTCGTCGCAATGCATCACCTGTACGTCTCGATCCCGCCATGGGTAGCGGTCATGCGGGTGGCGGTGGCTCCTGCTCTTCATTAGCGTCTTCCAATTCCGATGAGGCCGTTACGCCACGTACCCCAGGTGTTGGCGGTGCTGGCAACAGCAGTCTGGCCAATCGTCTAAGCTTCAATTCGGCGCAAAATTTCATGACTGCGACTGCGGCAGCAGCTGCTGCACAACAGCAACAGGTCATGAATATGATGGGCGCCGTCGTTGGTAGCACTTCCACACCTACGGCTGCTGCCGCAGCTGCAGCTGCTGGTAAAGTGTTGCGCCCTAATCAGCAAATGTTATTGCATTCATTTTCCACCAATGATGCTTCTTTAGGTGAATACAAATATACGGTGAACGTGGGACAGCATCTCATCAAAATCACCGGCGATTGTTGTGATCTCGTACGGGTAAGTACGCAGCCAATCTATGCACTTCAGACGAAATAACAAATAATTATGTTTCCTTTAGGTTGCAAAATTAGTGCTGGACGATTACTTTAGCAGCGCTGAATTCTTGGCTTCAGTCGAGGCTGGCGCAGCTTTTGATGGCAGCATTGTGAGTCCAATAACAACACCATCAACGCCCATGAGTGCACCACAATTCATGATGGGCACACCATTGCATGCCGCTGCACCACCGCTGGCGGATAGTGGTATCGGTTTGAATTACATGGCCGTACAGGGTGTCAACAGCAGTCTACACGATGGTGATGATGAAGTATTTGCAGATACAAATGGTTTGATTAGCTTATTTGGAAATTACTTTATTTGTGCAAGATATGCTAATTTGGCGTTTACTTTTCAGCTGCCGGCCAAAGTAATGGTCTATCACGTTCACGCAGAAGTCACTTCTCACGAAAAGACTCCACACCAGAAGCGGCAGCTAGCTCTACAGCTGCACGTGGAAAAAATGAAAACGCCACCGCTGGCACTGTCAGCAGCGATTCATGTAAGTTTCACACATGCTGCCACAATAAACCATAATTTTTATTAATTATATGCAACTTTTTATCGTTTGCTTTGCAGCACGAATTGTTCACGAATACGAGCATTTGTTGTACTATTCGAAGAGCCCACATTCCTGGGCCTTGCCATTGGAGTGGCAAAAAATCTGCGAAAAGTTTCCAGCCATCGTACGCAATAAGGTAACCCAAGTCACTGCCACTACAGGCACCGTTACTAATACAGCACCGATATTCCGTGTTGCTTCCATAACTACTACTAATAGTAATATTTCTACTCCCACTACTATTACTACTACTACTACTGCTACCACTGCAATTGCAATTACGCCCAGTACTACTATGCCAAATATTGCTAGTAATAATAATATTAATAGTTCGTATGCTAATGCCACAGTAGTCGGCTCTGTTGGTGTCGGTGTTGTTTGTGCTAATGTAACTAGTAGTTTAAGTATGAACACAAAGAATAATACAACAATGCCAGCGCAGCTGGCACAACAGCCTGCAGTTGTTACACAACAACAACCACAACAGGCTATGCACATGCACCCTAGTTGTCCACTTATACATAACCGTCAGCAGTTTGAACTGCACACACCGTTACATATCAAACGTAAAGGGTTTTTTAATCGTCAAATAGTTAGTATTGACGAGGAGGGCTACGATGCGCTCCAACAACAGCAACAACAGCATTTGCAACAACAATACCACACAGAACGTCATTATAACAATACGAATAATTTATATCAACGTGCGTATAATCATCATCGCACCGATACAAATGCCAATAACAGTAATCAACAACAACAACAAATTCACTATCAGCAACAACAAAAGTTTATGTCTGTCCGTAACGGTCCCAGTACAGCCAATTTTAGCTATGCCAACATGTCATACAATAGTGCAGGTGTAACAGCACCAACCCAAGCAGCAACTCCCACTAATAGTCTATCAGCGTCCTTCAATAACGGAAACAACGCCAATAACAGCGCATTTTCAAATACCACTATGGATAACAAGCCGCAAAAGTTATTGAATAAGCAAATCAAATTGATTTCCTCTATAATGGAGAGTACTGTAATCCAAGAGCCAACTGAGACTGTCAGCAAATCACTGGAATCGAATGCGAATGACAACAAAGTAACAGCTGACGCAACAGACCCGCCTGAGGGTGATAGAACCAAATTTGCTAAGTCCAAATTGTCTAGCAAAGCTAGAAACACTAGACGTGACGCCGGTGCCAATAATGATATTATTGAAATCATAGACGATGAAGATAACGATACGGATGTTGAGTTTGTTAGCGAAACGAAATATATGCAAACTGAGATAGTAATAACGGCTGATGTTGTGGCCAACCAAAGACGTGCCGTTGAACGGCCAAAATTTTTACGTGAATATCGCTCAAACTCCACATGCGACTAATATTTCGAGAAACGCGTTGTACAAAGAAATTGAGTTTGAATGGTTTTTGAGGTTAGATGTGCACCATAAGAAATGCGCACTAATTAACTCGATACTCCAATTCAAGAAAAAACAATAATAATTTGTACATCTATAGCAAATGATTTTACATTTTAAACAACAATTTATCATACTGAAATTCACCACGAAAAATTATTTATACTTAAACTGCGACAAAACGAGTTGTACCTAACGAAAATCTCAGAAATGCACATTTCAAACGCTATATTCAAGTATACTATGTAGAATGTAATATCGTTTTGAAAAATTTGCTACTTTATCTCACATACAATGCACGTTTATGCTTCAATATTCATTTTGAGCAGCTATAATTTTTAATTGGAAATCAAATACTCGCATCAACTGATTACTAATGTTGTGTGTATGTTGTTGCAAAAGCACACGAATTGTTGTAATACTTTAAGCGATTATGGTAATTAAATTACCCGAAAAATATTCACTTATTTATTATATTTTATTTTCTTGGAAAATTCATAATAACGAGTTGACAGCTTAAATGTAAATTGTACAACAATAAAAAACACGCGAAAAAGTCAAAATATGTCAGAAAATGTGGCATATTTTCGTATGATTAATATTTTTTATAATCACCGCTTAATGACCAAATAGGAGATACGAGTATATTTTTATAAAAGATTTGAGATAAAAAAACCTAACTGCACACATTTGCCAAATATTCGTTCCTTAAAATATGATTATTTATATAAAAAGTGTTTATATATTTTGTATATAATACAAAAAAAAAGTAAATTAAACCAACAAACTTGAAATTAACTACATACATATTTTAAATTTGTATTGAAAATACGAATTTTAACGTTTTAAAGCAAAGCTTTTTGGACATGTGAAATGCTATAATTACCAATTTTGTTTCTAAAACAAAATCAAAAAATTAAATAAATGTACTATACATTTAACTAATCTGTGTTTTGGCTGTGAAACAGATTATTATTAAACCAAAAAAAAACACAAAACATGCAAAATGTTGTGAATAAAAAATTATTATTTTTTTCCAAAACAAAAACGAAAAACGTGAAAAATTAGCAAAACTCCTAGTGAACACTATGTTTCACGAGAAACCCAAAAATTTTTGTAGTTTTTTAGTAAAGCAAATATGCAATGAGTAAAAGCAATCACCATAAATACACACATACATACACACAATTAACGCAAATAAGTATTGCTGTCGTACAATGAAATGTATTTACAAAATTTGAAGTTTTTTTTAACAAACATTTATAATTAAAATGAAGTAATGTTTTTCTGTGAAAGTATGAAGTCATTTTACTGTAAATACACGCAACGATTTTAACTCATTGTACGATTGCACGCGTCTATACTTGGTGTAGGGTAAAATTGCAAATTAGTTTTTAAGTACTTTATGCATTCAAGTAATTACTATTAAGACGGTTATGGTAAAGAGCTACGAAATCAAGTACTGGCAGTTTTTGGAAGTATCCACAATAGTACACATTTTCATTACAAAAAAATTTAGTTAACTCTATATAAATACTTATATACGTATGTGTATAATATTTAAAATTGAATTTTTTGATGAATTCATATTCAGAACTACTGGTATCGTAAAGCACCAAGCATACTTGATTCCTTAACCTGGCCGACCAACCGAACCTAACCTATTATTCGGTATTTTTTCACACATATCAGTGTATTATTTAAAAAAAAGTCGACATACCTACATTTAACCGTTATTACTTCCGCCTGCCAGCACTTAATATCATTTCCATTTTATAAAAACGAAGCAATTGTTCAGTTATTACACTTTAAAAGTGTATAACTTCACTTACGTAGTTGTAAGGTTTATAAAAAAAAACATGAAAGCAGCACTCACATATGCATAAATATGTACTAAGTATATATGAGAATTTTATTTAATTTTAAACACACCTATATGCATTTCTTTTAAATAAACTTACTTAACATACATTTTGGCATTGTAAGTATTTATGCATATATAACA
Source organism: Bactrocera neohumeralis (assembly GCF_024586455.1). NCBI lineage: Eukaryota > Metazoa > Arthropoda > Insecta > Diptera > Tephritidae > Bactrocera > Bactrocera neohumeralis. The sequence continues at coordinate 12,524,993 of NC_065920.1, forward strand.
AACTTGATATGCATAGAATGTATTTTTTGATAAACACACTTTTTTTAGGTATCTCTGAAACCAGTATTTGATTTATTTGGAAATATAATAAAGCTTATTTAATTGATTAAATATTATAACTATACTTATTTAAAAAAAAATCTTGCTTATAACGCTTTATTTCACCTAAACATGGACAAACTAAACGCATGCCTACAGCTGTGTTAACGGTATGGACTATAAACATGGTGTGTTGGAAGCCATTTCACATTACTCACGCATTTACACAACAACTCACGCCCATATAATGTGCTTATATCAGTAACTGCTTTCCTTCTATCGCCTTGTGCACCTTTACATTTCATTTCATATTTTGTTATTATATTAATATTTTATTTATTATTTTTTACGTTTATTTAAATTATTTTTATATGTACCCGCCTATTTTTGTTTGTTCTATTTCTTATTTTTGTTCTCTTTCATTGCAACTTTCAATCATTATACATTTTCGCTCACAAATCATAAGCAACATTTGGAGATGTTTTGAAAAAATAAAAAATAGCATAAATTATATACACACCTATAAAAATAACGCTTTTAACAGTTGATACCAAACGCATACTTTTCGAATAACACATTCACACACATATACTTTCATCGTTTTACTCCGCATATATGTATATGCCATCACCAACATTATCCCGCTTCATGGTCACGCTTAAGCCAATAAGTAAATTTAACTGTCTTTAACTTTAAGGTAAGCCCAAATGTTTGTAACTAACTACTTGCATTTTGCCCCACATTGCAATTACTTTTAATGTATATTTGCATATATTTAATTTTAAAATAATATTTTTTATTTTACTTTTATTTACTTATATTTAGTTTTTTTTTCTATTTCTCAATTATTTTCATTTGTTTTATATTATTTCTCTCTCCCCCCTCTCTCTCTTTCTGTTTACACTCTGCAGGATTTGACGGATGAAAGCACTCGTTTCGATGGCGAAAAATATCTGGAATTGGTTAAGTCGGCGAGCAAGCGCAATATCGCTAGCGCCACAGATGAAACGACCGGTGATACGGAAAATCAGGAAAACGAATAAGCAAACGATTTCACATTTCCTAATTCTCATTTCGTTAAAAGTGGAGATCGCATACAGCATACGTATTCGTTTTATGTGAAATTAGTCATTTTTTTTTCGGAATCATTTTTTTAATTTTTTGTTCGTTTTTGTTTTTACACCTTTGAGACGTGTATTGAAATTAGCTTTAGGATTTTTTTTCTCGCGAAATAATGAATTAAAAAAAAAATTGTTTAAAGAAAACACGAACATTGCAGAACATTGTAAATGTATTGCGATATAGTAAAAGTTAAAAAAAATCTCTAGGAATAGTGGTAATAATCTACAAGCAACTAGCGGAAATTACCGAAATGAAACATTTTATTTCTATAAGTCGAAATCGTAAATTTTGAACATTACATAGTAGTGTGCTCACCTTGTTTTTTTTTTTTTTAGATTTTTTACTGAAGATAAACTCATTTGAAAAAATTTTAGTGCAATTGCAAACAGTGCAGTGCGCATAGTGTTGAAACCAGGTGGGCTATGGTTATTGTATTAACTTGTAGGGAAATCTAAAGTACTTGATTAATTAATTGTAAACAACCTGAAAATCGCAACCGCTTTGAAAATAGAAATTAGCGTTTTTCAAGCATTCAAATTTGGCTAATATAAAAAGTAGCAATGCTGTTTTCGAATTATATTATTTTCTATGACACGTCGCATAAGTGAATTGAAAATACGTAATTATCTTTTTTTATCTACACACATACATTTTCAGTATATTTATAGACAAGTTAATCATCACGAATATTAAAAAAAATACGTCTAAAATATTATTTTAATGCAAAGCTGTTGGTTAAAATATTTTATATATTTATACATGGACTACCAAAAATCACAACCCAAAAAACTGAAGACAAATTTAATTGTTGTACGGCTTTGCATTCTCGAAATGAATATATTATTTTTGTAAATCATATGGCTACACTTAAATTTAAAATTCAACATTTTATAAATTCTGAAATTACACACATAAATTGTCCAAAAATCCAATATCTATTTAATTTTTATGCTACATCATTTACAAAAACAAATATTTCACGCTCACAAATCAGCCCACACATGCGCATTGCACCGTTATATTCTCTTTAACTTCAATACCGAAAAATAAACTAAAATATTAGTCTTTAATACGTATAAACCTTATGCATTTTTGAAATATAAAAAGAAACGAACTTGTTATTTATGTTGTAATAACATAAAACTATTTATCCTTCATTTTTGTATAACTCAATTTTTAAGCAAACGATTCACTTAAATGTGCCTCATTTTTACACATGCGCGTTTTTTTTTTTTTGTAGAATGTATATATATACAAATACATATGTGTTTTTGCAATAATTCCGTTTGTTTAAGTTTCAAACTTATGTATTTTTCGTAAATTTTTAAATGTTATTTAAATGATTTTATTTTGTGTACTGCGTTATTGCTAACTTTTATTGCCTTTCGTTTCTTTCTACAAAACCAAAAAAAAGTCGTATTAAACGCGTTTAAGTTTAACTCGCAAAAAAGTATTTCTTTTCTAAATTGTTTAAAATAACCTGTAAATTATTTATTTTTGTCGTGAATTAATTTTTTTTTGTGTTGAAAACTTTGTCGGCGAACGTTTTCTAAGCATTCATTGAAATTCTCAGAGTTTACTTGTTTAATAGTTTTAATTTTTTTGTCTTAATTTATTTTTAATATATTTAATTGCATAATTGCATTGATTTTTTTTATGTAAATTCTGCTAAGCAAGCAAAAAGTAAATCGTCTAGTCTATCTGAAATTTTTAGTTTTTCTGTATTCAATTAAAACATATTGTTTCTTTTTTGTACTAAAATGAAATAAGCGTATTTTATATAAGCCAATTGTTTTCTTTGACTAAATTACTCTTAACTTTTTAATAAAACAAATAAAAAAAAATTGAAGAACAAATAAAATGAATTTTATTCTTAAAAGGGGGGAATCCTTTGATATTTTGAAATGTAAGTTAAAAATTAGCGCTTATTAGGAATTATCAAGCGATCCACAGTGCATTCGATAATTTAATTTATATCAAATTACCTCTCTCGTAGATAGTTTTTACTATAGCAACGAAATAATAAAAATTCCTGCTATTGTTAGATTTTGAAACACTTTCAGACTGTTACCACTTTTTATCTTTGAAAGCAGAGGTATAATATCATTTCCTATGGCTAACACAACTAAAATATTTCCAAACGGGTTAATTAAAAAAAAAAAAAATAAAAAAAAATTAACGTATGACAATTACCACCAAAAAGCATAAGCATTGTTTACAACTTTATGTGGAAGTTGTGGAACCTAAATGTGTACTGTTTTAATATTTTTTTTTTCATATATATAAAAGATTTTTCCGCAACGAGCATTATTTGCTTAAATCATTTCTAGCGTTTTACAAACTTCAAAAGAATTCTTGGACCCCCTTTAAGTAGCCATTATGCAACGCCTCTTCCACTTAGCAACATTTTTAGTTTCTTTCAACATTTTCAACTTCTAGCAACATATGCAATATTTCTAAATTTCATTTTACCACTATCTTCGTCTTTTATGCCTTGTGTCATCTTCGTTAAGCGGTGTCAAAAAAAACCACAAATAAACGTCAAAAACATTTTAAACAAAGTTTCACCTTTTGCTGCATGAATCAAAGGAAAATTAGGCCAGAAACGTAAATTACATACAAAAGTCCACAAAAATTTAGAGGAAAAATCCCGCTGACGTGTTTTATATTCTGGAAACGTGTAAAAACAAGCATTGGCGAAAATTCATTTACATCATTGAGGTGCTTCGTACGTCAGTACCTTCGTTCGTAGTCCCAATACGATAGGGTATTTGGCAGGTTTGAACAGGAATTATTCATCAAGACACGGTGCGGTGCGGGGCGTTTAGCTTGGTAACAACAAGTGCGTTTAGATTTGTAGCAACGGCGCCAATTAGAATGGACGCCAAAAATGACGATTCGGCTGGCAGTGATTCGCTGGATAAGTCTTTACAGAAGAAATGTGTAGTAGATGATGTTGGACAAGGTGAGGGTTCAACAGCGAATACGGCGCTGCCAGCGCAAGGCATTAGCGATAGAAATGATAAACAAAAATCGGATACTGAAGCTGAAAATCGACCTGCAATTTCCATTAATTCCCAAAACAAGACTGAGAAAAGTGCAGGCGATGGCGTATGCGATAGTCTCGAGGAGAATAGCAGCCGCATTGATGAGAATTTTGACAAAAGAATTCACATCGCTGAAATTGCAAATGATACAAACACCGCACAAGTGTTTGATGCGCATGAAACTGTTAATATTGCTACTATTAACTCGGATATGGCAGAAAGTAATACGTCCGTAATCAGCAATGAAAAAATAGCCATTTCCAACAATACAGTAAACGATGCTGCCGAAGCGCCTAGTGAATACAGCTCCAATAGCAACAGTAATTGTAGCAGCAACAGCAACAATAGTAATGCCTTTGAAACAAAAGTTAAGCAGATCTCCAAGAACCTCAAGGAAACAACTCTAGCTGAATGTGCGAATAAGAAAGCATTAGCAGACGACACCAATTCCACCTCGTCCGCATCTTCGGCTTCGTCAGCTTCGTCTACGCCGGAGTGTGAACAGGCGTCCGTCGATGAAGCGACGGCGGCTTTATATTCGTTAGGTCCTAGTACTAGCGCGGCGGCGGCGGCGGCAGCAGCTGCGGCGTCAGTTTCCGGTGGCAGTGCACAAGACGAAAATGATCATCGTTCAAAAAAAGTGCGGTTTCATCCAGATGTTAAGGAAAATGATGGTGGAAACAGAGTGATTCCGAAAAAGAAGAAAAAACTGAAAGCAAGTCAGGCTGGAAGTAGCAGCTCTGGCAGCAGCGGTGGTGCCGGTGGAGGGGATGATTCGTCAGGTAGTAGTCAGCGAGGTACTTCAGCTGAAGATGAAATGGAATTAGATGATGAAGATGATTTGGAAGAGGAAGGTACTTTCAGTATAGCTAAAACGATAGAGGATGCGCAGGATTACTTAAAGGAACATCCGTTAACATTTGCTGGTTCCTTTGATAAAAGTAATGTCACTACTCAAAGCGGCCTCTTAGAAGAAGAAGATTTACCACAAGTTGTAGAAACATCAGAAGATGACGAGGAAGAATTTTGTGTACAAGAGTTCCCTGAGAATGGTGTTGCGTGCATTTTAGGCAAACAAAATAAATGTGGAAAGGTGACAATTTGCAACAAGTTATTTAAAATTGTAATAATTTTCTAAATTTTACTAGGTGGAGTTCCTGCTGCGTTATGTAGATCGACCTGGCTTATTTTGGGAAACGGAAGAATTCATCAGTTTGCGATGTCCCAATTTGCTGCACCAGTATGAGCAATGTCGTGAACGACGCCAGACGCGTTTAGTGAGTTGTAAAAAAGAAATTGAGTGCAAACATTTTTATATTTAAATCAATAATTTTTGAATTAGATGAATTTTGTGGCGAAGCGTCAAAACCTCCGGCAGCGGTACACAGACTTCTAGGAACAAATGTGTTCATGTTGAGGATGACTTAACTACTGGAACTACAACAATATTTCGCTTTATAGAGTTTGCGGTGCAGTAATGCTACTCACGAAAAATATAAATCTATAAAATCAACACAATACAAAAGTATGAAATTAAAAAAAAAATTGCTGCTTATTAGAATGGCAATATGTACAGTAAATTTCAACATGCTCTATAAGAGCAATAAGTAGACCAGAAAATCCAATAAGTACTGTAAAAATGCTACAATTTCGTAGCAATTATCCTTCCCCGATTTTCAATTGAGAAATTTATACGACAAATGCTTTTTTATAGTACCACATAACTTTAGTTCACAAATTCTGTAATCGTGTGCAACAGATGGTGGAAATAACCGTATAGCGCCCAGAAAGAGTGAATGGAAGAAATGTTAGCTAAACTTGTGTATTATGTAAAGAATTTTTCAACAAAAGTACTCATTTAATGAAAGGGAAATGTAAAAATTGAAAATGAAATATTAGAAAGGGGATATAAAAAATCAACAAGAAAAGCACATTGATAAAAAATAATAAATTTGATGATAGTACGATAATTAATTATATAATAAACTATAAGCAAAAGTCTAATACTAGTTGAGTATATTATTTTTTACATATTTTCAGAAAAGTGGCATTTATTTAGATTTAATGTTGAAAATTCCAGAGACCAAGAGATATGGTCATTTACTTTCATTCGATACATACTTCGTTTTTTTCCGCAATGCGATATAATAGTTTCTATCGGGTGATTTTTTAAGAGCTTGATAACTTTTTTTTTAAAAAAACGCATAAAATTTGCAAAATCTCATCGGTTCTTTATTTGAAACGTTAGATTGGTTCATGACATTTACTTTTTGAAGATAATTTCATTTAAATGTTGACCGCGGCTGCGTCTTAGGTGGTCCATTCGGAAAGTCCAATTTTGGGCAACTTTTTCGAGCATTTCGGCCGGAATAGCCCGAATTTCTTCGGAAATGTTGTCTTCCAAAGCTGGAATAGTTGCTGGCTTATTTCTGTAGACTTTAGACTTGACGTAGCCCCACAAAAAATAGTCTAAAGGCGTTAAATCGCATGATCTTGGTGGCCAACTTACGGGTCCATTTCTTGAGATGAATTGTTCTCCGAAGTTTTCCCTCAAAATGGCCATAGAATCGCGAGCTGTGTGGCATGTAGCGCCATCTTGTTGAAACCACATGTCAACCAAGTTCAGTTCTTCCATTTTTGGCAACAAAAAGTTTGTTAGCATCGAACGATAGCGATCGCCATTCACCGTAACGTTGCGTCCAACAGCATCTTTGAAAAAATACGGTCCAATGATTCCACCAGCGTACAAACCACACCAAACAGTGCATTTTTCGGGATGCATGGGCAGTTCTTGAACGGCTTCTGGTTGCTCTTCACCCCAAATGCGGCAATTTTGCTTCTTTACGTAGCCATTCAACCAGAAATGAGCCTCATCGCTGAACAAAATTTGTCGATAAAAAAGCGGATTTTCTGCCAACTTTTCTAGGGCCCATTCACTGAAAATTCGACGTTGTGGCAGATCGTTCGGCTTCAGTTCTTGCACGAGCTGTATTTTATACGGTTTTACACCAAGATCTTTGCGTAGGTCTTCAGCCACACTCTCAGAAACAGACGCAATATTCTCTTCTGTACGCACTGTACGCATTCGTGTGGTTGGTAAAGTAAACTGAGTGCGAAACTTGGTCACAATCGCATTAATTGTTTGCTCACTTGGTCGATTATGTAGACCATAAATCGGACGTAAAGCGCGAAACACATTTCGAACCGAACACTGATTTTGGTAATAAAATTCAATGATTTGCAAGCGTTGCTCGTTAGTAAGTCTATTCATGATGAAATGTCAAAGCATACTGAGCATCTTTCTCTTTGACACCATGTCTGAAATCCCACGTGATCTGTCAAATACTAATGCATGAAAATCCTAACCTCAAAAAAATCACCCGATATATTAAGTGTTACGTTATTTCAATTATTAATATCACAGAGGCGGTTTTAAAAGCTTCATATTGCAGCATCGACCCCTTTCGAAATAATTAAGAGCTACGCCTGAATGTGGCATCCACTGTTGCAATTTCATTTCCGTATAATTCATTTTTATGCCACATGAATTAATTTCTTAATCAATGTAATCTTTTGTATTAGTACGCACATGTTTTATTTTTAAAGGAAATTAAAGTGTTTGTTAAATATAAATAATTTCAAAAAATTAAAGCAAATATATAAAAATCTTTTCTGACTTCAATAGCATCACCGATATGTATCCGTAGGTCATTAACGCTAATTATACCATAAATGAACACTGAGTAAAAATAATTTTGTATTTGATACTATTTTGTTTGAATTTCATTAAATTTTTTTAAATAAAAAAAGGTTATAACCTTTTATTTATATATATTTATAAAAATTTCTTTCGGTTATTTACAACTGATATTTGTACTTTTCCAACACTGAGAATAAGTTACAATGCAACCCTGGATTTTAGAGCGTTGCCTTCCATAACGTTTTTGCGCTTCATTTTCCACGCCGAATTCGTTTCTTCTTCTAAACACTACAACTTTTGCTGGTGTGCAAATATTTGTTTGCCGATAAAGTTAATTTTAGGTGAAAATAATTTAAAAATTTTAACCACACAACATTTGTGAGTAAAACTTTGTTTATAATTTAATATTTGGAGTGTTTCTAATCTATTGATATAATTTCTTATATATTGCGTGGAAATGAATACATTTAACGGCGTTGCTGTACCGATTTCATACTAATATGCATTTTTACAATTTAAATACGACGTTCGAATAACTCGCTGTCTATGGTTGTTTACAAATAGGAAGGAAAAATAATATTTCTTCGATTTATATCGGCATTATTCTGAAAAGTACAAAATCTAACCAGTCAAATATGAAATCAAAGAAATCTGAATCAACGGCTGCCACAGACGCTGCTGCTGCCGAGTCATCAGAAGAAGAGGAGTATGCAGTCGAAAAAATTTGTGGGCGCCGCGTGCGTAAAGGAAAGGTTAGTAGTTTATCATACCCACTTTAACATATGTACGTTTTTTACTTTTATGTATATACATACTTATATTAAAAATATGAATACTAAAAACGCTTTGAAAACATTGTAGGTTGAATATTTCCTTAAATGGAAAGGTTATCCTGAGGAAGAAAATACATGGGAACCTGTAGAAAATTTGGATTGCCAAGATTTAATACAGCAGTACGAAGCAGATCGCGCGAAAGAAGAGGTAAAATTTTTATGAATTCATTTTAATGTGTACATAATTGTTTGATGATGATTAATGTTAATTTGGCGGGAAGTGTATGTATTTGCCGCTTAAAGTTATGTATGTAACTAATCCGAGTTTATTTTATGTAGCCGGTTGAAGTAAAATTTAACTTTATCATATTTCATAATGTTAATTTTCCGAATGGGGTTTTGCACGTAATTTCATCACATTAGTGATCATCATAATAAAATTTTTATGGTTTAAAGGGAGTGTCACTGTACAAATATATTATTGTGTTTGTAACACACGGAAGGAAACCTTATAAAAATACAAGTATACGTTTGTGAATGATCAGCTTGACGAGCTCAGACGGATTAGTCATATCCGTCTGTCTGTATATACACAACTAGTACCTCGGTTCTTAATCATATCGATCAAAAAGTTTCTTTTGCCTCTTCTTTTTTCCCCAAGATCCTACTCATCCGTGTTGAGATGTTTGTTTTTTTTTTTAGTTCTTACTGTTTAGTATGTGTTTATATCTTTTTAAATAAGAAATATATTCAATGTAAATATAACATACTAAAATGTGTAATTTATCATTCATTCACTATACAGCCTGCAGCTTCCAGCAAACAATCAGAAAAAAAGGAATCATCCAGTAAAAAGGAAGCCAGTAGCAGTGGTCGCACCAGTGCAGCCGGCAATAAGCGCAAGTCTGAAGAGAAAACGTCCGGTAAGCCCTTGTATACCATTTATGTATTGAATTTTTAAATATTTGCCTCTGTCTCCAGCAGGTAGCAAGAAGAAGCGCCGGGACTCATTAAAATCAGAAACGGACAATGAGTCAGTGTCCGATGTCTCATCGCGTACCTCAGAACGAACTGGTTTCGATAGAGGTTTAGAAGCGGAAAAAATTCTCGGCGCTTCAGATTCCAGCGGCGGCTTGACGTTCCTTATTCAATTTAAGGGTGTCGATCAAGCTGAAATGGTACCAGCAGCTATTGCTAATGTTAAGATTCCACAAATGGTAATAAAGTTCTACGAAGAACGCCTTTCTTGGTATTCCGACAATGAGGAATAAACTTAATTGTATTAGTTGATGAATTAACATCTATATATAAAAAATTATTACACACACAAATATAATGTATAAATATACGACTTTTCCTGCAAATCCTTCTCATGGTAATTCGGCATTGAAATAGTAACACTGTTAATTATAAATTTATATATGAATAAGGTTATTTCTATGTTTTAAATGAAGACCATCGTATCACATAATTTCAATTTCAAGTTCTCACTGTTCTATTCTTAGTAAGATTGATTTGTTAAATTTAAACAAAAATCAATGCGCTGCTTTGGGAAATATGTTTAAATAAAAATCAAAAATTAAAAAAAAAAAAGATTAAAACTGTTAATTCAGATTTGAGTCCATATATGTACAGGTAATCGGAGGAGAAGAAATACATAATTATGATTTTGGCTGATTTGGTTTTTTATCCATTCAAGACTTTGAATAATCTTTGTGGTTGCAAATAGTGCTTACGTATTCACAGACACGCCCGCATATGTATGTACATATCATTACTGCATAGAAAGGTTGTACAGATTTTATACCTGGACGAGGATATATTTTTTGGAAAGTAAACATTTTAAAATTGCTGAAAAGTATTGAATTTCAATTCAAATTACGGAATTTTTACTACCAGAGAATTATCGTAACATTTTTGGCGGATTTCGGTACCTGATAACACGACCAAATCCTAATGCACACATTCAGCAGCAAATTCTACGAATCGTAAAAGCAAGTTCTTACTTGTCGGCTGTAAATCTCAGCAAGCACCTAAAAATGTGCAAAGTAATTTCTTGACCCACCAATTGAATTTTTTTGTTTTTGCAGATGTCTTTATGCTTGTGTTTGTACTTATGCTATGCTTGAACGCTTGATTTGTGACGTAAAATTTGTTTTGCTATCATACATACATATATGTATATGTATATCTACATACATACATATGTATTTTCATAGAAAAATGAGAAAATATATGTAGTATATAAGCCAGAGAATATACAGATCTCAGAATGTCCTCATAAAAATATACACATATGTACATACATATGTATGTATATGTAAACATATGTTCATATATTGTTCATATACATATACATATATGTATGTATAGTAAGTACTATCGGGTACCTCTTAGCAACTATGAACTGCTCAAAATCAGACGATAAGCGAACGTGTTGGTCGTGACTCCTCCGGAATCACATAAATGTGTGAAAAATCAGCAAACAGTCTTCCAAACGCTGCCTGGGGTAAATCCATTTAGGCTGTAGAGTCGAGTATGGTCAGCATACATAAGTATGTATGTATTTATGGCATCATGACTTCCATGCAAATTGACTTAATGACAACTGCCAGCTGTTCGACGTATGTTTCACTAATTGAGAGTGCTGGCTGTATTTATCTTGCTGCTTTTAGGGATTCACATACATACGTACATACATAGTATACATATACACATACAAATATCTACAGATTGTTATATCGGGTGATTTTTTAAGAGCTTGATAACTTTTTTAAAAAAAAAAACGCATAAAATTTGCAAAATCTCATCGGTTCTTTATAAACGTATGACATTTACTTTTTGAAGATAATTTCATTTAAATATCCAATTTTGGGCACGTCGAATTTTCAGTGAATGGGCCCTAGAAAAGTTGGCAGAAAATCCGCTTTTTTATCGACAAATTTTGTTCAGCGATGAGTGAAGAGCAACAACCAGAAGCCGTTCAAGAACTGCCCATGCATCCCGAAAAATGCACTGTTTGGTGTGGTTTGTACGCTGGTGGAATCATTGGACCGTTTTTTTCAAAGATGTTGGTGAATGGCGAATCGTTCGAAGGTTGCCAAAAATGGAAGAACTGCCATGTGGTTTCAATGCCACACAATGCGAATGTAAATCTTGGAGATGCGGCAAGTGTACTTTTTTAAACGTTTTATCTCTAAAGATAACAATAGTAAGAAGAACAAGCATTAATACCATAGAAATGACACAGCAGCATTCTATGGCCATTTTGAGGGAAAACTTCGGAGAACAATTCATCTCAAGAAATGGACCCGTAAGTTGGCCACATATCATGCGAGGGAAGTCTAAAGTCCAATAAGAAAATTCCAGTAAAATATCGGAAAAATTTATTTTTGATCATTGCTGAAAAATTTTGGAACTCTCAGGCGAACATGACAGTCTAAGTAACCGGAAGGAACCCGAATTTGTATACGGTTTTATGAGAATTCGGCACCATAAAAAATCCCCCGAAAGTTACTTCGTTGGGATGATTTCTGCTGCAACAAAATAAATCTAAGTCTTTGAGTAAGAAGAACAAGCATTAATACCATAGAACAAACAGATTATTAGGCATAAAGCATTCACTCTCAGGCGAACATGACAGTCTAAGTAACCGGAAGGCAATACGCAAACCTCGAAATATTTTTTCTCAAAAAATCAGAATATCTAATTGGCATAAAGCATTCACTACGTCTTAGGAAGAAATCATATATGTATGTATATATATGTATGTACATATATGGGCGGGGTATGCAATCGAGCACTTATGCGTCACTAGGGCTATGGACATACATACATATGTACATCTTCATATATCAGAGAATATATTCATTTAGTATACTAAGTACATATATAGCATGTGTTCAATTTAAGATCTTGAAATTTTAGTGGATAATCCATCATTATATTTTGTTTTCATGTCTTTTGGGTCATTGCTTTATATAAAAATAATTTTTAAAAATATGTTTTTATTTTTGACTGACTTCCAAATATTGTATTGCGATTTTTTAAATTGAAATGTTTATTTAAAGAGTTTTGTTTACTTTAGAAACGTGTAGTTGATGAATAAAATAATGAATAAAATGATGATGGACTTCATTCTTGTACAAATATAGATTCGTAGGTAATTGTTTTCGTTGTTTTTGTGTTTACTTATGATGGTAGATACATATGTATATAAAAAATATGAATTTGAGGGTTTAACTAGCAGTAGTCAGCCTTATTACATCTCTAATCAAAGTGTGATGTCTAAGTTATTTGTAGAACCCAAAAAACATATATACATACATATATAACAAATCAGCTATGCTATTAAAAAAAAAAGATTTTCTGTTTCGAAAAACCGAGTTAACACTTTTTCCAATTCCTAATCATGCCGGTTTTAAAAAGGTTCTGACCCAGAAGTTCGACAATGACTCTTTCCATTGTGAGGATCCTTGAGGGTTTCGAGAAAAGTGTTCAACATCATGTTTTTATATGTGATATTACGAATCAAAGCCGACGTGCTAAGCCTAGAAATGAATGAAGTATTTTTGTTGATAAACAAAGTGGAAAATTTCTCGGAAACAGCTAAATTGATCGAGTAGAAACTTTCACATATGGTAATGGTCAAGTGATGATCGAAGGATTTAGATTTGTCAATAATTAAGAATTTTTAGATACAGTGATATGTAATTTTTTATAAAAAGAACGAATTGTGATTTCATTCACTGTTAGGCATCATTCTGATGTCCTTCTGGAGATTTCAGGAAAAAAATGCATCAAGCTACTTGAAATCGAGAAGTTCGTAATCAGATCAATTGGTATCTCGAATTCGCGCCAAATCGAAGCGAAGAAACCACTGGCGCGCTGCCAGTAAAGAAAAGCGAAGCCTTTAAGAGGCAAGTAATTTACGAGACGGTGCTTGAATGAAAGCTTAAGAATCATAGATTCATGAAAATATATACCAACTGATCAAATTTCACCCGGAATGACAAAAAAATCATTATTAATGCCTTTACAATGGGCTCCTGAGTCAATATACTACTTGGAATAAACCTCAACTGGGATGGCCTTCAGTCTCTTCATACCGAAAACATTAACCACAATATGTTGCATCGATTCTTAACTGATGTTGAGATTCTTTGCTTATTCGACGATTTTAAATCACCATTTCTTTAAGATTGATAACTTTTTCTTGGCTTAGTTTAGTTTAAAGAACCTGTCCTAGTTAAATTTGATCAGATGAAGACAGCAAAAACGATCAATATGTACTACCAAAATGGGTGTGGACGTGTTCGTTTATCTATAGGGTAGACTCAGCTTAAGGCTAATCATTATACGGTACTAGTAGTGTTGTTTTTTGGAAATGTGTTGCTGACAGCTGTTTAGGATTATGGACAGTCCTAATAGCTTTAAGAAATAATACTATGTACAAAAATGTGATCCACACGCTCGCGCTAAAGTCTTGGGCGTAAACAATCTTCGCATATACATATCTGGGTATATGTTCATTGTTATAAATAACGGAAAATTTCGCATAAATACTTGTCAAACAATGCTCAAAGATTTTAAAAGTAATATTTAGAAAATGTGAGTAGTTGAGTTTATTATTTTTAAACTCTTTAAACAAATATTTTTAATTCATAATACGAAATATACTTGCATACATACAATCTCTATAGGAATATATAGAAATACCTAACGGTATTTTCAATTATGGACATAGCATGGGCATTTGTTGTGCTATAAATTTATTTATTTTTGTTTCTGCTCCGCAAAAATTTAAACACCAGGTGGTTCAAATGGACTATGCTTGGAAGCAGACTTGGTTACATATCTAACCGCAAGTGATGCAGAACTGGACTAATTTTATTAAACGAAAGTCACCTCGTGACTTTCAAATCACATTACTTCGCGGCGTGAGCGTCACCTAAGCACTGGCCAGGCAAGGTGCCTGCTTTACTTATATAGAGCCAGCTGCCAGCCAACTTCATCACAGCGACATCACTTCGCGGCGTGAGCGTCACCTAAGCACTGGCCAGGCACGGTGCTTGCTTTACTTATATAGAGCCAGCTGCCAGCCAGCTTCATCACAGCGACATCACTTCGCGGCGTGAGCGTCACCTAAGCACTGGCCAGGCACGGTGCCTGCTTTTCTTATATAGAGCCAGCTTCATCACAGCGACATCACTTCGCGGCGTGAGCGTCACCTAAGCACTGGCCAGGCAAGGTGCCTGCTTTACTTATATAGAGCCAGCTGCCAGCCAATTTCATCACAGCGACATCACTTCGCGGCGGGAGCTCACCTAATCACTGGCCAGGCACGGTGCCTGCTTTTCTTATATAGAGCCAGCTGCCAGCCAACTTCATCACAGCGACATCACTTCACGGCGTGAGCGTCACCTAAGCACTGGCCAGGCACGGTGCCTGCTTTACTTATATAGAGCCAGCTGCCAGCCAGCTTAATCACAGCGGCATCACTTCGCGGCGGGAGCTCACCTAATCACTGGCCAGGCACGGTGCCTGCTTTTCTTATATAGAGCCAGCTGCCAGCCAACTTCATCACAGCGACATCACTTCGCGGCGTGAGCGTCACCTAAGCACTGGCCAGGCACGGTGCCTGCTTTTCTTATATAGAGCCAGCTGCCAGCCAACTTCATCACAGCGACATCACTTCGCGGCGTGAGCGTCACCTAATCACTGGCCAGGCACGGTGCCTGCTTTTCTTATATAGAGCCAGCTGCCAGCCAACTTAATCACAGCGGCATCACTTCGCGGCGTGAGCGTCACCTAAGCACTGGCCAGGCACGGTGCCTGCTTTTCTTATATAGAGCCAGCTGCCAGCCAGCTTCATCACAGCGACATCACTTCGCGGCGTGAGCGTCACCTAATCACTGGCCAGGCACGGTGCCTGCTTTTCTTATATAGAGCCAGCTGCCAGCCAGCTTCATCACAGCGACATCACTTCGCGGCGTGAGCGTCACCTAAGCACTGGCCAGGCACGGTGCTTGCTTTACTTATATAGAGCCAGCTGCCAGCCAATGTCATCACAGCGACATCACTTCGCGGCGTAAGCGTCACCTAAGCACTGGCCAGGCACGGTGCTTGCTTTACTTATATAGAGCCAGCTGCCAGCCAACTTCATCACAGCGACATCACTTCGCGGCGTGAGCGTCACCTAAGCACTGGCCAGGCACGGTGCTTGCTTTACTTATATAGAGCCAGCTGCCAGCCAGCTTCATCACAGCGGCATCACTTCGCGGCGTGAGCGTCACCTAATCACTGGCCAGGCAAGGTGCCTGCTTTTCTTATATAGAGCCAGCTGTCAGCCAACTTAATCACAGCGGCATCACTTCACGGCGTGAGCGTCACCTAAGCACTGGCCAGGCACGGTGCCTGCTTTTCTTATATAGAGCCAGCTGGCAGTCAGCTTCCATTCAAGTCACCTTCTGACTTCGAAATCATCTCGCATCGAGGCGTGAAATCTTTTAAGCACTGGCACTTCCACGTTTAGACCAGTTCGGTCACTAGTGCTGGTTGCAACGTGGCATGGTCTGGTCATAGTCCATAATGTGGTCCTGTTTTTGTAAGGTATTTATACACACAAACATATGTACACCGGAATTCTCGCTTATATTATACATATGTATATGTATGTATATATTCATATGTCGTTTGTGCAATTGCAGAAGCCACAAAAATCGCATTGCGAATGCATAAATTGCTTTTAGCCGAGTGCGAGGTGCTGCTGCATATTCAAAATTCTATTAGAGCGTCAAATGCTCGGGTAAACATTTGGCGAAATCGACAATAGATCGATGTGAACGCTGGCACGCCACCCAATCGGCGACAATTCCTGTCCAACTGCAAGTGTGTGCGCGTGTGTGTGCTTGACGGTGAGTTGGCCACCGGTGTGGCTTATTTATGCGCAACGCGGGCAGCGGCACGCAGCCGCTTGCGATCGATAAATTACCTGCTAAGGCATAGAAAACTCAAAACTGAAAAAGAAAAAAAAAACGAAAAAAAATTAACGCAAATGTGGCGACTGACACCGGACGCGCCCAAAAAATGCCGCACACAACCGTGTGCTTGGCAAGTACATATATTGGTTAGAAAAAAAAATGAAAAAAAGTTTGACACTTTTTTGTACAATTTTAATATATTGCTTAGGTACTCTTTATTTTTTTCAGCAAAAAAGAATTATTTACTTTTAGTTGCTTTAATATAGTATATATTTTTTAAAGTATAAAATATATTTATGAATGTTTGTATGCATGCATGTATGTATATTGTATGTATGTCTGCATGTACACATATTTATGTCGATTTTTATTGTTTTTTCTTTACTTTTCTTGCTTGCTTATATGCAATGGATCTTTTGCTGTTGGCTTGACACAAAAGTGTCGCTTGGACAAACCACATACATATGTACATACATACTTGTACTTGTTGTTGGCCACAAATGTTTCGTTTCTCCATTTTTCTATTGTTAATTAATGCTATTTTATATTCTAGTCTATTTACTTGCCAATTTTTAACACACATCGATTTGACTAAACACAAGAGTGTGTGGAAAATGTTTATACACTGGTGTATTTTTTTTATTTTTTTCAAAAAAAACAAGAAGCAATTTGCAGCATCTTAAATCTAGTATGTGTATTATTATGTGCATAAATGTTAGTAAATACATATATATTTATTTATAAGTATGTATTTGTGGCGCTTGAGTATAGCACTTGAGTGAATGTTAAAGTTGTTGAAAATATTTACCCCTGCATTGAACCATATAGATGCAAAGGATTTTTAGTTAGACCCGAAGTCTTCAAACCAACAGTTGTTAGCTCTCAGAGCAAATTATCAAAAAAAAAGTTTCAAAGTTTTTTTCAATTCAAGTGTGAATTACAGAAAAGGTGTGTGAGAATATAAAATAATATATATATTATAAAATTAATTAAAAATATACATAAACATACATATGTATATTATAAAATTATATATTTTTGAATATAAAATTAACGGTGCATTTTTTTATATAAAATACAAATATATCTCATATTATGTAGCTGTATATATTAATGCACGATCTTTTTTTATATAAGACCTGCTGAATGGTTACTTAAATGGTCTCACTTAAGGCGGCGCCAATGAAAAATATTATATTTTATACATATAAAATATGCAAATTTTTTTTGGGTGTAAAGGAAATATTTTTTTGAAAGCCATTATTTTTTTTTTAATTTTTTGCAAAAAATATTTTCTTTACATTAAAAAAATTTTTTTTTTTTAATTTTTGCATATAAAATGTATGTATAAAAAACTTTTTTCCAAAAAAAATTTTTCTTTATGTATGTATGTAAAAAAGTTTATTTGTATACTTTTTTGGATTTAAAGGAAATATTTTTTTAAAAAAATTATTTTTATTTAAATTTATTAGGTATTTATGTATATCATTATTTTTTTTTATAATTTTTTTGAAAAAAATATAAATTAATAATAATAATAATAAAATAATTTTTCTTTAGTATACAAAAATAGTTTATTTGTATACTTTTTTGGATGTAAAATATGAAATATTGAATGAAAAATTTTTTTAATAAAAATTATTTGTTTTTAAATAATTTTTTGAAAAACATTATCTTTTTATTTTTTGTAAAAATAAATTTTCTTTTAAATGTTTTTTTTTGCAAGAAATATTTCTTTTGCATCCAAAAAATGCTATTTGCATATTTTTTTGGATGTAAGAGAAATCTTTTTTTGAAAAAACTTGTTGTTTTTTAAATATTTTTAGAAAAACATTATTTTTTTTTTTAATTTTTTTGTAAAAATAATTTTGTTTTTATATTTTTTTTTGCAAGAAATATTTCCTTTACATCCAAAAAAAATGTATTTGCCTATTTTTTTGGATGTAAAAGAAATTTTGTTTTTGGTAAAAATTATATATTTTTTAATAAAACCGAAACTTTTCCGCCGCTTCCTGCCACTCTTCAACGCAAAGGCATTTCGTTTCGATTTTTATGCAAATTTTCCAATTTTATTGCTTGTACTTGCATACCGTTTGCGTTTTTAACGTTTTTTTTATACAATTTCTGCTTTTTTAAACGCCTTTCGCCAGCGCGCGTGTCGTGTGGGTGTCGGCCCGCCATTTAATGCGCTTCTGTCGACCAAAGTTAAATACTTTGATTTTCAAAAAGTAATACAATTTTCGGTTTTTTTTATATAAACAAAAAAGTAGCAGCGCAAATATTTGGCGCGCTTCCAATAAAATCAGTCCAAATGTCGAGTTTTATATATTTTTATAAATTATGATTATCTTTCTCATAAAAAAAGAGCGTATGAAAGCTTTTGATTAGCTAAAATTATAATTAGGTGCGCGAATAAGGCATACCACAGATATTAAACAGAGATTTTTGAAGCTTCAAGCAATTTCATAATTTTTATTTTTAATAAATTTTTTTTTGTCTACTTTTTATTGCTGAAGATTAAGAAAACTTGAAGGTCACATCAAAGATGACTGATTCATAAATTTGTCTTGTATATTGCAAATATTTAAAATAGTTTCGTTGTAAAGGCTACTGAGGAATTTTATTATTTATATTCTATTTATTATATTTATTAAATTATGCCGGCGTTAATAAATTCTGCCGAATTCTGCGATATTTCCATTATAAATTTTCTGCTACTAAAAAAAACCATTTTTTTTTCAGTATTTCTTTATTTATTGGATCTGACTGATCTTAACTGAAAATAGTGAACTGAAAATTATGATAAAGTGATCTCAGCCTCATTGGCTGACAGAATTTTCAGTTGCTTTACTTGCATATTATTTTGGGTTAATATATTTTTCTTACAAAAAGGTAGAAAGTAAATCTCCTTATTAGAAAAATCAATTGGGACTTTCACTTCCTTCATTTAATTTTTTTTAATATTTCTTATAATGACGATCCTATACTCTACAACTTGAGACAATCCTGTACTCTCTAATCCATCTGTTTAAAAATGTCCTAGGCTTTATGATATCTAAAGCTTTTATTTTTCGAGGAGAACGAAGAAAAAGAGTTTAAACGGGCATTAAAATAGTAGTTAGTTTATGAATGAAACTGCTAATGAAAAACAAGAAAAAAACGAAGCTACATATAATACCCTTCACAAATTCAAAATATTTCGTAGAGGCACTTGATTTTGTTGCGTCATTGTATGGCAGCTACTTATGTATATATGCTATAGTGATCCAATCTAAACGACTTCTATGGAGATTGCATTATTGACTTAAATAAAAACCCATGCCAAATTTCTTAAAGATATCTCCTTAAGTGAGAAAGTTTTCAATGCAAGAAGTATTATCGATAATTGTCAGTATGTAATACA